>NW_027468859.1:26881433-27028933 GCF_046254945.1 Alosa pseudoharengus | reverse complement strand
AAGCACAACAAACCCCACAAAAAATTGTGTGTTGTGCAATGAGGTATGTTTATATTCCAGGTCGGTCGCCGTTCTACCATGGAGAGGGCCAATTAACTGTCACCCTTCGCACTAAAGCTTTCACGTCATTGGTGTCGCTGGCTATTCCCTTTTCCTTTTTAATCCTGTTCACACTTCTCCTTGACTACCACTGTTCCAGGTGCCAGTGTCTCGGCGTCTATCCCTGACTACCTGTGCGTTCACTGTGTCCACTTCACTGTATGTCTGGCTATGTGGGGCTTTTGGGAAACAAAATGTTTTTTTGTCTGTCAAACACTGTTTCTGTCTTATGTGTACACTGAAATTCACAATTTGGTATGGACACCCACCCTTAGGTATACACGCACAAACTTAGACATTCAGGGCTCTATCTTCCGTCCCGGCGCAATTGACTTTGTATACTCGCGCGTTTGTCTTTCCTATTTTGCAGTCAGCGCATATTGGAATTTTCCCTCCACAGGTACATGCCTGTAAATTAGGGAATTCGATTGCGCCCATGGGGGCGGATCAGCGAAAAGACGGGGCGTGTTCCGGCGCAAACGTTCACTGTTGATATTTTGCAGTTTCAGAAAACAATTCCGCCACAGACCAGGAACTCCCTGGTCTAAAGTCTGTGGCGAAAATGCAGATGCTATTTTAAGGGCGCATGCATGACCACAGGCCTGCATGAATGAATGCATTGCACACCAATCTACAGACACCCCCGTGCACAGACGGAAACATTCAAAGCCTTGATAATATTTGTCCATTTGCCGGTTTTGTTCGTGCATTGGTGACCTAAATATTTAGTAGCCTATATAGTACAACATCTACATGCAATATCTTTACAACAACGCCTAATTATGACCTATTAATCTGGACAACTTTACAGCCCTATAAAGGCTAAAGTTACTTTTAGTTTTGTTCCAATTTACCGTTGTGTAAGGTTTTAAGCACCATAATTTTGCCTACCTTGTTGTAGCCCATCTGAAATAACTCCAAGCTTTGCTATGTTCCCTCCATCCTTTGTTATTTTCAAAAAACGTTTTATATCCATGATGGCCTTGAAGTCTTGAGTTAGTGAATTAGCTTAAATCAGCTTTTCATGTGCTGTTAACCAGCAACAGATAGTACAAGAAAGCAGCAAGTATGGTTACAATTTCTGTACAATTTCAGTTGCTGCATCCATTCATTGTTATTCTCTCTCCTGCTCAAATAAATGTTGTGCGTGAATTAAGTTGATGATAACGTGTTTACAAACTCTGCTTTACAGAAAATATTGTTAATAGTCTACTGTCACGCAGTTAATGGGATACTGTGCAGAGTTGAAAGTTAGGTCAACTTAAACGAAGCCCTTGCTTGGCCGCCTGTGCTGCGCAACGCACACTTAGCTCCTCTCATCTATACAATGTTGTTCCCATTTCTGTAAACCATACATAATTTCAAAGAAAAATATTACCACTCGAGGGAAATCAGTGTGGTGTCCATGTGAAAAAATAGGCATAAATCTAGCGTAGCCTACACATTTTCATGAATCACTGATGTGTTGATGACATAAATTAGGAAATGTTAGAGGACTTAAGGAGACGTAATGTTGTACTGCATGCCGATGCCATTTAACCCTAATGCCCCAGCGGCAGCACGGGAGAGAAGAGATTAACTGACAGAAGATATGCATTGTCTATAGAGAGGTAATGTTAGATTACATTGTACATTGCAAATATATCACCATGCATTCATAACCTCGTGATTCAGTGAGAATAATCCCAAAACATCGGAAAGTATGTCTTTGTGACAATTCTGTATTACATTTGGTCAAGATGAAAAATCAATAGCTAACTGTTCCCAACTGAACAGTGATTATAGCGCTGTGAACTCCTGGCTGCGCCTGGCAAATACGCCACCATAATAGCAATCAGCTATGGAACAAGCGTGCCTGTTGTTAAAGGGAATGTGAGATGACGCTCTGATTGGTTTATTGCACGTTACGCCCAAACCACACCCATGATTAATGTAGCTACTTCAGACAACCCCATTTTAGATTTGCGTCGGGCGCAACAGTCAAATATCCCGCCGGTAAAATAGCATCAGCGCCCGAGACACTTCCGTTTTAGACCATTAAAATAGGGCCCTTTGTCTATACATATCTATCTATCGATCCTCTGATCTGTCCATCAATCTATCTTCTCTCTCTTCTTTCTATCCTCTCTCCCCACGCTGAAAGGAGAGCAAGGCAAGTCCACGGATGGACAAATTGAACGGCAGTAGGCCTGACTTTTCCCCACACACTGCAGCCACATGACCAGAGCCCCCCCCCCCCCCCCCCCTCCCATTCCTTCCTCACTCTCCCAGGGGTTTCCAGTTTTTCCATGATGATGCAACCCAGTTTGGAACAGTGCATTGTGCTCTGCCATGCCACATCTTTTTTCTAGCTTTTGTTTGTGCTCCCAGTTTATGGAGAATCACTGCAACACACACACACACACACACACACACACTGAGTGTCTCTTGGGCTTTGTATTGATTTGGTGTGATTAGGTCTGTGTCACAGGTCCACTGGATGCCTAATCACTTAGGCATGTGATTGCACTGTGTCTCTCAGTTTCTTCATAATGTGCAACGTTTGTCATGTTTGTCAACACTTTAAAATGTTTTCATGCATCTATGCATTTTCAACTTTAATGCTTCATTCTTGATTCCCCTGTCATTGTGCTTGTTGTTTAGTCACTTCCATTATTGTAAACTGACTGGTGAAAGATCTAACTTACATTAGTAAACTGACTGGTCTAACTTAATGACTCTGAGAGAGATTGAATTCACTCACACTCTGTTTCCCCACAACTCAGTGGAATTGATACATGTATGGAGTGCAGACTAGTGGTTTTAAAATGCTCTTGGCAGCTTGTGATAAATAACATCAGGGTCATCCATGCCATGTCATATGCTTTTGATAGAATTGTCTATGCCCTGTCTCTTATGGCACTTATTTGAATCCGCAGCATGGTGGCCATACCTAGAACATGGTGCAGAAACCATGCAGTGAGAACAGGTGGTGATGCCACAATTTGACTATTTAACCCTTAAAGGTGTAGGTTTTTTAACATTCTAAGTTCTGCAACAATTGAAGGTTCTAAAATTCTATGTTGAATTCAATGAACCCAGATATTCTTTAGAACGTTAATTTCCCAACATTCCCGTCACAACGGTGTGACGGTACTCCTTTAATGACGCATTGCTCAAAACAGTGTAGCAGAAATCAGTTCAGTAATTTGTAAGTGTTTTATTTAGAGAAATATAGAGGTTGACTTTAAAAGACAGCTTGTTGTCTATGATTTTAAACAAATTCATGTATTGAAAACTACCTTGTCTGTGCGCGGACCCAGTGGTGTGGTGTTCATTAAAATTTGGTATCAATATTAAATATGAAATATTGATACTGATTTTAATGAACACCTCACCACTGGTGTGTACAAAATACAAATTTACCATTGTTGTATTTGACATAGAAATTAGAACCTTTAGTGTGCCATCTAAAGTCTGCTAAATTCCAGCAAGTCCACTTTCTTGTGGCTAGCTGCATAGCCTATGTCTATTTTCTATCTCTAAAATATCATCTTGGCTTTTCTAATGTATTTCATTTTTCTCGTTTGGTGAACTGTACTGTCCGTCTTTTTTTACAAAAATTGCTATTTTAATGATTTGACTGTTTCTATAGTAGTATTTGTTTTAATGTGATTGACTTTCTTGCTTTTCTCTTGCTTTCATTTGTATCTCACATTTGCTGTTTTCGTTCTTTACACAGGTGGCGCTAAGAAGAGAAACAAAAACAAGTCCAAAGTACACACATCCAAACCAAATAAATAGATGGACATTTGATTATGGAATTTTGTTATCCATGCATGACCAAATCAATCTAAGTTTCCTGACTTTTGGGAAATAAATGAATGAAGATTATCCCCATCAGTGACTCTAGCATGAAAACACTGACTTGTGCCTGTTTATTTGAAAATGAAGTAGACATGTCATGTAGAAAGTGATTGGAATTCAAACACATTTCAAAGAAATGTGATAAGCAATCTTTACTGACAAAAAATGTTTCTTCACTCTTCAGACCAACAAAGCTTTGGTCGCTGAAGTATAATTTCAAAATACTATATTTTCGTACTAAGACATATGACAATGTTTACATTGCCAACTGTTACATTTACTCTTATTGTATTTCACTGAATGGGGGAAAATGGCAATAAAATGGCTGCTTCATTTGTTTTCCAAACTGTATTGTTTACTTTCTATTGGGAAGTAAAGTGTATGTGTGTTTGTGTGTGTGTGTGTGTGTGTCTTGGGGGGGGGGTACTATTCACTGTGGTAGGCTATAGACCAGGGGTGTCAAACTCATTTTGGTTCAGGGGCCACATACAGCCCATCTGATCTCAAGTGGGCCGGACCAGTGAAATAATTGCAAAACATCCTTTGACAACTCCAAATCTCCAGCTTAGTTTTTTTCAGTAGGCTATGCTTTACCCTTCAGCCTACATTTGTAACCTACATAATCACAAGGGATATATTCGATTATTACACATTTATTCAGAGAGGCCAATGAAATTGAAATAAAATGCATTTCACTCTCATAAACAACTGGTTTATTTTTATAGTTGAGTGGATAGGCCTACATTTTTACATCTGACCACCTGAACCAACTCACCACACTAAACTCAAGTGGGAGCTATGAAGAAAGTTAACATCCTGCCTTAAAAATGTAAATGTGCAAATGTATGAAAAATAAAATGAATTTAACAAACATAAGTTAGCAGTGCATGAGCAATACGATCAACTGATACGATTAGGTTACATCAGATCAAATAATTTTGTAGGCTAGGTGGCGGTGCTGTGTAATAGGCTATCCACCATAAAGGCCAGATCCTGCACCCATTCCGGGCATTTAAATTGCTACTGGTCTGCCTTTTTTCTAGGCTACCCTTTTCTCCAAGAACTGTCCAATTTCCTCTCGTAGTTCAAAGAAACGCGTACTACAGCGTGGTATGGTAAGCCAGACAGAATGCCATTATCACTAAGAAAACAGTCAAACTGACGGTGAGTCAGACCTCGCGACCTGATTAAATGTACAGTTTGCACAACTTTAACATGATCCAAGTTTAGTGTTTTACAACACAACACTTCCTGGTGCAAAATACAATAAAATGCCCAAACATCTTGTCCTCCGTTTGCAGGCTGCACTTTGTCTCTAAATTTTGTCGCAACGCCTGCTTTTCTCCCGACAATGTAGCCAAACTGACAGCACAGGACCAGTCAACTCCGAACTTTTTTTTTGTTTTTTGGCTGCGCCTAGCGGCTGAATTGAGCATTTCGGTTATTTCTTTGAAAATGCATAACTCCTCACAGGAATGGGCTAGAATTTTTTTTTTTGTTGACATCGTCAGAAATTTATTCTCTACAAGTCTGGGCCGGATTAAACCATCTAGCGGGCCGCGGGCCGTATGTTTGACACCCCTGCTATAGACAGAGACAGACTGGCTCGGACAATTGTACAACCGTGCGTGCGGACGGCGATTGGTCATGTTAAGGTCACTTTGTGATTGCTTCCTCTGACATCACAGAGGTCTGAACCATATTAGGGTGGTCCGACTTTTGTAACTTGGACTCTGGCCACAGTCAGTCTGACCTGCTTCTGTCCAGAGGCGCTCGCCGCTAGACTGGTGTAAACATGTCGGCTAAAGATCAGAAAAGCCCTAACCCAGGGAGGAAGCGCCCCCGGAATGATGTGGGGAACAAAGTGACTGTTGTTCTCGGGGGACAGTGGGGCGATGAAGGCAAGGGGAAAGTTGTCGACCTGCTTGCGACTGAGTCAGACATTGTGTGCAGATGTCAGGTAACTTGAAGTTAACTCAGAAAACGTTATGGCTCAATATGTAGACTGCAAACTACTATGATGCCTACTAACCTACTCCAATTGAGTGAAGAGAATAGCCTATACTAGGCCTACGTTTTCTAAAATGTGTTCTGTTAAGTCGTATGTTTGCAAGTAAAGATAGGGGCTGTGAATGGGTTCTCTAACCTCCTAACGGTCCATAACTTCGTCATGGAATTCTTTGAGTGAAGGAACCCAAGAATAATCAGGGATGGGCTACTCACGGTTTCAGGCAGTTAATGTGCAGTTTATCTGTCGCCGTGGTGAAAGCTATTCACTTGAATGAAATAATAATGCTAACGAAAAAATTAAAATTTCTACTGCTATATTTTCTATAAATATTGGCAAATGACCTTCGCATATACAGGCTGTTGCTATAGCATACTGTGTGTGTTGACTGTTCATTCAAGTACTGTAATGGTATCTGCGTGCTGGCATTTGACCTATCCTCTGCCCCTATGATAATGATATCGCAGCCTTAATTCGGTTGTTGATGGTTGAGTTCAACAACCAATCAAATTACATCTCTACCTCGCGTGCTCCTGAGGGTGCCGTGGTGAGGCAAAACGCCTCAAACAGGTAGGACCTAGGGGTTGCATATGGTTGTTAGTGGGAGAAGAAAATCCAATCTTTTAGGATGCAGTGATGGTAAAATTCCAATAAGTTTGCAGGAAGGATATTACAGCCATTTCATGTGTGTGTAATACTTCTAAGCGCTACTCAAGAGTTTGAAACACATTATTTGAATAAGGATAATGACATCAGGTTACTCAAATTTAAACTATATTATAGTAGTAGAATATGAAGCAAGCAAGTGCAGTAGGCCTATGTCCTGAGTCCCTAAGTCTAGATAAGAAAATTAATACAAAAATAAAGAAAGCCTTCAGAGGGTGCTGTGTGACCAGAAAACAGTGATGAATGTTGATGTGATGTGCATTGATTTCATGCATTGTGGAATACAAATCGTCTATCTTCAGACTAACGTCCCAAAAATGAAGACAATTTGTATAGCCTATTCTATTGCTGCAAATCTTCATGTTCTTGTTGCTTTTTACGTCTGCCAGACTTTTGAGGTCAACCTACGCACCTACGTGTGAGGGCAGAATAATCATCACATAACTACTGCATGGTGTAGTATAAGCCACATAAGTCATAATTAAATACCATTTCAATATAAAGTCTTACTGTGTCATAGTAAGATAGTAGTGCACATTTAATACACCAATACCACTTTAAACGGCATGGAGGGAGGAAGACTGCAACTTTCATTCTTGGTCATTATACAACTAGCCTGGCTGCTAACACTGGGTGCCTACAGTGCAGGGGTTGGTAGGGGGATTCCAGACTCGCTCCGTCTGTCAGCTGTGGGTGGTGTGTGTGGGGTGGGGGGCATTGACGACACATGAGAAGGGCAAGCTGAGATCCCCCTTGCTGTCTGGCTTCACGTTGTCTGCCCTGTTAAAATAGCTCTTTCTCTAGGGTAACTTGATGTGGGCCTTCAAAGTCTAGCCATAGTCTGGCATCAGAGGAGAAAGAGGAAGGCATAAGGTGGGTGGTGAGAAGGGACAGACAGTCTGAAACAGAAGCAGTTGGGTTTTGGTGACTGTAAAACAAAATAATAATTCTGCCGCACCTGCTGTAGGAACTCAGACTCTCTTGGCCTTGACGTTATAATTCAATACTTTGATGACATCCAGTAGGCTACCTACTGGCAGCCCATTTCACCTTTTGATTTATGTCCATGTGTTACTGAGACAGCGACACCTAAAAGCTACTTTTCAAAGCAAATTCGAATATACAGTAAGCAGACTCTGGTGGTGTGTTTGTTTACAGACGTTAGCAAACTTTGATTCAATTAGATCTTGCTTACAGGAACCAGTGACACTGGTTACTTTGCTTTACTATTTTAGTCACTACCAACAAATAGAAAAGCCCAGAGCTACAAACCATGTGATCTGATGTGGCACCTGTCAATAAATGCCTTCTGAAATGTTGCGATGTGCATGCAGACATGTTTTCACTTCGCCTTTGATTGTAGCCTTATACCATGGGCAGTTTTCTGTGCTTATTGTCTACCGTAATTTCCCAACTATTAGCTGCGGCTTATACATTGATTTTGCAAAATTTCCTCAGCTAAGAGGTTAATACACGGGGGCAGTTAATATGGTGTTTTGTTTCTTTTAACTTGGATAAAACACTGTCCTGCGGCTTATACACAATGCGGCTAATACACAGGAAATGACTGTACACACCTTTGATGTGCCAGCTTGTGGAAATGGAATGTAGGCTACTGAAGACTTGTTCATATCCTTTTCAGATAAATGTCCCGTTCATTAATAACAGCCATTTTTGGATTTCTGAGTTGGACTCCTTACAGTAGAAGTCTAACTATTTGCAACCTCCAGGATGGCCTTAGTTAGGTGTCAAATGGCATGATACTCCCGGCCAGCCGATTCGTTACAGCTTTGGTAGTCCAGTGGTCAGTGAGGGCTGTTAATCATCCAGGTTCCCTAAATCATGCATGCTCTGACATGTCCAGTTCACTGGCCAATACCAGTGGCTTGGTCATGAAATAGATGCCACAGCTATTATCACTCTTGCTAGTGCTGTTCCACAGTGGTGAGTGGCATTAGGAATTAATGAGGCACAAATGTAGTGGAGGGACTCTTCGGGGCAATATTTGAAGACTCTGTCATGGAATGTTTACAGTACATGTCGTAAGTGTGTCAGTTGGTACATTTCCAATTGTGTCCTGGTCCAGCAAGCAGCAAGTCGTTTGTGTTCTTGATAGCATTTAAATGTACACTATTTCGTTTTTTAAAAAACATGACAGTGCATCTCAGAATCACATTGACTTGTTTAATTTTCACATCAAAATCTACATATTTTACCTTAAATATATTTCTATGTATATGCAGTGTTTAACACGTTGCTCCAAAAACATTGCTCTCGATTTCTTTTAAATGGCCTATCAGTCTCCTGTCATGTTGTATTGCAGGGAGGCAACAATGCGGGTCACACTGTGGTGGTGGATGGGAAGGAGTATGACTTCCACCTCCTGCCCAGCGGCATCATCAACTCCAAAGCCACCTCTTTTATCGGTAGGTATACGGAATCAGATGAGCGTCTCATACAGCTAACGGCTAACATAATAGGCTTGCCAGAAAAGAAGAACAAGCCTGTGATGTGGTGTGTCAGCAGAGTTCTATTCTTTGATGTCGAAACTCTCTTTGTTCCTTTAAGGAAATGGAGTTGTCATCCATCTACCTGGATTATTTGAGGAAGGAGATAAAAACGAGAAGAAAGGTAAAAAAAAAAAAAGCCTATTCTAGACTGTACCTGATGGGGGCAAAGCAGGGGAAAGGTAAAAAAGCCTATTCTAGACTGTACCTAATGGGGGCAAAGCAGCCTATTCTAGACTGTACCTAATGGGGGCAAAGCAGGGGAAATATAACAGTGGATACATTTGACTGGAGCTGGATCAAACATATTTAAGAGATAAGAAAAACTTGTACTGCAAGTAATGATTAGCTTCACTGTTTGAGTATGAAATGATGTAATTTTATTTCTTCTTTTTGATGTGCATGGACATACTGTGTACACTGTTACGAAAGCACCTCTCTGTCATATAATATCCTGCGCAGGTCTCAAAGACTGGGAGAAGAGACTGGTCATCTCAGACAGGGCCCACATAGGTAAGGGACTTCCCTGGCAAGACAAATGATTTGCTCACATGTACAAATGTACAAATGCTGTGCTGAGACGCTCCTCTCTTGTGGACAGTGTTTGACTTTCACCAGGCAGTGGACGGACTGCAGGAGGTGCAGAGGAAAGCCCAGGAAGGGAAGAAGTAAGAAGCCTGGACACAAGTTCAATTAATGTCTACTTGCAGTTTTGTATATAACATTCATTTGACAGTAATCATGGGCATACCAACATCCTGTACAGAGACTATTTAAGCCTAAAGAGTTTTGTTTTGTTTAATACAAATGGCACTGTCTACTAGCCTGGGTGAATGTGTAGTTCCCAGACCCCATCTCAATGAGATGAGGTTTGGCGTTAGCCAGGCTAACTGTCTACTGTATTTCAAATGAAATTCAAAAAAAAATTGTGGCAGATTCTCATAGATGTCTATATGTCCTATTTTTTTCTCTCACAGCATTGGAACCACAAAAAAAGGAATTGGACCGACCTACTCCAGTAAAGCCTCTCGCACTGGCCTGAGAATCTGTGACCTGCTCGCCGACTTTAAAGAGTTTTCAGCCAGGTAGGACACAGTGTATGTTTATTAACGGACCAAGTTATACACAGTACTTGTGCTTGTTTCTTTATTATCACTTAATAAAATATCTGTCAATATTTAACCTCATAACAACACATTTATTGTTGTGATTTAGATTCAAGTTGCTTGCGCAACAGTACCAATCCATGTTCCCTACTCTGGAGGTAGACATCGATGGCCAGCTAAAAAAACTTCAGGTGAGCGGAGGGTCTTTTAAGTGTGTGGTAAGAGTCGCCTACTGGTTAGGGGTTCGAGCTTGTAACCGAAGGGTTACCAGTTTGATCCCCGACCAGTAGAAAAAATGTGGGCGGGGGAAGTGGTTCAGCATTGCTCTCTCATGCCCACATCCACGGCTGAAGTGCCCTTGAGTAAGGCACCTAACCCCTCACTGCTCCCTGAGCGCTGCTGTAGCAGGCAGCTTACTGCTCCGGGTTAGTGTGTGCTTCACCTCACTGTGTGTTCACTGTGTGCTTCGTGTGTCTTACTAATTCACGGATGGAATAAATGCAGAGACCAATTTCCTTGTATACACAAGTATACTTGGCCTAGAAACCTGATTTACATTTACATTTACATTTACGGTTTGCTAAGAGTCACCTGAGGCCTTGGAAGCGTCAGCACTCTAAGGGCGTACTCACAGTGGGCATGGTTCTCTTGTACGGTTCTCTCCCGTTCTTGATCCGCACTCACACTACATACTATCAAACTATACCCAGGCACGGTTGAGCTGTTGTGCTCTAGAATCTTTGCACAGGAGCGATCAGAAACCCAAGCGTACAGTGCGGTACGGTTTTTACGGTACGGTACGGAGCGATCACACTGGTCAAACAAACCGGACTTTGGGAGTCAAACATACTTCAGCACAATACGGATGCCATTGTGCGAGTACGCCCTAAATCATGTCCTCAGACCAGTCTCTGTCTTATTTATAGCATCTTATAAATAGCATTATTTCATTTTAAATGAAGGGATGATTTTATCTCATATATGCTGGGCTTGACATTCTTATGGCCTAGTAAATTAGATAAAGATGGCATGCACATACCTAGTAAATTAACAGCTCATTTGCACATAGAGGAAAATATAAGGCTATATTCAGTGAGGGTGTTTAAGTTGTCGATTTCTATCTACAGCTACAACAGTGCAGAGTGCTACTGCCACTACTGACATACT
This sequence comes from Alosa pseudoharengus, assembly GCF_046254945.1. Classification (NCBI taxonomy): domain Eukaryota; kingdom Metazoa; phylum Chordata; class Actinopteri; order Clupeiformes; family Clupeidae; genus Alosa; species Alosa pseudoharengus. Next base: position 27,017,534 of record NW_027468859.1, on the reverse strand, counting down.
TGTTATTTTCCCCCAGTATTGTGTGTGTGCTTTTGGATACTTATCTATAAATAACTATTTAGCTTTGCTTGGGAAAGAAACCGTTTACCATACTTATTGCAAGAACTTATTGCATGTGGTTCACATATTGCTTGTTGATGTTTGCTATACATCAGACCAGATGTTTGCTATACACAACCAGATGCCTCTCTCTTGCTGTCAACTGTTGATCGTTAGGTGTGAATTCCTTGCCCTCACCCCAGTGTGACTTGCAGTCAGACCCCAGTCCACTTTGTTGTGGGAAGGTCATAGAATTTCTCTCCCCCTCTGCAAAACCCTGCAGGAGTATGCCGAGCGGATTCGGCCCATGGTGCGGGATGGTGTCTATTTCATGTACGAGGCCCTACATGGAGTCCCAAAGAAGATCCTTGTGGAGGGGGCCAATGCTGCCCTGCTTGACATTGACTTTGGTAAGGCAATACTTCTGTCTTTCTTGGTGGTGCCTCCACAAAGTCCCTTTGAAGGGACATTACTGTTTCTACTTTGAGCATGGGCCAGGTGTGTGTGTGTGTGTGTGTGTGTGTGTGTGTGTGTGTGTGTGTGCGTGCGTTTGTGTGTGTGTGTGTGTGTGTGTGTGTGATCGTGCGTGCGTGTGTGTGTGTGTATGTATACATGCAATACATGTGAGCGTGCGTGCGTGTGTGTGTGTGTGTGTATGTATACATGCAATACATGTGAGGAGTGTGGTATGCATGGCCAATAAATATCTTCTGTCCCCTGTGTTTGTGGACGACTTGTTCAAATTCTTGGTTAGAGAGACAAATCTTTGTTTACACCTCTACCCCCAACCCTACCCAGTATATACATGAGTCAAAACTACACCAGTCAATATTCAACACTGAAGATGTTGCCATATAGGAGTTTTCCACTTCTCATTCTTAATGTACGTGCAGGTACTTATCCCTTTGTGACATCATCAAACTGCACCGTCGGCGGAGTGTGCACTGGGCTTGGCATTCCTCCACAGAATGTTGGGGATGTTTACGGTGTGGTCAAGGCCTACACCACACGTGTGGGCATCGGTGCATTTCCCACAGAACAGCTTAATGTGAGTGTGATGTGTTAGAATTATGCCTTAATTTTATTTTGATTTTATGAATCCCTACAGAGCCTACATGTAAACATACATTCTTCAGAGTGTTCTTGACATAAAACTGGTCTAGTGTAATATTTTCTGTTTTGCAATATATTTCTAATTTGTTTATTTTTTTTGTAATGCTACATTGTGTTGCTTGTTTCGCTGGAACTGTACTTGAGTAGCTTCACATAACATAGTTCACATAACAATGGCCGCACTTAGCCTTAGCGCACTCCAGTGTTAGCAAGACTGTGTCGCAAGACACTCCAGATCCAAAATAGTGTGACACTGTCAAACACTTGAGATGAGTGACTACGTCATGTGACCATATTCAGGGGGAGAGTTTTTATATAGGATGGCCTTTCAGTTGTAGATAGTAAGATGTTTGTCCCCGACACTGCTGGCATCATTAGGCCCTTCCCAGCTGTCACTCAAAACACGGGCCATCCCATGACACGTCAGGTGACGGAGCTCCTGAATGCTTCTTTTACCACAGCTCAGATTCAGCGGCCAGCACACAAGCCAGTGTTGACAGGCCAGTGTGTGAGTCTCTTTTAAAAGTCTCAAGCCCAGCTGTGTGTGATCACCTTACATCTCAGCACCTTGTAAATAGCTGCTGATCTGGGAACAATAAATGCTTGAATGTTATTCTCCATATTTACTGTAAATCACTTTGGATCATGAATAAATGTACAGTTATGTGCACGATTGGTCATGTTTTGATTTGAAATTGAATGTGCAGTGTTCCCAATGCATTGATATTATGGGATTAACAGCTATTCTAAGGATTTTGAGCTTTATTAAAAACGTTTTAAAACACACTGCTATTATTCTGCACATAACTGTAAATCTAACAGTGGTGGCTAGCGTTGGCGCTAACATGCTAACATGCCATCTCCCTCTGTCTGCTTTTCTGTTATGACGCAGGACATGGGGGAGCTGCTTCAGACCAGGGGTCACGAGGTGGGGGTGACCACCGGGAGGAAGCGGCGCTGCGGTTGGCTGGACCTGGTCATCCTGCGCTACGCCCACATGATCAACGGTTTCACAGCGTCAGTGCAGGATTCAAACTTCTTTTCTACTACCCCCCCCCCCCCGCCCCAATCGACAGAATATTCGAGATCTATCCTATAGGCCAGGAAAAGCTCCAAGAGTAAAAGTTTAGCTAATTTTAAGTGTTACGTGTCCATGTGATTTGTTTTTGTTGCCCTTTTTTTCAGACTGGCTTTAACTAAACTTGATATTCTTGATGTGATGGATGAGATCAAAGTTGGAGTGGCCTACAAAATCAACGGCAAGCGAATCCCATACTTTCCAGGTACTATCTTAAAGAATGATTCAGATGTTTTTGAGTCAGAGTAAATAGCACATTCCCACATCTTCCTTAAGTCTATCACATACTGACTTGACACAAGTTGAGTCTATGCCTGAGAGAATAATCACATTGCATGCAGTGTAGTACCTTCAAGACAGCTGCTTATTTTTCTTTCCAGTTTGTTGCAAGCGAAAATAGCTGTTTTTTTAGGCATTTACATAAGCAAAAGTGATTTCTCCTTGTAGTTAATCTTGAGAAATCACTGACTAAATTGTTGGCAGGGTTTTCTTCTCTGATAGTCTGATGTCATGAAATCTTCTCTTTTCCTCATCAGCCAACATGGAGATTCTTCAGAAGGTGGAGGTGGAGTACGAGAAGCTGGCGGGGTGGAAGAGTGACACCTCGCCATGCAGGAAGTGGGATGACCTGCCGCCCAAGGCCCAGAATTACATCCGCTTCGTGGAAAACCACGTCGGCGTTCCAAGTAAGTCTGCCTAGAAGAAAAAGCCCCGTCTGTGACTGTGATCCCAGGAAGCTAGCGCAGAGTAGAGTGTGCATTAAAGAACAAGTAAGATGCCATTCCAATAGGGACCAGTGTAGGGGGAAGATGATTTATGTAAAAAAGGGTCTACTGTATATCCTGTAGATGTACTATTTATTATCATATTCAAAGTTATTTTTGTGTCCGCTGGGAAAATATGTCGGTTTATTTTGACAACCATTATTTTGGTGGGGCTCTGTTGGGACCTTTCTACCCTTACATGTGGAAAGAGGAGTTGGGATGGAGGTGGGTTGTAATGTTGCTTGAAAACGTAGGTTAAAGCAGTTTAAATAAGGTGAATGTATGTAGCCAATTGCAGCCTATTGTAATGTGTGTGTATGTAAGGGATTGGCTGAGCTGTCAGCTGGTTGAGGTCAGCTGATTGAAACTTGACCGTGACTTCTTGGCCTGGCTGAAGTAATGGTCTGCTTAATTCAGAGGTGCTAACCTTGCTTTATGCTTTCCCTCTTTTTCCAGTCAAATGGGTTGGAGTCGGAAAGTCCAGAGAATGCATGATTCAGCTGTTCTAGGGACTCCAAGAACCCCCAGTGGTTCATGCATCCCCCACTCTCTCTCTCTCTTTCTCTCTCTCTCTCTCCCTCCCTCTCCCTCTCGCTCTCCCTCTCTCTCTCCTAGTCCATCCATCCATCCATGGAGCTGCTCAGGATGTATTTGATATAGACTCCCTTTGTTGTTCCTGTAAATTGTGAGTTTCTGTTTTGTTTTTGGTGAAACAGAACATAAACAAAACAAAAGTAGAAAGATGACCATGGTGACCTTCGACCTGTGATTCGATACATCTATTGATGCTCTCATTGTTAGACCAAAACTACTAAAAGCGCAACATGTTGGGCAAACGCTGTTTACTGACACTTGCCAACTCCTTGCCTGATGCCTTGCCCCATTCAGATAAAATCAAGTTAATTGCATGTGTTATCTTTGAGTTACTGCCAATATGCCGTACAGATTCAAGGATACATATTGTACATTGCACATGACTTACTGTGTCTAAATGCCATAACCCTGGGGGTAAACAATGTCTGGCCATCTTTTTCTATGCTACTGCAACGTTTATGTCTGATAAGTGCTATTTGACCATGTGTGCATATTGTTTTCAAAAATAATGCCATAGTCTCATTAACCTATATTTGTCAAGAATTTAATTGGCCTAATGTGTCGCGACATTTTGTCAGTATTGTAATTTGCACGACTAAGTTTATTAATTTTTCCTGTCTTGCATAACACTTGTTTTAAGACTTGAAAACCCCTGGCCAGTATTTATGTTCATTCATTTACATGAATATGAACCTACAATTCTTTTTTTGCACCTTGATAATCTTGTAATAACTTTATGCTGTTTTTGAGTATCTGTCTGTAAAATCATTTGACTTGATTTAATAACAGTTTGACTTATTTTAAGACGTTTCATCATGAAAAAAAAAGCACATTTGGCTGCCAGTGTGTTAAACTAATTTGTCTTAAAAACAAGCAAATTTGGCTGCCAGTGCATTGAGCAAATTTGTCTTGATAAGACTCCTTAAAATAAGTCAAACTCTTATTAAATGAAGTCAAAATGACTAATAAGATTAATGAAACTTGGTTAGATTTTCTTTTTTGCAGTGCATATGACAGCCTGGCAGTGGTGCATTATGCGGATGTGTCACAGAGCTTTACTGTACACCATGAAGCCTGTCTAGTGGGGTATTTCCACCAATGGGGAAGTGTACATTTATTTCACCCTGTAATCTTCCTCGCCAGAGTTTCCACTTTTTGCTGTCTAACACAAGTGCAGTAAAGAGAAAGTGGATCTTGGCAAATAAACCTGATGCACACCAGAATACCCGAATGGTTTTGATTCTCTGTGAATGATTGAAGACATACAGCTCATTAAAAGATATGTTAAGTTTAGTAATGTGGAGTAGGGAATAAACAGGGGAACAAGTAAATGTAAAATATGCTCCCATATTTTATAATATTTTGTATAATTTATGAAAAGAAACTGGAGGCCATTTCTCTACTCGCCTTCATATCAATGCTAGGAATTCTTTTCTCCACAAGGTGGCGCAATTAGGTCTTTAGGGACCAGTCAGAAAGTGCAAGGTAAGTTCACATATGGAGAGTTGCCACACAGTTTCTCCAAAACTAAGTGCAAAATCTCAGAAATGAAATTACTACATTTTATGACACAACTCTTTGAGTCAGCATCTTGTTCACCTAGTCACTTGAAACTGAAGTGAGCTCAATTTTACCAGACACACCCTTCAAAAGGAAATATAAAATTAAGCATTTAATTTCATAAGTATACTTTCTAAAGAATAAAAGGGTTGCTATGTCTGTAATTGGATGATTTGGCCAAAGTCATAGGTTGAACTAGCCTTGAGGATTAGCCCTAATATGTATGAGACACAGCCTCACAAACACAATTATATATATACTTTTAATATTAAACCTGCTGAGACACAACAATACTACCAAGAATACCAAGAATACTACCAGTTATCTGTGGAAGACGAAACAAGGTCTACAAGACAAACATTAACCTCCCCTGCAGCAAATTAAGATAGTATCGACTGACCAAGAGTTCAGTGGTACACAGCTGACATTGAATGAAACCCACATCCTGGGCAAACAGTTTTAGACCTCTTTTTGTTGTTTTATAGTGTACCCCCCCCCCCCCCCATGCCCACATCCAAAAGTTACAGACAAAGTCCAACAAAATAAGGGAGACCATCAATACACTGAGTGAGAATCAGATTTCTCCTGGTTTATGGAAAGGTGCCATTTTGGGCCTATTTTTGCTACAAGTTGATTTTATCCATTAATTACATGCTGCCTATATGTATAAAAGATACATGGTAAGTTTAGACTTAGGATACGAAGTTGACTTGATTTTCTTTATGCTTTTTGGGTGTTTGTGTTCATTTTGTGTATCTCTTATCTTAAAACATAATTTTATTCAAAATGTGCCTTGCAAAGGTAGGCCTCCAGGAACTGGTAAATCTGATTAAAGGGAATCCATACTGGAATTGATTTTAAATTACATACTGGAAGTTGTGAGTAAGTCTCATGCAGAAAACTGAAAAAGCATAAACCTTTCAGCCCGATCCTAAGAGCAACGGACCCTTTCTCTCCTCCAAAGTGACTGTTTGCTCGCATCCTGTTGGTGGCTCAGGGGTACTGTGAGCGTAAGGTCACCTACCTGACACTGCTTTCTTGGAGATCACATGATTTAGAGTAAAGACACAGATGGTAGTCGAGAGCGAGGGCGTGTGGAAGAGGAGGTCTAGTATGCAGTGAGCTTTCAGTGCAAAATGAATCGGCGGAGTAGGCTCACCACGACGCACTCGCGATTTCAGTGTGCAGTCAGAGCAGAGCGTGGGTGTTTGACTCCATGCAGCCCACTTCCCAGAGTGCTCCAGTCATTCTGAGAAGACATGAGTGGCGTGGCGCCTACCAGAAGAGGCAGAACTACAAATGGTACGAACGACTCAAAACATTAACCAGATATGAAACAAGATCATCAACGTGTTTCTCAACAACTTACACATCCTTAATGTCCAGTTTAAACTTTTACTGTATTACTTACTGATATTATCATCAGCATCTTCTCAACAAACAAAATCACAAGTTTTATTTCTGGATGCTGATTAGGTATAAGACATGTTATGGTATGGTATGATCTGAAAGCATGGCATAATAAGATTTTGAAAGATGCTTTCTAGGTCAGACAAAAAAAAACAAGCTAAAATAAATACAGTAAAATGGTATGAATTGACAAGATGACATCCATTTGGAGACATGCTTGTGTGACCTCATGAAACTCTCAACGTCACCAAATAGCAGACACTAAAGGACATCAATAAGACCACAAAATGTCAGACATTGTGTAATATCAGGAATGGAGGCCATGAGAAAACATAGTTATCTGAAACCTGGCATGTCAATCACAACCACTGCATGACCACAGGGTGACCTGTCTCTGTGAGTAGCTATGCATGTATTCAAGATGTATTTCTATTCTGCAGACCACCATGACCTTTGAAATAAGCTTGAACCTGCCCACAGAAACAAGCTGTTGTTGAGGGGTTTGAAAACGCTACTCTTAATAATAAAGTGGGAATTCCTTCTCTCCTACGACACAAGGAAACTTGATTGGGGGTGTATGTGTATGTGTGGGGGGGGTGACATCTGTCAACAGACCCATCTCCGTAACACTCATACCGAACTGCCAAATAACATAACTACCCTTTAGAAACATTGAGTCACCAACCATACGATTATGACAAAATATTTTGGACTGGGTTTGGTGGGTGTCTTACTCAGATTGATTAGGCATTTCGGTAGATTCACTTTATAAGTGTGGGTGTCGTGCACAATCTTTTATTGCATCATGTGTTATCTTGGTCACATTCATGTCTGTGTATTTAGTCCTTGTTGTTCACTTAGTCAACACCACCTTACCGCATACAGTGCACTTTTGAGTTTGACTTTACGCCATGGGTAGATGTCTTCGTCAAAGTCGCACAGTCTAGTAGAAGACTGTTAAGGTCACTACTGGCTTGGTTTTGCCATGCAAGCTCACTTGTTGTGGAAATCCGCCAGACAAACACCGCGCTGTAGAAAGCAACCTCTGCAGTCTGCACAGAAAGGTTATCTGTCGATCCGAATCACCTACAGTAAGAGATACCTGACAAGCAGTGGCAGCCACCAGAGTGTAATCTTTGAATGCAGAAACAGGAAAATGGTGTGTGTGTTCAGCACCACATGGCACCCAGAACTCTACAAGTGCTTGCGCAATCACACACACACACACACACACACACACACACACACACACACACACACACACACACACACACACACACACCTCAAACCACAGACAACTTTCACAATCTTATATTTCCGACTACTCACAGTTTCCTCTGAGGCAGGATGCTGGAAGAGATCTGAAACTCAGAGACTGAACTCCTCATTTGAATTACTGAAAAGAGGAACAGAGATGACGCTGCACTCTCAGGAGAAGGGGTACGGAGGGTGGAAGGTTGGGGTGAATTGTACAGCAATGAGTGGGAGGGACATTTTCATACAGACAAAGGGCTATTGATGGGCACCCTCTTATTTTCTCATTTACTTTCAACTGACTAAACACACACACACACACACACACGTTTATGGAGCACTCTTGGTACAGTTGTGTTCAAATAAATAGCAGTGTATTCAAAAAAGTGAATAAAGTGTAAAATCCCACGTCAAACATTCCACATTGAATTCCAAATCAAATTATTAACAAATTATTTATCAAGTCTGCATTTTTACAGAAACGAAAGAAAAGGAATATTAGTATGTTAAAAGAAAATAGCACTATTGACATTTTTCTCTTCAACCTCAAACAGTTGACATAAACTGAATATTTTTTTCAAGATTTAGCTTCACTTTAAATCACTGAACTAATATTTATCAGAAGAACCATTGTTCTGCGTTGCATAGAATCAACCAACTTCTGGCACCTATGAACGCGTATTTCTAGTCAGAAAGAATTAATTGTTCCACAGTTCCTGTTTTGCTTCAGAAACTGCATTAATGTCACCCCACAAGTTTTCAATGGGGTTTGAGGTCAGGCGATTGAGCTGGCCACTCCATTACCTCAATCCTTTATGTCTGGAGCCAAGATTTCGCTCACTTACTTGTGTGTTTGGGGTCGATGTCTTGTTGAAACCCACATTTCAGGGGCATTGAGTAATGCACAAATTTACACATGTATGTATACAAGTATTTTGATGTATTGAAACTGATCCATGACCCCCTGGTATACGATAAACAGGTCTAACACCATAGTAGAAACATGCCCATACCATTATTTTTGCACCATCATGCTTCACAGTGTACTATTATTACATTACATTTAGCAGACACTTCTTGACCAAAGTATTACTTCAATTCAGTACCCGGGGGTCGTCTGACATACAGCTGTGTTCAAACAACTACTGTGAAGTGGTGCAAAAATCATGGTATGGGGATGCTTTTCATATTGCAGATCTTTATCGTATACCAGGGGTTTCATACATGTTGGACATCTTTATCGTATACCAGGGGTTTCTTTGTTTCCTGTAAAAACTTGATAATTGGTAATAATTTGAAATGGAATTGAATGTGAATGTTTCCATTACATTTGAAATATGGACCAAAACATAATGTCCCGAGTTCTATTGGATTAAGTGAGGGTAGTGTGGAGAACAGTCAACGGTATCAATTCCTTCATCCTCCAGGAACGGCCTGCACACTCTTGCCACATGTGGCCGGCCATTGTTGTGCACCAGGAGGAACCCAGGGCCCACTGCACCAGTACAGGGTCAGACAATGGGTCTGAAGATTTCATCCTGGCACCTAAGAGCAGTGAGGGTGTCGTTGTCTTGCCCATAGAGGTCTGTGCGTCCCTCCAAGGATATGCCTCCCCAGACCATCACTGACCCACCACCAAATCGGTCATGCTGAATGATGTTGCAGGCAGCATAACATTCTCCATGACATCTCGAGACTCTTTCACGTCTGTCACGTGCTCAGGGTGAACCTACTCTCATCTGTAAAAAGCACAGGGTGCCAGTGGCGGACCTGCCAATTTTGTATTCTATGACAAATGCCAATTGAGCGCCATACTGCAAAAACAGCTTATCTAATAAAATCTAACCAAGTGTTATTATGACTGCCACTAGCAGTCATAGGTTTAGTCAGTCTTCTGTAGTAATTTTGTGTCAACAATTCCCACGAAACTTGGTGGGCATGTAACCCCACAAGGATGACACGGAACTATTGATTTTCGTTTTGATCCGCCGCCCACATGTGATTATGGATGTAATGAAAAGCCCTTCTGTTTCTGTAGAGATTACTGTCAACTAGGGATTCACCGATAGGTCACATCAGTCTCAGCCAATATCAGCCTTGTTGACAGATATTGCACATTAATGACATTTACTGATACCAGTTTATGATGTTTGTGTTATTTTGCATCAATTCTGCACAATGTCAATGTTGTGCTACAAAGGTCTGAAAGACTTGACAATAGTTTATGAACAGCTTTGTTTCCACTCTACTAAAGGGTATAATAAACAACAACAACCCAGTAAACAATTATAAAAACATCGGTGTCGGCTCAGAATTTCACAGTCGGTGCATCCCTACTGTCAATCAACGCTGTTAATGGGCGTTTGTCGTAAACTTGGTTCTTATCTCCAGATCTACTTCCGTTTTTGTGAGGAATACCTAGATCACTCCACGATCACACATGCTAAGGTAAAATGCATTTCCTTGTTGAGAAATACATGCTGTCATGGAATTCCATATGCATTCCCAAGGAGGGCTCAAAATTAACAACAGACAAATGCAAGTAAATTGTGAATGTGGCTGGTAGCTTTCAGACACAACATATTGTGCTAGTGAGTGGCTGGGACATTTTGTCATTTATCTGTCAGTGGCTGATATTTATATTGGGAAAAGTTAATTGTTGACCTCTGCTCTTATGTATGTAATGTATGTACAGACAGACAGACACACATGACCCTGTGCAATACAAAGACACTGAACCAAAGGCATTTGTAACAGTTGTTTTCATGTATTTAAATTAATATCAATGCTTCTTTGTTGTATAATCAAAAACAAGGGATAGTAAGAGTAGAAACAAGAATAACATTAGTTTAATCGTATTTCATTTAAACATATTCCAAAATCCCCCACACTCCCTCAACCTGTCTTTTCTTCACATTCTTTAGAAAAGGGTGAGGAAGAAGCCCCAGAAAGCAGAAAGTAACAAAACTCTGGGAGCCATTCATATAAGGAGCGAAACACACACACACACACACACACACACACACACACACACCTGCTCTCTCAGAGAGTGATGCATCATTTGACAAACAGCAAAGGACATCATCCAAATCAAAGCAAAAGGTCTGGTAGATGGCACAGCTACAGTACAGTATGGTAGATCAAAGTGTTAACATCGGCAAGAGTTTCCAAATGTAAGGATATTAAATAATGTGAGCACCCTCACAGAAAACAAAAAAAATTGTAAACAAATATTGAAAATGACATATCAAACTACACACCATATTCCACCCTACTTGCATAGTAATTCCAAACAAAAAAGGGTCAGAACTCTGATCTAGTAATTTCACTTTTAGGAAGGGTTGCACTTCACTTCACGTGCAATAATCCAGTTTAAGGATTCAGGAATACCAAACATCATTTTTAGTAAATGCCACATGAATTAAACAGTAACATTATTTTCTAATGCTTGCGTTGCCTCCACAACAACCTCTGTTCAAACTGTAATGGGCTGTGAATTTTCCAAAAGAAAATTTTGGAATTTTGTCACGTGATGCCATCTATTCCAAGGTGAGAATTCCAAGCGAAGATCTATATTAGTGTCTTAGTGTCATTAGCGGGTTTCATTTGGTTTGATTGTAAAGCTAGTCAAGGATCAAATTATCTAATAGTCATTCACCTACTCTAACATGTGTGTAGCCTGATTGCTACTAAGCTGTAATTCACACTAATAATATGCTTATGAGAATACAGCGGAGGGAAAGTTATTAAAACCCATAGGCCTAGTAAGTCCTTTATGGTTTCACTCACACTCTCTCTCTCTCTCTCTCTCTCTCTCTCTCACACACACACACACACACACACACACACACACACACACACAGTCTGATGTCATCAAAACATGATACACCACTCTGTGTTCTATTCTCACAGTTCTATTCCATTCAACAACTCAGTCTACCTACTTGCTTTGCTCTGCAGCTGCATACTGCTAGGTGTGTACCTGGTATAATATAAAGGTATAACATAAATATAATCCTAACTGCCATATGCAACACAATTAAGACCCCTTTGTTCAAGCAAGGCTCACCTGTTTATACACAGTTATATTATGCAGTGACTAGTAACATAACCACCCGACACATGAATTAAAAACAAAAGTTTAAGGATAGGGAAAGTCTTTCTGATTATTAACCCATTTATTATGGGTTTTAACCTTTTAACCTACCCTAAAACGCCTCACAGGTTCCATGCCTTTTACTGCATGTTGTAAGGAAGTACTATTCCCAGTACACAAGTCCAACGCACAGGCTGACTCTCATGGCTAGGCGTGCCATTCATACATTCGTGGGGGGAGATAAGCAAGTGCAACCAGTAGCTATGTAATGGGGTGGATGTAAGAAGAAAGGGATGACTCATTTGGGACGATTGTGCTCAATGGATTGGGGAGCAGAGGAAAAGCATCAGCCTTCATCTTTCATCGAGTCAGAGAAAGCATACGTTAGAGGGAATGTGGATTTATGTGACTAAACCGGAAAGGCCTACAACTGGACAGTCAACACACACTCAGCACCAACTGGCTCACTGGACAGTCACTGAATGTTTTTGTGGTCACTCACACCACCTGACCAGCTCCGGAGAAACAAACAAAAACAAAACAAACAAACAAACTTGGGTGAAGCAGCAACAGTAGCGGTGTAAATCGAGGACTCCGGCTTGTGTACGTCAAAATCTGAGCGTCTGGGCTGGTACTACTACTATTACTACGACAGGCCACGACTCTTGTCCCTTATCACCAGCTGAAGACCAAGATAGGTCATCATCCCTTTTAATCACTAACGCTTTGAGTACCCCTGTAACAGTACAAATTCAGCAACCAAAAGAAACACACACACACACACAAAGAAATAAAAGTTGAGAAAGGGAAAAAAAGTATCAAAAACAAAACGGAAAAGAAAACAAGAATGGGACTGACAAACTAGTCAAAAATGAGGCATCTGTACAGAAGTCTCTCCCCTTTGCCCCTCTCTCTCTCTCTCTCTCTCACTCTCACTCTCTGTAACCCCCCCCCCCCCCCCCCACTGTCCTCCCTCTGTGTCTCACACCTTCTGCACCAGTGGTGGCGCGGCCTTTTTGCCGGCCTTCTTGAGGCGGCTACGGGCGTAGATGCGGAGGAAGAGGGCGAAGAAGACGACGGCGACGCCGAGCCCGCCCAGCGCCGAGACGGCGTGGCCGTAGAGGAAGCAGGAGAGCAGGATGGCGATGGCCTGCCGCAGGGTCATGATGATGGTGAAGACGGCGGCGCCGAACTGGCCGATGGTGTAGAAGATGAAGAGCTGCCCGCACGCCGAGCACACGGACAGCAGCACGGCGTGGAAGGCGAACTCCGAGTGGCGCAGCATGAAGCTCACCGAGTCGAAGAAGGCGCCCTGCTCCAGCAGTGAGCCCACGGTGAACAGGCACGAGAAAAGGTTGACGCCGAACATCATCTGCACCGACGACATCTTGTACTTGAACAGGTTGTCCTGCCAGTTGGACGTGAAGCTGTCGAACATGATGTAGCCGGCCAGGATGAGCACGCCCGAGAAGGTGGTGACGGTGGACGGGTGCTTGGAGCTCGTGCTGGACAGCAGAAACATGCTGACCCCCACGGAGATGAGCGCGGCCGTCAGGTACTCCCAGTACTCGTAGGTCTTGTGCGACACCAGCTTGCCCATGAGCATGACGGGGATGACCTTGGAGGCCTTGGCCAGCACCTGGGTGGGGAAGCTGATGTACTTAAGCGCCTCGTACTGGCACCAGCTGCTAAGGATGTTGGAGAGCGAGGCGAACGAGTACTTGTACATGGGCGCGCCGTGCCGCGGCTGCTTGAAGAGTGTGCACCACACGCCGGACACGGTCAGCGCCAAGATGCGGTTCATGAACACCAGGAACTGAGAGTCCTTGAAGCGCTCGCCGCTGCCGCCGCCTGCGCCGGCCTCGCCTCCGTCGCTTGCGCCATACGAGCGTGTCATCACACGCTCCTGCAGCACGCCCCATGTCAAGTACGACACCTGTGGACAGAGACACACACACACACACAGACACAGACACACAGACACAGACACAGACACACATTAAAGCAACACCAAAGCACTCCTGCTAAATGTTTATCCAGCACCGGCTTTGGAAATAACAATGTCCACAGACAAGGTAGAGTATGTTGCATGATTTTATGAAAGTATGATGCATTGCGACATCAGCTGAAGCAAGTCAAATTTGTAGTTTCTTATGTCTCATTCAAACTACAGATCCGCTACCAGATCCGGCAAACTTGCATAGTGCGGTTATAGCCGATAGAGGGCCGTGAAGCAAATGCAGAAGTGCCGTTCACCCTGTTACGAGTAGATGAACCACTGAAACGATTTTGGAAACATTATTTTAAGGTACAAAATAATCTTTGGTGTAGCTTTAATGGGATAACCCAGTGGCGGACCGTCAGGGCCTTCCACCTAACTATTTTCAGATTGACATTCACTGGAAACGTACATGTCACCAGAGCCCCTCTACGGATATTAGACATTCTCTGATGTCACACTGACATGGCTTTGGTTATAGCTATGGACAGTATATTGACCGTTTTTGTTTAAAAAATATATATTGATAAGCCTTCATTAAGCAAAATTATATCATGTAAAGTTACAGTGTCAACTGGACTACATGTTAGCAAGATGCACATAATGTCAGCTAGCTCTGCACATAGCTGGTCAGTAGCCTATGCAGGAATTGGTAAGTTTTGTTTCATGTTTATTTGATAACATAGACTTGTAATACATGCTTGTAATCTGGCCCTTTTCTATAAAAAGTGTTTTTGTGCTGCTTGCAAACCGCAGTGCTTGGTTACTACTAGATTGTATGCTAGCTTGAAGTTGTGTGTGAGTTGATGTGGTTTTGGTGAAGCTGTCTGGATCGGCATCTATGTGAAAATTGTCATTTGCCTTGGTTTCCTGCCCTGCTAATTAGTCTGACTATTGTGTTTTGTGGACATTATTGGTGAAATCAATGGCATGGCCATCAGACATTATGAAATAGGCAACAAGCAGTAGTAGCAGCATAGGGCAATACATTTTCTAACTTTTATGTTTAATATCATGGTGGTGTGCTGAGAATTTTTCTTAGCATTTTCTGTTGAGACACTCTCATAAATACTTTTGGCAAACACTGTAGGATAGCCTACTGTAGTTCCACATTAGCTTTTGAATAATCAGAGCAGCAGCACAATCTAAAACAGTTGCACTGTAACGTTAACGTTAAAGCTACAGCTAAGTAGGAGAGCCCTACAAACAGTCTGAAGCAAGTTTGCTGATGTCAGATTAAACTATTAAATGAACACATCATTGTAGACCTGTGGCAGTGCTATATGTGCGTGCAAGTCATGAACATAAGATAGCCAACCGATAGCCTAAATATTTCAAAATAGTCTGCACAAACCCATACTTGAGCGCACTTGGTGTTCACTTTCAATATGACATGGACTAAATTGCACGTCTTCACCGGACAGTAGCAGGCAGCAGATTGTAATGAATATGGGTGATAAATAAGTAGCCTAGCCTAGCAGCCTATTCACTTTGCTGCTGATAAGGATGATGGCCGGGTGCTATTCGCCTAATAAAGATCTAAGCAATGCGGAATTCAGCTTGGAACATTACTTGTTTGTCTAACGAAGATTATAGAGTGCTACACAGATTTGCGTGAAAAAGAGAAAACTCCCCCCCCCCCCACCGTGAAATTGCACATTTTAACGCAGAAATGAAAAAAAAATATCATTGAAGGCCTAACCAATGAACGCACGGTCCGCCACTGGGATAACCCAACACTAGAACAATGTGTAAGTCAATTTACAGCGACCAAAGAGGGTTGAAGTGTTTAAACATAATCTTGGCATAAGACACAAAAATGCTCCTGTGTAGACTGTATTTGTACGAGTTACTGATTTATGCCCCAGTCTCTGTGCCTTAACAGTTAGTCTAACTGCTGTATAAACAAATGTTTTTTTGTTTCCACACCATTAAAAATATCACACTTCATTACACATCATTAAACATATAATATATATTATATTATATATACTAATCTTACCTTAGTGGAATTTCAATAGTTATATGGCTAGCCATTACAAAAAGTATTTAACACATATAGCCAGATATATGACATTCTATTTGTCATCAACTTAAATGTCAGAGGTTTACTTAATGCCATGCCAACATTTACTCTCGAGCTCAATCCAACAAGCTGACATAACTCACAGAAACAATGACTGCCCCAAAGTACATATCTTCCGAATGGGTAAATAGGATTACCTCTCTTTACCTACACAAAATTATGCAGTTACAAAGCATCCTGTTTCCTGCCTGAGATAACTCTGCTACAAAGCATACTTGGGCCATTCATGAATTGGCACAAAGGGAAGGCCTGGCATTCATGTTAAGCAGCCCATGCCGCGATGAGATCTAATAGCATTATAGCTGTCCTTGTCTGAGTAGTTTCACAGCAAGCTCCAGTACTGAGAAAGGATTTTAGATTCACCACTAACATAAGCATCCAAACTAACTATTTTTTCATATGCAAAAACGGCAACATAAGGTTATCAGTCTAATACTGATAAAGTTCATAAAATTAGAATAGAACATGCGGCTGTATTGCTACCCTATATACTCGTTCTGAATATTTAATTCTCAAAGTTTCAACTATCCCACCTATGACAACCATAGACATCTTTCCTGGTGAGCTCACATGATCACATCACTATTCCAGGTGACATTTCTGACACACCTGCGCTTGCACACACTTTCACTTTAGACCAGGCACCACCAGGCAAAGGATCCTATGCACATGTCTGGGTGGGTCAATACACTCAGGTGTGTCCTACAACAAACCAGGGAGTTGTAAATTCACCTGTGGGTGAGTTCCTTCGAAGCCATGGCATTTTTATGATACTTATAAAGATAATCATACAACGTCCAACTCTCACTCAATGCTGCAGAAACACGAAAATATGACTTTGATATAAGTAGGCTATCATTTCAGTTTCTGTTGATATTATTGCACGATAGGAAATTGCAGTCACAGTATTAAATAGTGACCTTGCAAGATCCCTAATCATTCATAGTCTGTGACTTAAAACTCTATGACTAGCCTTTAGATGTGAGAGGGTCTGAGGCTAATCTTTCAAAAATCTTTTCCAAATTTTTGCAAAGTCTGTCAGTGTAGTCAAGTCAAGTCAAATTTTATTTCTATAGCACATTTACAGACGGCTGAGCCGAACCAAAGTGCTTCACAATAAAGTGCTAAGTGCAATAAACAAAGGAATGACCAAAGGCAGAAAGAAAGAAAAACGAAAAGGGCAACAAGACAATGACAGTAGGAGTTAAAATAATGCAAAAAAAGAGAACATTTAAAAAGGTAGCACTACACTATGCACCGACACTTAAAAAAGGAGACACTAATCAAAGGCAAGAGAATGGGCTGCACGGATGTGGAGGGGGAGGCAGTTCCAGAGTCTAGGGGCTGCTACTGCGAAGGCTTTGTTCCCCCTTGGTTTTTAGCCTGGACATGGGCACTTCTAACAGCAGTTGGTCAACTGACCGTAGTGCTCTGGAAGGGATTGTGGTGGCTCCACAATCTAGTCCCTATCTATCTATCAAATCTCCTAACCCCATACACACGTTCCCACACTCACTCTACAGATGCCCATCTCCTATTCACCCCCCCCCCCCCCCCCAAGCTTCGCTTCATGGGTGACAGGGCCTTCAGTGTGGCTGGGCCTAAACTCTGGAATGCCCTGCCACTGGCAGTGTGCAAATGCATAGCACTATACACCTTCAAAACCATGCTGAAAAACACATCTGTTCAGAATAGCTTTCCCCTTTTGCCTCCTAACACAACACTATCCACTTTCCTTTATTTCTGTATCATCTCACCAATCACGTGCAGTCACTCCTTATGCAGTGCGTGCACGCGCTCGCACACACGCACACACACACGAGAAGCTAGAAAACGGGGGTATATTTCATTAACAATAGCCTACAGGACGTCTTTCGCATTTGCAACAGCTCAAAGTACTGTAGGCTACTAAGCCAACAACGTGGGCACAGTAACCAGGTTCCCTGTTAAATCCCAAGATAAAAATGCTCATTAGCCAACTACTATATTCTTACTACATCATCAAGGCATGGGGCATAGCGACAGGTCAATTGTTCAGTGTGCTTGGGTAACTTGAAAGGTGCTTATAAATAGAATTTGTGATCATTGTAGAGTCTGTTCATCTCTTGAATGATATGACAACTTTAGAGATAACTCTAAAGATACAGCACAGCCTCAACATTGCGTGCCAGAGGTCGATACTTCTGGTTCTTCCAGATAAATCTCAATTAACTACCTGTAAAACCAGCAAAAATATCATTCCCACAACTCCCAACCAACTGTATACTGTTATGATTGATGCTTCCCTCCCACGTGATAACCCAGGTCCCATCTGAATTGCCACAACCTGATAATAACAATTCTGACTGGCTTAGTTTGAATTGACAAAAGAATAGTTAAGTGAAAAGCTATAGCACTGTTCAATCCCTGCACTGTTCACTTTTGCACTACCACCATTGCACACACTCTACCATAGCACCTTGTCATGGTTATTGGATCACACGACCATACCAGACCTTTGTAATCACTTCACAAATTTCTACCTCTAAATTTCTGTGAGTGATTTTTATGTATGTGAGATATATGTGTGTTTGTTGTGTTATGGTTGTCTAAGCTACTGGATGCCTAAAATTTCCCTCGGGATGAAAGTATCTATCTATCTATCTATCTATCTATCTATCCATCCATCCATCTTAAGCATGATTCAAATAACCCTGCTCTGACCCCGGTCCAATGAATGGAAAGTGCTGTAAAATATTGTGTTCTTGGTATGAGGTTTGAACAATTCAATCACACAATGGCATAATCTCACCTGAAGTCCTGCAGCACAGAATATCAACTTAAATGCCTGGCTTGTTGAGGAAGACAACTCTGTGTCACTCCTGGACGGTGTCGGTGCATCATCCAACAGACCAGCCTTTGCCTCATTCCCAAACACACAGGCCTTTATTACTGGGAAGCAAAGGCCTCGACCTGGGGAGGGGGGGGGGTATATTTAATAATGTGCTTGATGAAGCATTTATCAAAACGATCAGAAAGATAAAAAATGAGCAAAATGGTTAACCCCTCACCTGTCTCTAAGTAGTTGATCCTCTTGAAGTAGCTGATGAGAAAATAGCCGGGGATGATGATGGTGGAATAGCCGAGGACATTGAGGAGGAACTTGAAGACCCACATATCTTGCCAGCCATCCAGTAAAGAGGACTCATCTGACTCAGCAAGAGCCAGGGGCAAAGTGCCAAGCATGAGAAACAGCCTGGGGAACACAGGTGGAAAAGGGAGTCTCAGTCAGGCCCCAAATTACCTTCACTAGTCGAGAACACAATAGGGTAAAGTAGTGAAACAAAAGTTAGCTAAGAGCTATAAGGCTAAAACATTTTTAGGATTCTATGATAAAAAAAGGTCATTTCAGAAGCTTTGACATGATTCCTTTCATATACAGCGCTCTGTGTATGTGTGTGTGTGAGAGAGATTCTTCAAATAGGCCTCCTCCCAGAGGCCAGAGCCCTAACAGAGCCTCTTTGTGTCAAAGCCCTACGGCATCCAGGCCAATGACAGGACCAGCACAGGCCCACCGTGGAACAACCTGGTCTTTTGAGCAGGCAGTTCATGAAAGAAGGAATTGAATGCCTTCCTTTGCTAAGACATTTGGAAACATAAGCTCACCTGATGACTGAACGGGTGACGGGCTTTCCCACCTGTTTCTTAAATGCTAAATGAAAGGAATGTCAACAGATATTTTATGTCGCCTAAGAAAGTTTCAGTATTGTCTCATTTGTGTATGAATAGACAGGGTGGGCGCGCCTGTATTCAGAAGGATTGCGATTAAATCCTCCAGGATATGATTGCTGCTGTTGAGCAGGGAAAGCTTGACAGCTATTTTCCTGTTCAAATATTCTGCCAGCGTGGCCTAATGCATCTATGATAGGTTGGTGACTGACCACAGAGACGCATGCCATCTCTTGGCGGAAAAAATCCGAGTTTGTTCGTGTTCTGAGTTGGGAATAACCAACATGACCCTGTGCACATACAAGGCAATAGCCAGAAAGTTATTTAGTCTACAATCGGATGCTTGGGCTCAATAAAACAATATTCTTCTTGTTGTTTTTTGAGTAAATAAGAGATTCACTAACAAACAAACTTTTATGATAAGACCCCGACCTCCCTTTACAACAAAGAACACAGGTACATAAGATGATGGTTGCATTACGATATAATAGTTGATTTAGGGGCATGACTAGAAACATTATGTGAGAATGAAGGCACCCTCGCGTTTTCTAAAGTAACGTTTACGTCAGATTAAGATAAATTAATGCTAGGACCTAGTAAGCCATGATAGCATGTTCACTACTGCTTTGTAACATTAGCCTACTTGTCAATACTAACCAAAGACGTTTTAACGTCACTGATAGTAACGTTTAACCTTAACTTAGTTGACGTTGCCTTGCAGATGACTTTGTGGGTAGTTAACTGTCTATGGGGTAGACTAGCTAGCCAATATTTTATCCTTAGCTAACGTTAGACCAAAGGAGGTAATAACAGCGAGTGCATGCTAAGTCGTTTTTCTGCACAACGTCAACTAAACGGGTTAATCACCATGAAACCTCAGAAGCTAAGAAGAAAACAGGTTAAAAAGGTCTTGGAGATTGTATTAGATGCTAGATACATTTCTCTAAAAAGATAGCTAGCTCAATCAGTTCACTTATGAATGCTAAATGGCTGTTAGCTGGCTAACGTTACCAAGACACCAAGCAGTTGAAACTGTTGATGACTGCCCTAGCCACCACAGAGATGACCAAAAATGTTAAAGCAGCCAAGACAGTTAAACTTCTCCAGAGGTATGCGATATTAAAAGGACCGACACATATGTAAAGTGCTAACCACTTACCTCCATGAAAAAGAAGGCATTTTCTCTCAACTCTTCTCGAGCTCTGAACACTGGCGTTTCAGAGACGCCGCACACTGTACCACCTTCGTTGAGACCAAGCATGAACTGCAGAGAATCGATTTTAAATAAGATAAGCAATATTAAAGTTACGTTGGCAGCAGAGATTATTATTTTGAACTTGTCTCCACACACTGCTCTCATCTGGACAGTTGGCGAAACGTAGGGTTTCCTTCAGTATGCAAATCAGAATAAATCTCCTCCCTTGTCACTGCCAACGGAGTGCTGAAACCCGAAACCACCATGACAGACTATGGACCTATTCGGGACCAACACTGACACCACTTGGAAGGGAGGACTACCAACTCCATTCTACACTAAAACACAATAACGTTTCTATGTGGGTGTCTATCCCACTTTCAAGAGCAACACGAACTGCTCATTGTGTGAGCCACTTAACATTTCAGGCCTACTGTGTTGGGCAACTAGGGTCTACTCTGTAATAGCTGCAATAACTAATTCAAAAGAATATTATTATTAGGCCTGTCTTGTCTGGCACCGTCAAAATGATAAATGGCTTACCTTACATATAAAATAACACAGTATTTGAAGATAATCTATAAACATCAGTTAAATTATCTGTCTAGATTTACTTCATTTTTGGCCCATGCCCAACACTCCACCAAGTTTCAAAACATTCTGCCTAGTAGTTTGCATGCTGAGCTGATGAACAATGAGAATGGGAGGTAATGAATAGGCATACGCTATAGGCCTGCTTGTAGAACCATTGTGTTCAATAGACAAGAGCAAGACTGCAAGAAGGAAGATAGTAGATAGTATCTCTTACAGACACACAATTTACAGGAAATAGGGCTGCTGCTCAGCAAGGAAGTTATGTGTTGAAAGTGAGTTAGCATTGTCATTGGCTGTAATTACACATAGACCAGGGTGCAATGTTAAGGCAATAGCCGCTAAAGATGAGATGAGAAAGTAGGCAACTCAGTCAACAGATAATCTCCACTCTCCATAAAATAAATCAAAGCATGCTCAGTTTATTACAGTGATAACATAGTACACATGTGCATCTCAAAAATTAGAATAGTATGGGAAAAGTAAATTTTCTCCTGTCATTTATGTCAAAAAGTAAAACTTTCATATAATCTAGATTCATTACATCTAAAGTTAAATATGTCAAGCTTGTTTTGTTTTAATCTTGATTATTCTAATCTTGATGATTATGGTTTACAGCTCATGGGAATCAAAAATCCAGAAGGCTATCTCAAAAAGTTAGAATAAAGAATTTATAATAGTCATTTTGACCCGAGACGAGCCTCAGCTAATTTCAGTTTTTGCCCATTGCTTACACATTAAAATCGAATGCTTAGACCAAAGCCTCAATACTTAAACTTCTTGTAGCATACTTTAAACACTGTTTAACCATAGCTTTGCCCATTGTTTGCAATAATCTGCAACACACTTATTGAGAAACACTACACACGATTTCTTACATTAGACAATACACAACCCACACACATACCTGAAAACACTTACAGAGAAAACTGAACACCAATTAGTCTGAGGCTTAGCACTACAAATAGACTACAGGTAAGTTATTGTGTACAATACCTGTTCAAGTATGTACATTTACATTGAGTACACGTTTTCAGTTCTGTATTTGCCCCTTTACTCCCCATTTTTAAAACCTATCAAAGAATTATTTTCAGTGGGCCAATGAAAAGTATGACCACAAACCACATACATGCATGCCTCTTTTGCAAGCAATGGAAGGGGCATGCAGAGATATTGAGATGGGGTCAGTTCAAGGGTGCATATGGCACACAAGGTGATATTTTCCCCGTTGCCTAGCCCGAGAGGACATCACCTGCGACTTCGACGAGGACTTGTGGCCAGATCTGAACAGAAGGCAGGATCTAGCCCCCACCACCTACACACACAAGTAAAAAAATACATGTTTTTTTCGACAGCAATTTCTCCAGTAATTGTATTTTTTTTCTGTTACTTTTGTTTTGTTGCTACATTTTTTATTTGTTTAGAGTCCATTCACTTACAGTATTGCACTGATAAGTGTGATTCTACTTTTCTTTTGTTTTTTGTAAAAAACTTTTGTTGCAAAAAAAGTAGAAAATCTCTTTTAGGTTGGAGTCTGAGAAAATGACAATAAAAATAGAAACACAAAGACTGCAGTGTTTTAAAACACATCATTGTGTTGCTGCTAATTTGAAAGAGTAATTCAAACGGTGCATGTGTGTATAGTTTTATTGCAATAATTACATTTTTAGTTAGGATTGTTGAGTTTTAATTGTAGTGTTTCATTTTGGCATGTAAGTTGTTCATCTCCATGTGCTATGTCTTATATGGCTGTGTGAAGAGTTTTGACATAATGAGCCAAATTCTGCAAAAGGTGTGTAAGCAATAGGCAAAAACTGTCAAGTCATACATGCCAAGTAGGGGCAAAGTCTGGTAAAGAGGTGGCAGTTTGTGTATTTTTAAAACAATGGCATGTATGAATAATTGATTGATGACCTATTGCTGAATTACAATCTACATTACTGAAGATTTAGAGGCTGCAATGGCAAAACAACACCCAGTAGTATCTTCTCTCCCACATGGGAAAGCAAATGATTAACAAAGAAAACAGATTAGATCATTTTAATTTTTTTATTAAAAAACATAGACTACTGTTGTACATTTGCAGAAAATAACTGAGCCAAACTGGTTAAAGCTTTAACCACTAAGAATATTCAAGACAAAGAAAATTAACAACTTATTTGTACAAGTGTCATGGACTAAACAGGCCACCAACTTGTCCACTCTTAGCGCCAGATCATTTAAATAAAGAGTATAGAGAACGTTTCACACACCAGTGTCTTACACATAGTTTACTGTGATGGGTCTGTGTGAAAAATATAGCCTATGGATTCAACTGACAATGGAGGGCATATTCCAATATTTATTTTCCCCAGTGACTAATCTGAGATCATGAAGAAGATGCAAGAGCAATTCAAACTGTTGTGGAAATAGACAATCATGCCATCAGAATTAGGTAAACATGATTTAACACAATCTTGCTGGGTACAAGTGGTTGAAAGCATGGCTCATTTCTTATAACATTACTATAAAATCATACACAGCAAGACTTTATCATATCCATACTAAGATGCAGAAAGGCCTATAATGCATCATCTATCTCAAGAAAAGAGAGAAATAGCCCGATTAGATCAGCTAATAACGAACTATTCCCCACCTTGAGTTTGACTATTATAATAAACTTAACAGACATGTCTTTAAATATTGGTACCTTTAATGATGTAAAACTTCTTCAAGCCATGATGATGAAAATTCATAAGATATTTACTTCACTCCTTAAAGCACTTGAAGCATTAGTTACTTTTGAGAGAGATACTGTTGTTTTCTATACATACATAAATAGCTGCAGATACTATGAGGTTCCCAGTGAATGAAAGGCATTATGGCTTGTTCTGTGAGCATGCCTTGTCTTGCTCTTTGATTTAGAAATTCACCCCTACCACAGATCTTCCAGAGATCTGAATGTCATCAAATGGGAAAAGGGCAAGGATCTGTAGGACAAGAAAGAAGAAGTCACATTTCACACACATAATTGTTAAGAATAGACTACAACTCAGATGACCCTGACAAAAACAAGTTAGATAAAGGCATACGAGCAAATAGAGCTATAGCCGACACCGTCTTGCACTAGTCCGAAGCACTAACCAGTGTGATTACTAGGTATGTTAGCCGTGGCCTACTGGTTAGCGCTTCGGATTTGAAACCGGAGGGTTGCCGGTTCGAACCCCGACCAGTAGGCACGGCTGAAGTGCCCTTGAGCAAGGCACTTAACCTCTCACTGCTCCCCGAGCGCCGCTGTAGTTGCAGGCAGCTCACTGCGCCGGGATTAGTGTGTGCTTCACCTCACTGTGTGTTCACTGTGTGCTGAGTGTGTTTCACTAATTCACGGATTGGGATAAATGCAGAGACCAAATTTCCCTCCCGGGATCAAAAGAGTATATATACTTATACTAAAAATGTTTGTATGCTTTAAGTGACCCATAACGGTCAGTAGTATGTCAAAGAGATTGTGACTTACGTCATCATTGCCATCGGCGAGGTCTAGCGCCGTCTCATCCTCCATGTTCCTGATCATCTGGTCTGCTCCTGACTGGCAAAGCAGGTTGGCGATGGTGGCATCCTGCCTGCCCACTGCCAAGTGTAGAGGCGTGCAGCCGTTGAACATGGCGGCGTCGACGTTCGCCCCCTTGTTCAGCAGCAACGTCACGGCTGACACGTCATGGAGCTCCACAGCCATGTGCAGCGGGCTCTTGCCACTAGTCCCTTCCTGGTGCACAGGCATAAGAGAATGTTTGTCAAAAAAACAGACACATGCTGATGATGACCACAGATTTATAGTGAACTATTAGCAGGCTCAAACGAAGCGGAAGATGAAGATTGCCACTAAAATTCACTACAATTATTTGAACATCATCTGGAAAGTAATCTGTCAAAAATACTTCAGTACAAAGTAGGCCTACTATTACTATTACTTTAACACTTACAAAACATTGCTCTGTAAAATATAAATAATGCCCTTGCTTTCAGACCCAATTGACTAAAACAAAAGAAAGGAAGAAGAGAGCGAACATAAGCTGTGTCTGCTAGGAGAGAGATCATGAGGCCCACAGGACTTGTGATAAAAATAGGAAATCAAGTGTGAGAAAGGGGTGTGAAATGACACACAATATGAAGAAATCCAAGCTTTCTGGCCACCATACAGTAACAAGTTAACACTTCACCCCCCATGAGAGCCGGAAAAAAAAATTACAGCTCTAGCACCAAATCTTTCCTTAAGACAGCATTCATTAATACACTTAAGTTTCAGACAATGTAAACTTTAGTCTGTGGTTTAAAAAAGAGTTTTGAGGTTTTTTTCTGCAGCTTGGCAATAAGCTCAGCATTGTCCCTGTGTCCTGTGACCCCTTTATAACGTTGTGAATCTGAAATGGCCGTTGTTGCTGAGCTCTTCTTGTGGTCATATGAGAGGCCTGGCAGAAGCAGGGGGACTCCAGAAAAAGTCCTTGCACGTCAGCCCTCTGGGCCTGAACCTTTTAATGTCCCAACTCCAGTTACAGCCTCATGAATCTCTTACAAGATCCAGTCAACTAGCTCAAATCACCTCAGCTCTGAGCCCTGAATTCTTGAACTTGGTGAAGTCATGATAGCTACTAGAGTACCTCTAATGAGAAGAGTAGCTCTAATGCAATCAATTTCATGTTTTAAGACGAGTAAACTGATCAGAAATATAAAAAAGAACCACCACATAGTCTAGTGGCCTTGCAATAAAATGCATTATGCCAAAAGTGCACAAGTGAAGTGACAAGGTGACAAGGAAGACACTATAGCTCTCAGTACATCAGAGCTCAGCTCCAGTTAGAAGTATGAATTACTGCCATATACCGCATCACAGCACACAATTCCAAGCTCACCTGCACATTCAGGTTGGCACCCTTCTTTATCAGGAGCTTCATGAGCCGATGGCGTCTGTGCAACGTAGCCAGGTGGAGGCAGGTGACACCTGAAAGCAGGTATGCACAGGTAACTAAGAAAATCAATATTCAAGACCATCTGAACAGTGAGACTCATCAATAGTGAATGGGCTTCCATTTGGAAACTGGGAAAGTGAAGCTTTGCCACTTGACAGTAAACACGAAATACTGAGACATTGACTTTTCCAGCAAATTGGTCTGTGAGTGTTTCAATAGTGACAGTAATGAAAACAATTGCTTGATAGAGCTGTAACAAGTCTGATGGCATAATATACCGCATGCAGCCCAAGACATCTCTATAATGGCCTGATTTGTTTCAGTGGTTGCACTTTTCCACACATATTTAATAATATTATTGTTGATTAAAATCACAAAAATGCAGACATCATCCACACTACACTACGCCTTTAGCCATACCATCATCAAAATACTGTATCAATGAAAAAGTCTGTTGAGGATACATGCATACAGTAAATAAGCACTTCATAGGTCAACAAAAGTCTATACCATATAAAGTATGTGTTTCATGTTAAAGAAGCCCTATGCAACAATTTTAGCAAAAATGACCTTAATTATGCAGGTTGAGAGTCGTTCTGGTGGTTCTACAACACTTTCTGGGTCGTTTGGTGGGTGCTTCGTCTCCCCCTATCGCTTCTCCACTGAAAAACTGAATATGCAACTTTCTAAACCCGGACCGGGTAAATCTGGATGTGACTCAGCGGAAGTATCCAATCGCGCCTCGAAAATGTAGTCAGATTGTAGTTTCTAAGAAGACTGCAAAACGACGCCGACTTGGCTTTGTTGCTGTTGAAATTGTAAGTAGCCTACCCTTGGGTGAACTTTTTTGTAATGTGGTTTGATAGTCTCTTGAACAATGTGTTTGCTCGACGTTTTATTGTGAGCCCTGTATGTGTTTAGCTTGGTTTCTTGATGGCTAGCTCGCTAGCTAGTGGGGGTTTAGCGTAGCAGTCACTTGCTACCGAAGCTGCAGGGGGAGCTATGTCGTGAAAAATGCGATCCCAAATCCGGCGAAAACACAGAAACAGCGAAAGAATAACCAGCCCTGCATAGGGCTTCTTTAAGTAGCCCTATCTTGCCTCATATTTAAATACTTGGATTATTTAACCAACAGTTGTTCTGGAGGACTAAAATGAGAACTGCCGTAATTATTTATAGTTAATATTTAACTCCTCTTGTGCAGACAGTGAATTTTCTTTCTTTAATAGCGGATCAACATTGCCAGCACTATGTCTTTCCAAGATACACTCTTCAAACTAGAACATCTGCAAACTTGGTAGGCTACCAACAGAGATACATCTCCATTAGCATAGCTCACCATAATAGGTGGAGATAGCTAATAAAATAGACATATTATCCATATCAGCTTATATATCCATATCAGTTAAGATATATGCTTCTAGTGTGTCTTTATAACGCTTTCCCTTTGTGGTCCTAGCTTTGCAAATGGGCCAATCAATACATTCCATCATTCACTGGCTTAGAAGCAGCAATCAGGATTTCACCTTACATTCTAGCCCTCTAACTAAACAATAGCAATAGATTGTGTTCTACAGTAGTATATCCACATGATTGCTCAGGATTCTATTGTTTTATATAAATTGTTTAATTTCTCCCAATTTATGCATCAGACATGTCAACCCTTGTGTAAAAACTATTTTGGTATATTTGTTAATGTTTTAATCAGTAAATTTGCACAACTGCTGGTGATGAGCCAAAATTCTTCAGCTGTAGGCCAACTTCAAATTTCACATGAGTGAGTTACATGATTAATGATTTATGATGATGTGTGTTTTCTCTGAGAAACTATGTTGTTTGGACAAACAACATTCACAGAGAGAGAGAGTAATGCAGAGAGATTTTGATGGATTGAGCTGCCATGGGTGACATGCAGACATTTTATATGAAAGTTTGTTCAGCTGGTAAAAGAACTGTGGATGAGAGCCCACTGTATACTAACCACCACTACTGGGTGAGAACCCTTTCCCATATATTTCCTATAATGCATCTCCACATAGTGACCACACAGCCCAGGTGACACCCACCTCTCCAGTTCTGTGCCTCTAGTACTGGGGTGAGCTGGCTGGGTGGGATGTCCCGCGTCATCTCGCTGGCGCAATCCCCGCGCCCCTGCTCACAGGCTACATGCAGTGGGGTGTTCCCATCGTGGTCCTGCAGCGCCAGGCCGGCTCCCCCTTCCACCAGCCTCCGCACCACCGCCGGGAGGTCCAGGTACGTAGCCAGGTGTAATGGCGTCTGCAAGAATCAAATCGAAAGCAAAGAAGTTGCTTTATTCTGAATGAGCTCCTTACAGACCAATAGCATGTGTCAAGGTTTCAAAATCCCTGTGCACAGCCCTTCTTCCTCCAGGTGCTGATGGTGTGCAGTATAACTATTGAAAAGTAAAAAAGTAGTATACATCGCAGCCGTGGCCTACTGGTTAGCGCTTCAGACGTGTAACCGGAGGGTTGCCGGTTCGAAGCCCGAACCAGTAGGCACGGCTGAAGTGCCCTTGAGCAAGGCACCTAACCCCTCACTGCTCGCCGAGCGCCGCTGTTGATGCAGCTCACTGCGTCGGGATTAGTGTGTGCTTCACCTCACTGTGTGTACACTGTGTGCGGTGTGTGTTTCACTAATTCACGGATTGGGTTAAATGCAGAGACCAAATTTCGCTCACAGGATCAAAAGAGTATAATATACTTATATATACTATATATACTTATATAAACTGGAGGGTATTTTGCTGACTTTATTTGGCCAATCGCATGCGCGTTTGTAAAATGCTGTTTATTTGTTTTACTTTTTTATTTGATGGGCCCATCTTCTTGTTTGTCTTTTATGTTACTTGTATTAAGTGGTGTACAACTGTTTTCCTTGGTTTTGCTTTTACTGTGGTGACGGTCAGTTTTTGAGTGTTAGTGTAGTTTTGTTTATGTTGTGAAACCTTCAATAAAAAGTTAATCACAAAAAAAGAAGTTGCTTTATTGGGTTTTCCCCCTGCTTGTGTTGGTTTTTAACGACTCTTACTGTGTAACACAGAGATGTGTGAAAATGTTAAGTGTTCCAAGAAGAAAGAATTCATCCAATCAAAATGTATGTTGACCGGTAGACTAACACAACTTAAGTAAAATAAATATAATACATTTATTTTATAACATAAAATCTCATGTAGTAAAATATACAAAAGGCACAATGAAGTCACTGTAGCGCCACAAATCTACAAAAGCAAGGAAGATTAAGAAGCAACAGCAGATAAAAGACAACAGACTGTGAGGGAGGAATCCTTCAGACAGTGGGAGTCTCACCAATTAGCAATATCTCAACACAGCCGGACAACAACAAAGGCTGGATGGCTGCAATGGTGTAGCTTGGAAGGGAGGGGGTGACAGACTGCATTTGTGGTGCTGAATTTGGAGACTGAACTTCAGCAAAAGACAGTGGTGAATGGCATGAAGAGAGGGAAATTTGACATGAGATCTGTGAGAGGATAGACTAACAACACTCTTAAAACGAATGTGTTTAAAACAACACAACTTGTGTTGTTTTTAACACATCTCTGTGTCCAGATAGGGACAACACAGTTTGTGTTGTACTTGTTACACAACTTGCATTGAAAGCAACACAACTTGCATTGAAAGCAACACAACTTGCATTGAAAGCACACAACACAACTTGCGTTGTTTTTTTTTAACACATTTGTGTCCAGATAGGGACAACACATTAGTTTTAAGAGTGAATATCATATGGAATCAGGGAGAGGAAGTGTCCGAGTCTAGGTGCCAACTGGTAAAAGGGCACCGTCAGACAGAAGTGGAGGCTTGTGATGAGGCGATTTGCAGGGGGAAGCGGCGCCACCCGTGTGTGGGGACTAACCAGCATGTGGGAGGCACATGAATCAGTGATTGCACACAAAGTGTTTATGATGAGCTAGTTTTCATTGAGAAACAAGAGAGTTTTCACCCCAGGCTGTGGCTGTGGGGTGATGATTTTGGTGCTTACTCAATACCGGAACATATACTGACCACCAAGAGGAAACCGGTGAGCAACGCGGCTAATGTGTTGGACTTATTGTTTGCGTGGCTTATGGTAACTTCTTTGACTCAAGAGAAAAACAGTGTTCCATGAGTCATCTAAAACGCTGACTGTCACTAGTATCAGCTTCTGCCTGTGGACTAAACATGGCTTTTTTTTTTCGAGTGGTGGATGGTCTTTGTATAAGAGCTACATATCCATGTTGTTGCTTAACGAGAAACGTAAAGCGTAACAAAGGTTAGATAACAATTTCAGGGAAGTACCCACCCAGGTGTTATCTTTCCATTTGTTTTTAATTTCTATCTTTCGTTTTCGTTTCACGTCATATCACTGTAGGATCTATACAGATACCAAAAGTAACAAACTACAAGATTAAATTGTGCATTTAAAAGTGTGATGCTGCTACCAGTTCTAAGAAGGATTACAAAACAAGACCTGTAGCTTTCCAGTAACATTACAGTATTAATATGTGTATATATGATAATGTTAGAATGTGCTTTTAAAATTCCCCTCGGGATAATAAAGTATCTATCTAACATGTAAGCGTTCTCACACCTTGCCCCAAAAGAACATAACCTAACCTACTTTCTCAATGGTGACATATTTTTAGTCAATGAAAGGGGAGTTCCACCACACGCACTTCCTTATGAAAGCACCTGAGACGGTACACAGATAGAAAGCCATGAGCTGGATTTAGATCATGAGGCTAGGGGACACAAATTCACCTGGGGGAAACAAAACAAACAAACAACGACAAAAGCCACAGTACGCACAGTAGTCATGAAGCACGTTGCCGTGGTTACCTGATACAAGTTGTTCTGAAGGTCCAGAACCTGCTTGGGAAACAGCTCAATCAACCAATCTGCAAACTGTACGGCCTCATGGATTACGGCTAGGTGCAGGATTCTGGACAAAGACAAAGAGAGGTTTCCGGTAAATGTTCAGAATCCATGTACCAATTGAGCATGAATGAATGTAGGTGTACCATTGTTCATCCAACTCAAAAAGAGAACAGTGTCAAAGGAAAATAAAAAGAGAGCAGGGGGAAAATGTGGCAAGAAATACTGAGAAACGTCTGAGCAAAAGATCAGCATCAACAGGCACACAGGTAGTGGAAGGCTGTCAAAACACGGTGGTTGATGTTGCGCAACACTGGAACTTTAGTACTTTGGCCACAGCCTTGAAATCAACGTGCAAAGTCTTTCCAAGGCTTTGAAGCTCTACAAGTTCTCCGTAATGCAGTGATGTGATGATCATCACATTTCACTTAACATGCAAGTGAGAATATGCATTAAATACTTGTATTCTTAATTCAAAAAAGTTACAGGGTACACGGGTAAAAAAACAAGAAAATGTTCCACCAAATGGTACCATATGTTTTTCAAATGTCCAGCACTTAAAAGGCAACCACACATAAGGTTCCTAGGATGTTCCTAACAATGTAAACACGTGCAAGGCAGCACTTTCATTCTGTAACATCGAGAGGAGTATTTATTTTGGAAGCAAGCCTAAAAATATTATTTTCCTGCTGAAATTGATTTCCAATACTATTCTAAGACTGTAGGGCTTAATGTTCCTAGTCAGAACAAATGTTGTGCCTAAAAGACCGTAAAAATTCCACTTCAAATTCTGTTCAGTCTTAAAGAACCACTGTTGCCAGTGAAGGGTTCAGGCTTTCACCTTCAAATGGGTCGTTCCATTTCCTGGTAAAAGAGCACTTCAGGCAAACAACCCTTTACTTTTTAAAGTGCAACTCATGCTCAAACAACATCACAATTGCTTCTGTTATGTATTAGGATTTAGACAGACAGGGTAATTGAGACATTAACAATTGGACAATCTCTGCATGTAAACACCTGTGTCCATGTCAAGTTTGGCCCTCAGTCAGTCAGCTAAGTGAATGCAATTAATGGCTGGGCCCAGACTGCAAACTGTACAATATATTTAAGCTGTTTTTGTTGTAAGCACAATAAAGTTTCCTTGAGACTCAGACATCAAACTGTCAGACAATTAAGTTGTGAAAGAGAAACAAGCCATTGTCAAAAATGAATGAACTAGACTATAACAGAAACTGAAATAAACCTGTCTGATGGGAAATGTGTAAGAGATGACCGATGGCTATGGCTATAAGAGTAAGTGTTTGAGTGACACAAATATCTTGAATTATAAAGCCTTGTCAGTGAAGCATGCATGCACATGTAAAGCAAAAGCAAGTCATTTCGCATATGGGGTGTGCACTCGGCTTCTTAACATGCTCTCCTATGTCTGCAGGTGTGTGCATATGCGTGTCTTTGTGTGTGTGTGTGTGTGTGTGTGTGTGTGTGTGTGAGAGAGAGATTTATCTGGAGGCCAGAGAAGGGTATCAGAACGTGTCCAGCCCAGCAAGGGAAATTCCATCATTCTACACTTCTGCTTTCTGTGACAGCAGTAGACTGAGGCAGACAGCTTTAAGTTCCTACTCACAAGAGCAAATAGCATATAGCCTATTAAATATTATTTAATATAAAAGGTATATTATAGTGCATACTTAATAACAGCTCTCCTTAATCTAGAAACACAAAACCTAGACGATTGTTGTGTTTTTAATTATTATTATTATTATTATTATTATTATAAGAGGCCTAAGGCCTATCAGATTGCACTAAGCTTAGTAGAATGAGGAAATTCATGTAAAATGTTGAAACCAACTAGTTGAGGTGGGTGGTGGTTAAGAGATGTGCTTATCCATGCGAGTAGCAGTATGGTGTGTACAAAGGGAACACATTAACTTTTGTTAGTTGAATTTAAATGATGTTGCTCTCTTTAACCAACTTGCTTTTGTTTTGTAGTTTTGTAAACTGAAATTAAGTAAGGCTATGATGGACATACAAAATACAAAAAAGATGTACCCCTGGGTCTAAATATAGACTATCAAATAAGCCTAGACCACAATACCTCCAGATTTTCAAGACTAGGCCTACCCAATTCTGCTTGCATGCACTGATTGCAACACTGTAATGGAAGGAATGCAAGACAGTTGTCAACACTGTAACATTATTTAGCCATCCTCCTGAACATGTTCTTTTGCAAAAATGCTAAATCATCCTTGAGTTTTGCAATAACTAAAAATACATACGTGTCTCCATCATCTGTAATGGTGGTTAGAAGATTCTTGACTTCCTGTTCATTGTGATCAGGGGTCTCTGCGCTCTCCGTGTCCTGAGAGCCTGCCGAGCAAGTCTTTAAAATGTCAGTAATGTTGTCGACTGTGATAGAGGATGAAATGTAAGCAGAGTCATGGCGTTCCTCGGTCACGCTGTCGAGTTTGTCTTTAACCTCTCCATCCTCAGGAGGACTCAGTTCATGTACAGGCTTGGAGTAATGCTCGTCTTTAGTGAGCGACTTGAAAGAATCAATACCGGAGTCAATTCGGTTATCCTCCAAGAGATCCACTTTCCCCTTCTCCTCGTCGCCGCTCGCCATAATGCAGTCAGATGACCTGCTCCCGACAGTGTGCCCGGCGCTTTGGAGTGGGCCCGCTCCAAAGAGATGAAGAAGTCAATCTCACCTGAAAAACAGCCGTTCCGTCGTGAAACCAAAGGGTCGAGAAATTGTTGAGTTTCATGCCACCACCGATAGCTTCGCTTTTACCACGGTCCAAAAAAAGAGAAACTCTTCTCTCATATTCAAACTCGCCGAAAACTTCTGTTGTTGTAGGCTAAGCATACGGCTACTTAAAGTTGCCGCATTAGGTGAATCCTGACGTCAAACAATTTTGGAGCCCTAAACTTGTTTTATGTCTACCTAGCTCAGAGCGCTATTGTAGAGTGCTATTCACAGGAGAGGGAAACGCCATGTGAACGATTTGGTTGACGCGCAAGTCTGTAGGCCTGAGCTGTTTTTGTTGGGGGGATTCCCCAAAGGGAGTGGCATGTTATTATAAGCCTATTCCAGTTCCTTTGCACTTTGGAGTGTCCCTGGCTTCACCAGATCACTTGACCTGGGGTAATTCACAGCAACTTTTAGCTTGAATTCTAACATGATATTCCAAAATTAGGCAATAAAATTAGAAACGAATTAAATATGTGGGGGAAAAAAAGAGGGCATAGGCCTATTATCTTCAACAACATATTACTATTTGAATGCATACAAATATGTAGGCTAACTTAACTATACGCAGTTCAGACTAAAGATGAAGATTAAAAACAGTTTCGATTTAAAATGTTGCCTTGCGCGGGTCGTACTTCCTGTTCACCACACGAGGGCAATATACACATAAAAAGATCAGAGCCATAGATAGACCGACTACAGCTTTGAAAAAAGATGACTCAGCCTATGATTACACAAATGCGCTTGGCATTATATGTCTTTGACTGTGTAGCACATGTGATTATGTCGGATAATTGTATGTTATTATTAATAACAATACCTATTGACAATTGAAAAGAAGTGCACAAAATATAATTTGTTGGCACAAAACACATAGGCTATAATTTCAAATCAAACACCATTTCCATCCTCAAATTGACGTTTCATTTTAAAAAAAAACATCACCTCAACACATCATATGAACCATGGCCAATACTAATCTGCATGCTAACTTATGATAGAACTAGGACTCTTCTCAATCTTACTCAGGGCAGAAGAGGCACTAATGCCCTAATTGTGAAATTGGCAAAACATACCCACTAAAGAGCAGAACATAACCTCACATCATGCTCATAACACATGTATGACATCCTCCTTTCATACACTCGAGACAAAGGCAAAAAAACAGCTTTATTCAGAGGGACAGCGCGCTGCTGCTGGTGGGGGGGGGGGGGGGGTTGTGGGTGGGTTAGGACGATTCTAAGGGCCCAGCACTGACAGGGGGCCCCCAGAGCCCCCCCTCCAATAATAATATATATTATCCGGGGGCCCAGAATTATTGTCTGTCATAGGGCTCAAATTTTCTAGCAGTGCCCCTGCACAGGGTCATACCTCAACATGCTGTTTTCACCAGTGTGAAGTGAAGTGAATATATATGATGATGCAATTTACCTAACCAGTCTAGCATAAATCATGTTGACAGAAGGAACAATAATAAACACTATATTGTCTCAGATGTCCACTCCACTCCAACACACCTACAGACTGGTAGTGTCTAAAAAGTGTATCATTTGCATTTAAACAACATGGTTAAATGGAGGAGGACATTTTTTATGGAAATGTCACCATCAGAGACAAAAATGCACTTTCCAAGATTGTAAATGTGGCCAGTAAGATAGTGGGAGTGAAGTTTGTTAGTCTCACCGAATATTTTAATAAGCAGGTGTTCAACAAAGCGATAGCAAAGTACTAAATGCACACAACAGGAAAGGATAGATTTGTCCATTTAGTGACCCCCCCCCCCCATTCACTTCCTCCTGTTATATCTAACTTTTTTATATAAAGTTTTATCTTGGTTTTACTGACTCATCTTTTTAGGCATCGTCAGACCTATTTATCACAACTAAATTATTATTTTGTGCATATCTGTCTGTATTGTAGTGTGTTGTGTCTATTGTTGTGTGGTACATGATCCTGTCTGCAATCAAATTGCCCATTTGGGACAAAGAAATAAATTGAACTTGAACTTGACTTGTTGAGTGACGCTGCAAATCTGAGGGAGGAGATAGAAAGGGACTACTCAGATCACAACTATGGACCAAAGCTGGGGTGGATTCCAAGTACATAATTTAGTCATAAACCCGTCCAGGGCGGAGTGGGACGCTGCTAATATTATCGAGAGATGTCAACCTCCAGTGGCATTGATGGGAGTAGCCTATGACCCAATTTGGCCTGATTCCTATTTTAGGGGGGGAATCCAGGGCTACTTAAAACATCTAAAATCTTCAGTAGTCTCTACCCATCTCATATGCATCTCATAACCTGTATGTGAGGTCATCACAGCTGTTACCACATTATTTCCAGGGCTGTAAGGGGAGGGGAGTGAGAGTGAGGGACTGTGATTACACTGTTGGAGGGCACAGCAAAGAACTTATGCAAACAACGATGCCATGCCCTTTTTAAGACTTCAAAACATTTCCCGCCAACCGAGCATTCTGCCAACTCTCCCAATTACCACTCCGGTACTGAACCTGGCTAATAAAAGCCTATGGCTTCATGCTCCTAAAAAAAAACAAAGCATTTGGGCTCTTTTTTTGGAGGTTTACCAATTATTCTGACTTAACTTACCCAGACTCATCACTAAACTCTGTACTTGGAATCAGCCCCTGGGCTAAACCTGATCCAGGGTCGGCTGTTATCATGATGGAGATTCTAATCCCATACACTTTGTCATAGTCAGCAACTCATGCTTCTCTCGCTGCTTATTCGCTGCTTGTTCAGGCTATTCGATTAACATTTAACATTCTCAACCAATCAGCATCATGCTTCAGGAGTGCACAAGGTGAGGGAGGTATTTGATTGTCTGTTGACCTCACACATCAACAACCTTTCCCAAAATGTGCACACAAAGAAAGGACAGGTAGAGGACTGTAAGGACCAATTTGCTGAACATGACAAAAAATCTACAGGATTTGAATCCTGGACTGTTCTTTTAAGATTGGCTTAAAGGTGCTCTAAGCGATGCTGGGTAACGTCACTTCTGTTGACTTTCAAACAAAACAGCTCGCTACTTCCTCCCCCTCCCTCCTGTGCGGCTCCCGTACAATTGAAACTCTCCTAAACGCGCATCTCGTCTGTGATTTGCTGGAACAGTTTGTTATGTTTTTATGGGCTAGGGTTGCCCAGGTTGTTTTTGTTGCCGTTTTTGGAGCCTGGGCTGTCCACAGAGATTGCGTTTTTTTACAGTGTATTCAGGACACAGAGAGCTAGCGGATGGTTAGGTGATGTTTGCAGTGACATAAAATGTTTTAGCCCTAAAAAACGTGTGCCATCGCTTAGAGCACCTTTAATGAGAATACACACAGCTTTCTGTTGCTCCTTCTCAATCAGAGGCAGAACAAGTGCACACTGAAATGCACCATGGTCTCTCTCTTTTCCAAATTTCACACATTTTAAACGGGGCCCACGTACGACAAACTCAGCCTGTGCCTTGGGGGAACTGACCTAGCTGGCCTTCCTACTCTACCACTGTACAGTTATAATAATAATAATAATAATAATAATAATAAAGGTCGCTTTACAA
The DNA here is from genome assembly GCF_046254945.1 of Alosa pseudoharengus. Taxonomy (NCBI): domain Eukaryota; kingdom Metazoa; phylum Chordata; class Actinopteri; order Clupeiformes; family Clupeidae; genus Alosa; species Alosa pseudoharengus. The sequence continues at coordinate 26,979,898 of NW_027468859.1, read as the reverse complement.
GAAAGGGTGGTAGTAAGTGTGTGTGCATGTGTGTGTGTGTGCGCACAGGAGAGCTGGGGGGGATGGTGAGGGGATTAGAGGCCTCAGGCCTCAGTGAAAAGATGTTTTTTGAGGTGTTTTTTGAACAGGACCACAGAAGAGGCACAGCGGATGGAGGTAGAGCTGGTTCCAAAGAGTTGGGGCAGACACACAGAAGGCCCTGTCCCCAAAAGTCTGGTGCGGGGTATAGCCAGCTGGTCCTTGCTGGAGGACCGGAGGGATCGCAGAGGGGTGTGGTGGTGGAGTAAGTCAGAAAGGTATTTAGGGGCCAGAGCATGGAGGGCCTTGTAGGTGAGAATCAGGATTTTCCAGATGGGTGGAGATGAAGCAGTGGATGAGGGTTTTGGTTACTGAGTCGGATAGGGAGGGTCGAAGTCTTAAGTCAAGTCAAGTCAAGTCAAGTTTATTTATATAGCGCATTTCATACACAGAGGTCACTCAATGTGCTTTACATAAACAAAACCAAACAATAATAACAAATAAAAGCATAGAAGGGCAATATAGTCAAAGAATAGTTAAAAGGTAAAGATCATAATAAAAAGAAAACATAAAACACAAGGTAAAATCATTTAAAAATAAAGAATAATTAGTAAGCAAAAACAAAGGCAAAAGTAGTAAAAAAAAGTAATAGACAAGGTAGAATAATTATCAAGGCAGATTCAGAATTTGTAACTCGGCACAGTTAGCAGAAAGCATCTGAGAACAGTTTGGTCTTAAGTCTGGATTTAAAACTGGCTACAGTTGGGGCCTTTTTGATGTCGTCCGAAAGTTGGTTCCACAGCTGAGCCGCATAGCAGCTAAAAGCTGCTTCACCATGTTTAGTTCTAACAGTAGGCTAGGTTTTACTAGCAGGTTTTTCACCTGGAACCTGAGAGGACAAGAAGGTGTGTACTGCTGAAGCATGTCTGACAGGTATTTAGGTCCTGCTCCATTTACTGATTTATAAACAAGCAATAGTGCTTTAAAGTCAATTCTGTGACTTACTGGAAGCCAGTGCAAGGATTTAATAATTGGAGTAATGTGGTCAGTTCTTTTTGTTTTTGTTAGAATCCTAGCTGCTGCATTTTGTATCACCTGAAGCTGTTTACTAGTCTTTTTAGGAAGGCATGTGAACAGTCCATTGCAGTAATCAACCCTGCTGGAGATAAATGCATGAATGAGTTTTTCTAAGTCATGTTTTGACATCAGCCATCTGAGTTTGGCACAGGGCCGTAGTCACCATAGACATTAGACAGTGTCCCCCCCAATATTCAAATATGACCAAAATGTCCCCCCCAATATATACGTACATAGAAAAAGAAAGAAAGAATAAAGCGCTATACTAGGCCTACAGGATCAGAAATGTAATCAAAAGTAACGCACAAATTAGTGACCTATGGTTCCAGAGTACCCTACATCCCTGAGTGGTTTGTCCTGGTGATTTTCCGTTTTTCGTTAGTGGCGTGCGCTATCAAAAGCTTCCATTTACTGCACCCTACTGCGGTGAGGTAGCTAGGGCTGTCAACAATATCGCAAAAGCTACCGGTACAATTTTCACAAAACTTATTGGAAAGGTGTAGCACAGGCTAAGGATTTAGGCTACTCTGGAACCATAGGTTTGTGCGTTATTTACGTTTGATTACATTTCAGATACGTGTTGGTTTCCTGTAGGCCTAGGATAAGGCTTTATTCTTTCTTTATTTTTCCGAATATTGGGGGGGACATTTTTGTCATATTTGAATATTGGGGGGGACACGTCCCCCTCAATGTCTATGGTGACTACGGCCCTGCTAGTAGTAATGCCAGAAATTACCGTTTATAGGCCTCTTAGAAATGATTGTTGCATCTTGCATATTATTTAGATGAGCACTCAATCGCGCATCCATGCAGGCAAAACATGATCAAATGTGGCGACAGCACACAAGTTGGAAAAAACGTTTACAATGTGATGATAGCCTACAGTTAATGTGAATCGCGGACAATAACCAAAGAAAGGAATTTGCACCTCCATTCACCAATTAAAGGCTGTAGTAGGCCTAGTGTTTCTACATATTGGCACAAAAAGTAATTTCTGTCAGAAGCCAGTCTATAATGCATACAGGGGTAACATGAAGTGAGTCAGACAGAAGAGGGGCCTGTCTTAGTAGCCTATTCCTGAATCCTGTCCCTTTCAAACTGTTAAAATTGTGTGTTAGCCGCCAGCATAATACAATCTAAATTAAAAGACAAAATCTTATTAGGCCAAACCTATGAGTCTAAGCCTTAGTTTAATCTTCAGGTGTAAGTAATAAGTCAAAGAACCACATTCTGTGTAATATAGAGGTTATCATAAGATACTCTAGTTTGTAATTTCTTTTAAAGTATACATTTTGAACACAAATGGAGTCACGGGTCCAGGGATGGATTACTGAATGGGCTTACTGGGCCCAAGAGCTCAGGGGGCCCTGAAGCCCAAGCCTCTGTGTGAAGTTGCTTCTTCTCCACCCTTCTCTTTTCACAAAACTCACCAGAAGTCATCTGGTGGGTCATTTTTTTAAAAATAAAAAAATCTTCCGTGGGAGAATGCCTCAGGACACCTCTATCTGAAGGGGGGGGGGGGGGGGGGGCATCTGTGCCCAGGGTTTCATAATCCATCCATCCCATGCCTATGTCCGTCAAAAGTTTGGAATACCCTAATTGACTGACCTAACTAACGACTTGTTTGTGATTTTTAATCATATTTTTGCATGGTAGGGAATGTATTGAAATTCTGTTTGGGGGTCCCTCAGACCCCACCACAGATTTGGTCCCCCCCAATGTTGACATCATGACTACGGCCTTGGTTTGGCAATATGTTTGAGGTGGTAAAAAGCTGATTTAGTTATCGCTTTCATGTGGCTGTTGAAATTTAGATCACTGTCAATTAATACACCAAGATTTTTAACTGTATCCTTTGCCTTCAACCCTTTTGTGTCAAGGAGAGTGGCAACCCTAAGTCTTTCCTCCTTTTTACCAAATATAATTACTTCAGTTTTTTCTTTGTTCAGCTAAAGAAAACTTTGAGACATCCAGGTGTTGATTTGTTCTACACTGACACATAGATTCAAGAGGACCATAGTCGTTTGGTGACAGAGCTAAGTACATTTGTGTGTCATCTGCATAGCTATGATATGAAATCAAATTTTGGATGATTTGTCCAAGTGGGAGCATATAGAGGTTAAATAATAGTGGCCCCAAGATCGACCCCTGGGGAACACCACAGGTCAAGAACGTTGGTGTTGAGGTACAGTTTCCGATGGCAACAAAGAAGCTCCTTTCTTGTAGATATGATTTTAGCCAGCTGATAACTATGCCTGTAAATCCAACCCAGTGTTCTAGTCTGTGTAGTAAAATATTGTGATCGATCAACAGTGTCAAATGCTGCACTAAGGTCCAGTAGCACTAGGACTGAATCTGTGTTGAGGCGTACAGTATGTCATTGGACACTTTAATGAGAGCTGTTTCAGTGCTGTGATTTGCCCGAAAACCAGACAGAAAGTAATCAAAATACCCATTTGATGTGAGGAAGGTGGTTAATTGATTAAAGACTTTTTCAATAATTTTGTCAATAAAAGGTAGATTGGATATGGGCCTGTAATTGTTTAGCATGGAGGCATCCAGGTTATTCTTCTTGAGAAGTGGCTTTACAACAGCTGTTTTCAGTGACTTAGGAAAAGTGCCAGACAGCAGTGATACATTTACAATTGGAAGGACATCCGCTGCTATGAGGTTTGTTAACTTATCAACAGTTGAAAATATGAGTGTTATTTGAACTTCTATTGATAATGTTAGAAAAGAAAGACTGTCATCTCTTTATGGATTTCATAGTGGATCTGAAGTTTGTATTTACGCCATTTTCTTTCAGTCTTCCTACACTCTTTTTTTAGAAGTTTAACTGCTGGATTTTGCCTCCATGGTGCTTTCTGTTTGTCCTTAACTTTCTTAAATTGTAATGGAGCAATGTCATCCATAATGTTTGCCATTTTTGCATTAAAGTGATCAAATAAGTCTTCTACAGAGTCTGACAGTTGACTTAACTTTAGTGAAAGTGCTTGCTCAAAGAGAGCACTTGTCTGATCATTTATGATTCTCCTTTTTACCATCATAGCTGTGTTTTGAGTGTGTGGGGACATAGACACATCAAAGAACACGCAGAAATGATCAGATAAGGCCAGGTCTTTAACAGCTGTAGAGACATCGAGACCCTTTGTGATAACAAGGTCGAGGGTATGGCCGAAACATTGTGTTGGCCCCTGTACATGCTGTGTTAAGGAGAAAGTATCGATTAGTGCAATGAATTCCTTGGCATAATTGTTTTCAGGATTATCCACATGCAAGTTTAGATCCCCTGATATAAGACAGTCAAACTCTATGCAAACGACTGATAGCAGTTCACCTAGCTCCAGAGACTGCTCCAGCTCAGGAGACTTAAGATGTTTTTCAAGTGATAGAATGCAGATTTTGTGATGTCTTTAATGTGGGATTGGAATAACAGGGTAGGGTCCAGGATGATGCCCAGGTTGCGGACTTCAGGGGATGGGGCAATGGAACAGCCATCCACGTCCAGGAGAAGATCCCCCAACCTTCTTGAGCAATGGCTTAGAAGCCACCACCATGAGCTCAGTTTTATTGCTATTCAGTTTGAGAAGATTATAGAGGTCATCCAGTTTTTAAGTTCTTGCAAACAGTTGACAAGTGGTCTAGGTGGAAGCTGATGGGTTTGTTGGGGGTTTTCCTGTCTGCTTATCTTAGCTCACTGCCAGTCAGTGTGGAGAGAATAATCTGGTGGGTTGCTGCTGCATCCTCTTGGTGGATGCGTAACATTAGCGGTGCCCTTTGTGGTCCATGACTTTTTCCCCCAGTCTCTGGAGGGGCTTAAAAGTGGACAGTGATGGTGTTTGTACAATATAATGTTCAGTGCACATTTAATATGATGAATCTGGTGCAGAATTAGAGATAAAAAGTTGTTTCACACAGGTCATCATGGTGTTGTGCACTGAACGGAGTAGATGTCTTCTCTGAACTGGTCATTACTTTTGGCATTACGTTGGCATCTACTATTACTAATATGTATCTTGCATCAAATGAATCAGGATCACAACAGATCAGGAACACAGGCAGAGCAAGTGGGTGTGGCAGCATTGTCACATCATGCCTCAGTGATAAAGTGCACTGTAGAAGAACAGGCATCAATCCCTTTGCCTTTATCGTCAAAGTTCTGAACACATATGCATGGTAAGAAAAAACACTTTTTAAACTTTAAATTGTGTGATAGTTGTCGCAAGGTGCGCGTTTCATCCGTTTTAAATTATTATGAGTTGCACCGCTTATACTGCCAGTAACATCCTGCTTGAAAATGTATAGACTTACATATATAGTAAATGTGCCTATATGTATTCCACACAACTGGGGCCTGACCTATCTGCAAGTCAGCATCACATCTCCTCCAGCTACAGAGAGGTGCGTAACCCAGGGCGCATGGACAAGGTCACGTTCCTCTCCCGTAGGAGATGAACGTAAACGAGCGGCTCAACTCCTTCCCCCAACTCCTTCCCGCTGTTACCTGAAGAGGATGTGGCTTCAATGCGTGCCCACGACGCCATCGTTCACCTAGTGCTAATTCGTTTATTCCCCGCTCGCTGTCTCGTTATTTACATGCCTGCCCATTGTTCTTCGTAGGGCTACACTGTTCTGTCAGGGATTTTTTTTTTTATCTGTCGCCCATTTTTTTCGGTGTGAAGAAAAGCCGTTGTTGATGCACCTGCTACTCAGCTGTTTGGATTTTTCTTCATTCACGAGCTTGGAGGCGATGATGTATATGAAAGGGCTCATGATGCTGGCTACGTGAATGGACTACGGTCAGGTTTGTGCTTCTGTCTGTCAGAGATGTTTTTCGCGTGGAGAAATTTTAGACGCTGTGCGCTGAACGATTTAAGGATTTTGGAATCAACAGTCACCCATCCTGGATGATGCATGGCGAGTTTATGTTACGTTGCTATTTGGAGCCTGGTCTTAAAGTGATCCATGAGCTTTTACTATTACCAATATCAACATGTCCCTGGCATCGGCTGCGACAGCGAGTGAAAGCAGCACCACCACCGTTCCCGAGGAGGACGCGGAGAGCCCCCGAGAGGAGGTGAAAACACACATTATCAAACTACACATATGCAAAACGTCTTCCATTCATATATTTCAATTCTTTATGTGTAATTGTAATCAGAACGTCTTATTAGGATGAAGGTGCAAATCACCAGGAAGCACATTAATCCTGTCACAGGTCTATAAGAATTAGGATGGATGGGTATGATAGCCAATTTTTTTATATCAGTTTCTGTTGGTTTTGGGTTCGCCAGTGCTCGTTTTGCTGTGTGTATAAGTGCATCCAAGTGTTTGTTTGTTTGCGCGCGTTTGTGTGTGTGTTTGTGTCTGTGTGTGCGCGCGCGCGTGTGTATATGTGTGTGTGTGTGAGCATGTGTGCGCGCGCAGCAAGTGTGTAGTGTGTGTATGTGTGCCGTCTGTTTGTCTCCCCTCAAGCCTCTGAAATGCAACCCCCACCACCACCATCCCTTTTAAATGCCTGCTCCCTGGTGGGTATCAAATTGATTGGCATCTCTCTGTCTCCGACTAGCACCTCTTCAAGGAGCCATGAAATATTGCAATGACAGGGCATGCTTTCGTTCTCAGGCAGTGTGTTCATCCCATTTGACCATATGTGTGCTCATTTATTTCAAGTTTTGCCACTCTTTCAGCCAGCAAAATTCAGATTCGCTGGCTTGCTATATAATTACATTCTCTCTTCATCTTCCATGCCTTATCACATGATAAAAATGACATAATTATTGTGAGAGAAGTAGAGCTACTTAACATAAATATAATATCAATATAATAACTTTTATTATAGTGTTTTGAAATGAACAGCCTACTTGATGAGAATGTGGAATAGGCATCGTTTACCATTTAATTTCTACATTGTTAATAAGCACAGACACTATTTGATTTAGGATGAATGTAGTGCAGTGTGAGCGTGACACAAGGGTCTTTCAGTGACTTGTGAATGAATTCTGAAGGGCTACAGTACAAGACTAGTGCTGACAGGGCTTGCTGGGATTGCATAAGTTATAGTGGCTGGCCGATTTTTACATGAAGATGAATGGAAAAGATATTGGGGCCATGGGAGAGTACTGTCACAACATGTTATAGCGACATGAGATATTACAGAGGGAATTACTGTCAGTAGAAACTCTTTTTGTGTATATATTGGGTGAATGTCAGTATTTCAAGAACATATAAATTGATGAATCTGGGATCATAAAACTAATTATTAAGAGCACAGGCCTTGTTTGTTCCTGCAGGGTGTATAGCTATCCTTCACTCCCAGCAAGGATATACAAAATGTATCCTTATTTATGCCACAAAAGCTTAACATTGTATATATTTGTCACCAGAACTTTATTTTTCCAAATTTCAAATGTAGAGATGGATTATTCATTTTATCAGTGTTTTCCCCCTCCAAAGGCTGCACGGTCCTGAGTCACTGCTTTTATAGGCCTGATAGAGGTCACATAATATGGTCCACTGAAACTATAAATAGACTATTGAACATGCACATCCAGCTATGAAGTTAATGAACACTGTGAGTTTCAGTGTGAGTGTTAATTATGTGGGTTTGCCTATCTGCCTACCAGTGTAAAGGAGAGGCAGTATGTGCTCACACATCCCTCACTCACAAAGAGCTTCTCTTAATCTTTTAAAATGAGACATCTTTAAACACGCAGTTCTTAGCTCCATGAAACAACGCACATTTGCTGATCTCCACTAAAGCTCATAACATTATACTGGTCCATTTTATAGCTCAGTGTTCTATTACCCAGGGGATGTTTCACTGCACTAATGTGCCATCTTAAGGGAGGCCAAGACCAGGAAGTGGGAAAGAGAAGAACAAGAGCATTATCTCATTGCGGTCAGCAAAAGCTGAAATAAAAACCACTGGATGAGAACCACATATTTAATGTGGAACTTGATGGGTTTGTTTTATTTTTTTATAAAATAGTCAACCTTTCAGTTTACTTCAACTAAAACCCCTCATTTTTGGATGTGGCCTTTAATATGTTAGAATGATTTGTTCTGAAAATGCTCATGGGTGTCATATCACACATAGTTGCAATGTGAAAGTGGGCAGAAGAAATAGTGCAACTAATGTTGTGCATTGTACTTATAGGAGGAAATACATAACAAAGAAAGTCTTGACATTCAAGACGATGGAGGATTAAAAGTTTCATAAAATATCTAATACACATACTTGTTTATAAAAACCCTACATTGTGCTAAGGATACTGCTTGGACAGCATTGTAGTTTTGTCAGCTGGACAAATAATACATCTAAAGTGAACATGTAACATAATAGTCATCAGAGAGTAATCTAACATCTATTGATTTAGTGGAAAAGGTCTCTCTCTATCTCCTTCTCCCCCCCACTCTCTCTCCCTCCCTCTCCCTCCCTCTCCCTCCCTCCCTCTCCCTCTCTCTCTCCCTCCCTCTCCCTCTCTCTCTCCCTCCCTCCCTCTCTCCCTGTCTCTCCTCCTCTTTTTCCTCCCTACCCTTTGGGAGTTATGGCAGGGTGGGCTTCAGGGAGAACCATGTGACAAGGTGGGGAGGATAATTATGGAAAAGCCACATCTATTATTTACTGGCTGCTGCCATGTTAAAAGCACCACCCCCGTCATGTGCCCTCATGCTCAACCAGCGCCACGCCATCACGGCACAGACACTGGCACAGACACTGGCACATACACTGGCACAAAAACGCAAAACAAACTCTCAGTAACTCTCCACAAGAGCAGTTAGCCAAATAACAGTGACTGAGCATCCACTACTCCACAACGACTTCAAATTAACAACAGATTTTCTTTTAATTGGAATTACAGGGTACATTAGTGTAGGATCCTGAGGAACTTGGTAGTATTGCTCTTCACATACTTAGAACTGGTAAAACTGACAGCTCACGGACATATGTTAATGTAGTGAGTACTGATCCACTCGTCCTCTCCTGAGAGTGGCCCTAGGCCTGCGCATGGTCCCCTGGTGCGTGGCAGGCCATTGATGTGGTCTGCTGGTAGTTAACGATGCCTGGAGGTTGTGTGTGAGTTCAAAGATACTTTGGTTGAATGCGTGCATGACTTCCCCTGTTAAAATTGTGTCGCGCACAAACCAATTTTCCTTGCTAAAATTCAGGAAGCATCCCCTGTCCGTGCCTGATACGTGGTGACTCTTTGGAGATGAGTCTCTGGAAAAAATACACTCTAAAATATGTCAGTTAGGGCTGAAGCGTACGTTGGATGTTTGATTTTGACGAGCACAGATACGAGCGTTCTGCACTGTAGTCATGCATAAGGCATGCTGCAGCACTTACAAATCAACTTCTCCCGTTTAATATTTCACTCGCTGTAAAGGCTACCAGAGTTCAGCCTCAAAGAATGTTGAACCAGGATGGTGGTGGATGGTTGAAAAAGGATGATGTGTGTAACTGCAGATCGGATGACAATATGGGAAGAGTACACGAGCAGCAGAGATGCTATCTGCCTTGTGCTCGGCGAGGTTGTCTTCTGTGTTAAATGGAAGGCGTGCCTCTCTAAGTGAACATTACGGTGCCTCTGTGGTGCATTAGACAAACTCAATAAGAAATCCTACCAGTGCTATTGCACATTCTATCAATGGACAAGCAGATGGGAGGTAAAAAAAACAGCAGATGCGAAGCATATTAGTAGAATGCACAGATTCAGATCCAGCACATCCTTTTAATTCTTTTTCACTTGGTAACTGAGACAACTTAAGACAACTTATACCTGGGCAAAGAAAGGCCACCTTTGATTAAAAAAAAAAGGCCAAAGTTGGTTGTTGGCAAAGTTGGCAAGCACCCATGCCATCCCATGCCTGCCTTTCTTCTCTCCTCCCCAGCACAACACCCCCCCCACACACACACACACAATACACAAACACCCACACCAACACACTCACACACGTAAGCCTCTATCTGTTGTCCATAATTAAGCTATTCCGGCAATCAACTGTCCACTGCTGATTAGGTTGTAACAGTAAAGAGCTTTCATCCAGAGATTTGTTAACTTTCAAACAACATCAACAACACATTACATTAAAACAGTGCTGTATTTAGGGGCACACAAAGTGCTTTACAGTGAAATGGGGTGACCTGACCCTCCAGCACCACTAACGGCAGTGGTGCTGATGCTGCCCTGCTGTCACAGGACCAGAAACAGCAACGGCTGCCAGGCTGTCTCTCTCTCTCTCTCTCTCTCTCTCTCTTTTTCTGAGTTCAGCAATGTCAGTGCTTTGCTGATTCAGTCGTCTGCCAATAATAACATTGTAAGCTCAGGAGAAAGCCAGGGCTGGGGTCAGAAGCCTCTTGCATGTGTTTTCAGGCTCCGAAGGAGGATGTGCTGCTTCCTGTTGTTGTTTTTGACCATATGGTTGAATGACCAGCTGGCAGCGCCGGTCACTGAGCATGCTGTATAAGGACACACTTTCCCTGTCTTTACTTTTCAGGCAGCAGTCTACTTAGTCTCAAGTATACTGTCTCTTTTTCTATTATGTCTATTCGTTTTAGATCGATCGTTAAGGTCCAAACTTTGATTAGGGACTAAATTGATTAGAATCGGCGCAGGATTGAATGAGCACACTAATACCACCAATAAATAAGCAGCGATGTGATACAAACTTATCTGGCATGTTGTCAAATCAAATAAAACTGTTCTTTCACCATTGACAAGGCTCAACATGTCATCAGCCAATGTGGACAGGATCTTTCCGGAGATATCCCTCTGTTTCATGTTTGTCCCTCCTGGATTGGATCTAAAAAATCCAAAATCACAGTACTTGTGTTTAATAATCGTGATATCAATATTGAACAAAATAACCTTGATAATGGTTAATGGATAATGATAATTTTTGCCATAATTGAGCAGCTCTCGTTTAGAGTGATCTTGGAGTTTACAGTAGAGCTCCACTTTTATATACTGTTGATATCTACTATCTGTGCATAGTCAGACATGCTATACAGTACTATGCAAAGCACAAGCCAGCCAATATGAATAGCCAGTTATGATGGGGAAGTCCCAGGCAATGGTCAACTCCTCTGGAGTCTCTTAGCACATACGATTGATGATGCATGAATAGTTTAGTGTCTCTCTGTTTTGCATCAACTGACGCACAATGCACCACCACACGATACATATACTGGTGGCAGCCGTGGCCTACTGGTTAGCACTTCGGGGTTGCCGGTTTGAACCCCGACCAGTAGGCACGGCTGAAGTGCCCTTGAGCAAGGCACCTAACCCCTCACTGCTCCCCAAGCGCCGCTGTTGTTGCAGACAGCTCATTGCACCGAGATTAGTGTGTGCTTCACCTCACTGTGTGTTCACTGTGTGCAGTGTGTTTCACTAATTCACGGATTGGGATAAATGCAGAGACCAAATTTCCCTCACGGGATCAAAAGAGTATATATACTTATACTTATACTGTACGTGACACAATGCACCACCAAACGATACATATACGTGACACAATGCACCACTACACGACACATACGTGACACAATGCACCACTACACGACACATACGTGACACAATGCACCACCACACGATACATATGTGACACAATGCACCACCACACGATACATATACATGACACAATGCACCACCACACGATACATATACATGACACAATGCACCACCACACGATACATATACATGACACAATGCACCACCACACGACACATATACTGTATGTGACACAATGCACCACAACACGATACATATACGTGACACAATGCACCACCATACGATACATATATACGTGACACAATGCACCACAACACGATACATATACGTGACACAATGCACCACAACACGATACATATGGACCCTTTCAAGAGAGTTCCATTATCAGCATCATAGTTGGCCCCACAAGGCTTCCTTTTTAACATTCCATATGTTATCTTAATGCAGAGGAAGTAGATTGGGGCCCAAATAGAACGTTCAAGCATTGTTTTTGTTTTTATTGTTGAAAGGGTCTATACGTGACACAATGCACCACCATACGATACATATATGTGACACAATGCACCACCATACGATACATATACGTGACAGTCAGGTCATGTTGAGATTTCCTTCCAGACATGCCACCCCCATAAAATTCATTCTCATATCTTTAGCAACAATCTACATGAAACGCCTTCCTGTACAGTACTTATTTGAGCACAGTGTCTGTTAGCACGTACTGTAAGTGGAGTCACTGCTGACAGTTTGGTTTGTCTGTCTGTCTGTGTTCCACAGCAGCGGGCCGTGAAGCAGTCCCTGAGCAAGTCGCTGTGCCGGGAGTCCCACTGGAAATGCCTGGTGCTGTCACTGCTCATGTACTGCTGCGTGGGCGCCATGGCCTGGTGCCTGGTGACCAAGGTGACGCGGCTGTCCTTCGACAGCGCCTACAAGGGCAAGTCCATGATGTACCACGACAGCCCGTGCGCCAACGGCTACATCTACATCCCCCTGGCCTTCCTGGCCATGCTCTACGTGGTCTACCTGGTGGAGTGCTGGCACTGCTACAGCCGCAACGAGCTGCAGTTCAAGGTGGACGTGGACAGCGTGTCGGAGCGCATCGGGCGCATGCAGCAGGCCACACCGTGCATCTGGTGGAAGGCCATCAGCTACCATTACGTGCGGCGCACGCGGCAGGTGACGCGCTACCGCAACGGCGACGCGTACACCACCACGCAGGTGTACCACGAGCGCGTCAACACGCACGTGGCCGAGGCGGAATTTGACTACGGCAACTGCGGCGTCAAGGACATCTCGAAGCGGCTGACGGGCCTGGAGGGCTTCCCCGTCACGCGCCTGCGCTTCACCAAGTGCTTCAGCTTCGCCAACGTGGAGTCGGAGAACTCGTACCTGACGCAGCGCGCGCGCTTCTTCACCGAAAACGAGGGCCTGGACGACTACATGGAGGCGCGCGAGGGCATGCACCTGAAGAACGTCGACTTCAAGGAGCACGTGGTGGCGTTCGCCGACCCGACGCGGCTGCCGTGGTACGCGTCGCACGGCGTCTTCTGGGCGGCGGCGGCGCTCACGTTCTCGTGGCCGCTGCGCGTGCTCACCGAGTACCGCACGGCGTCGGCGCACTACCACGTGGAGAAGCTTTTCGGCTTCGACTACGTGCCCGTCACGCCGGCGTGCGAGGAGCGGCCGCCCTTCTGCCGCCACATCCCGCGGGTCAACACCATCGACAGCACCGAGCTGGAGTGGCATATCCGCTCCAACCAGCAGCTGGTGCCCAGCTACTCCGAGGCCGTGCTCATGGACCTGGCGCTGGGCAACGCCGGCGGCAGCAACACCTACGCTTCGTGCGGCGCGGTCGGCGGCATGAGGATCGGGAGCTTCGGCGGCTACCGGCAGAACTGCGAGCGGTGCCACCGGGCCATCAGCAGCTCGTCCATCTTCTCGCGGAGCGCGCTCAGCATCTGCGCTGGCGGCGGCGGCGGTCCGCGCCTGCCCTTCAGCGCCAGCCGCTTCTCCCTCAGCCGCCTGTACGGCTCCCGCCGCAGCTGCCTCTGGCGGAGCCACAGCGGCGGCAGCCTCGGCGACCACGGCTGCCCGACCGAGAGCACGCGCTGCCTGGCCGGACCGGCGCTCTCCTCCGGCGCCACTACCACCGGCGTCGGTGATCCCGGCGAAGACACCGCACAGCAGCAGCAGCAGCAGCAGACGCCGGCTCCGCCCTCTTACCAGGACGCCCTCTACTTCCCCGTGCTCATCGTGCACCGCAACGAGGGCTGCCTCAACCACGACCACCGCTCGCTGCACCGCAACGGCTCCTGTGTGGAGACTTCCTTATGACGCCACAAGCGGACATGCTGAGGGAGGGTGAATAACTAAGGAGACGTTTGGAAGAATGTAGAGGAGGAAGAGTAATCCGAGGGTTTAAGAGAGGAATGTTTACTTTCCCTAGACAAGTATGCTGCTTTGGGAATTCCTGTGGTTGACGTTTCCTGGAGTCTCTTTCTTTCTCTCTCTCTCTTCATGCAGAAGTCCTGTCTAGTTACATGTCAAATAATGAAATGAAAATGAAGGTATTGTGATATATTCAGCCTATGTGTTTGTGAAGGGAGTAGTGGTCTGTTCAGCTTTTAGCCAGCTGTCATTTATCGTAATGCCGAAAGGGAACTATCACAACAGGCTCAAAGCACACTCCTCTTTCAAAATGACCTGTTTTGGTTTTTACTCACTCCATCTCAATTTTATTGTCAGATTTGTTACACGCGGGAATTATTAAATTATTCCAACCATACCATGGGATTTCAAGAAATGAAATGTGAAAGAGTAGGCAGTGCTTACAGGAACTAAAATGGATCTAGCGTAGAAAACTTGACAGACAATTAACAACACCACAGCAGTCATATGCTGCAGAAACACTGTTAAATGTGGGTCAAGATTTTTTTTAGATATGGCGATGAGTAGATCTATATTTCTTAACATTGCCATTTCACACTAATGAATATTACATGAACGGCCTTTCAATCCCAAGGCTAACCAAAGCTGTGCTTGTGGCATTTGGTTAGTTTTTCTCTAAAATGGAGGAGCACAATATAGGCTGTTGTGCAATTTGTTAGGTTTAGATGTATGTGAGTGGCCACATTATTAATTGTATTATTATTATTATTATTATTATTATTATTATTATTATTAGTCCGCATCATTACACCTTATTACACCTATTACAACAATCAACCATTTTTGAATAGTCATAGAGTAGGGCTTATGTGTATTGCAGCAACCTCCAGAAAGTGATTCAAAGTAATAACAACAGAGATGATAACATGCTACAGCTAATACTGTAAAATTGCAAACAGGGCACAGTTCACTTCCCGCATCTCTTGCTCTGGTTGCAAAAAGGCCCTGACATACTCAACATGTCATTTTGGTTTCTTAGAACTACCTCTTTTTTTGTAATCTGTTAAGTGCCTGATGCTGATGTAGCCTCAAAATGCTCAGATCCTTAGTCCTTTGTGACTGAGATCAGCTACAGAAGGAAAAGTAGGATTTTTTTTAGTAATAGAGGAGGCAGGATATGTTTCAAGCCCTGATTTAAGGACCAAGTAATACATGATGAGTAATGAATGATGAATGAAGAGGGTGTTGAGAGATGTTGCTTGCTGTCTGCCTTGCACACATACTGTACATAGACACACACACACACAAAACGTGTGGGGATTCTTATGTTCTAATGATAATAATGTAGTTTTCCCTGGAAACTTGGAAAAACAACTGAAAATGGAAGGCTAAGTATATAGCTGCCAGACCAGTTTTGGAAGTCAGTAAAGGGTGCAGAACACTCGTGTCACGGAACAGTAATCTTCCATTCGTAATAATCTGACATTTTTGTGCCACATGACCTACTGCAAGAGTATAAAATTCCAGGAAAATTGGACATTCAGTTTAATTTGGGCTTTTTAATTTGAGCTTCTTTTTTTTTTAAGATGCCCTTGCCGTTTCACATAAGAACATAAAATTCCTTTTTGCAGAATCCCTCTCCGACTGGAGCAGCTTTCGCTATTTGAGCTTCGTAAGGCCTTGTCCAGGCAGACAGTCAGGAGACAAAAGGGCTGGATAACAAACCTGACACCCTGCCGCTGTGCTGCTGACACCTGAAAGAGAAAGAGAGGGGGATGAGTGAGAAAGAAAGAGAGATCCCAATGAAAGTGGGAAGCGAGAGAGAAAGAGAGAGCCCTTGGTCAAAAATAGTCCACATATCTGTGTCGCCGCAGGCTTCACATTCATTTAGGAAGTCTAGATGTTCAATTTAGATACAGAGAGGGATCAGAGAGAAAGAGAATGCTGTGTCAAGGCTGCCACAGTTCAGTTTAATATATTTTTTTAACAGATTTAAACGACTACAAAAGCAGTGATGATAGCAGAGAACCAATATCAATATCAGAACACTGACAGATAAATGACAGAGCCATATAGTCTTTCATCATGCGGGTTTGACAATAAAATGAAGCCCCACAGTATTGCTAATGCACAGGTAATCGTCTTTATAGAAATGCAGGGTTATTCTCTTCTGGATTTCCCCTAACCACCTTCACTTCTTCCACCACATGACCCAGTCAGCCACAAGACCTGATCATCAGGAACCTGTATAGCATAGTAGCTCATGAGTAAGTGTATTCACAGAGGAAATAGGCCATGACTAGGGGGACTTCCTATAAATGCTACATTGAATGTAAGCTGGCTGGCTGGACGTCACCTTTGGCCCATAGGCTATACCCACCGCAATACGACCACAGCGCGACACACGCTCATACTAATCCAGCAACTGACCTGAGATCAGCTGGCCGGCCTGCCCACTCATAGCCTCCCCTGAGGTGACTCTGTACTCTATTAGCTCCTTCTAAACGCATGACTGGAGGGGGGAGGTTAGCGGTGCGCAGACTCCTGCTATATATCTGTTTATATCTGTGCTATCTGTTTGACTGTGACCTTCAGCTCTGAGAAGCTCACTGCTTTTGCTCCCCATCAGCACTATACACCATGTTTATGACCTCCCTCCCTTTTATAGAGTCCATATCACAAAGATGCAGGTTGAGCTGAGGGGGTAACGATTTTTGAATGATATGATGACCTTGCCCTGTGGAAAATTAAGGTCATATGAATGTTGTATACATACAGTATATAACTGGTCCGTTACTGAAATGGTGTGGTGCATGGGATTGCTCTCTTACAATACATCTTCCTGTTCCAAACCTTTTCTTTTCTGTGATATTCTGCGTATTTCCACAACAAAAAAAAAGCATTTTCAAGGTACCAAAAAACAAACACACACTATAGGGGCCATGAAGTCTGCCTGTGCTGAGGCCAAAAGTCTTCTGTGCTGCGTTATCACGTACCTCCCCCATGGATTCACAGCTATGCAACACCTAATGAAAGCACTTGCCAGGTTGGACCACTCATTCTTTCCTTCCTTAATTCCTTCTTTCTGCCATATTTTCTTCCATAATCCTTTCTTTTCTGAGTATCTTATGACACTCTTATGTGTCGGTTGAAGAGGGATAGGCAGATCATGTTTTCATGCTATTGAGAGTATGGTGAGCCCTCCACACACGTTGAGCTAATTTCCTTGTGATGTGTAAATTGCACCAATTAAGGCTTTGGTGTTTTACAAAAGGGGGGTCTGTTTGTCGTAATGAGTCCTACATCAGGAAGGATTTTTTCCCCCTTGTCTTAATTCCTAATTACCACTCTCTGAGGTATTCAAGAGGCTTATTATTAATAGAGCACACAATATTTCTTCAGCAGGCAGGCCTATGATCGGCCTCATGTTCCTATACAGCCCATGTTTATTTCATTAGATTTTAAAACGGAGCAGTTGACGGGTCATGTTTTACTCTTATATTTTATTGTGGTTTCATGTGAGGTAGCTGCTCAGGCATTAGGTGAATGTTTTTGTCTTTGAGTCACAAGAACAATTCCAGGAAAGCAGAGTCGGGGCAAGATTGACCTCATTTTGACTGTTAACATCAAACCCTTTATCACAAGACAAGATGTCATTTTCTTCTGTTTCTCACCTTGCGGTCACCTTAGTGAATCTCTTTTTATGAGGTTGTATACAATTTTGAGGCTTTCAAGGAGAGACAGGTTTTGTTAATGTACATAGAATAGAGGTGTGAAAATGTTTTGTGTGGTATTGTTTGTTTTGTTGAATGTGCCACACTTGAACAGCACATCATTTGTTTGAGTTTGGTTTAAAGCTAAATGTAGAGGATTTGTGATTGGATAAGACTATATGTGTGTATATACAATGATTAAACCATTCAATACAGCCTAATAATCTCCTTGAAAAGGGGGTCAAATTTGGATAACTGACGGTAGATGTGTGTTTGTATACTGTATATGAAAACAGACCATGAAGCCTAGAACATCTTATGCTTTAAGGGCAAAATATTCAGCTGAAAGAAATTGCACTTTTTTATTTCAGCTTGACATCTGTTTCCTTGGACATGACAGAACTGGTGCAGTGCGAATGATGCCAAGCTCTCTTTTATAATACACACACACTGTAATGATGACAAAGTCAAGTGTAATGGCATGTTAACCATTCAGGATTTCTTTGTGTCAAGATCAATTAGATAAAAATGGAGGTCACTGTTTCCTTTTCTTTCAGCCATGTTTTTTCTACTTCCTTATTCTGAAGTTGTGTGCGCAAAGCCTGGCTCAAATGCAGCCATTCCTGACAGCAACAGACATTTTTTACTAGATTAACTCTTTCACTGGTAGGTGTTTATGGATTGCTCAATAATAAATGTGTTGGAATAAAAATGACAAGTCTGTATGTATGTCAACACTTTCAACACAATGTTGCCTTTGCCGTCTGTTACATACAGTATACCAGTAAAACAACTGAAAACCAAATCTGTGTGTTCAAGTCACTTATGGCAAATCTAATAAAAGAAGTCTGTGTCTTTACTGTTGAATGAAGTTTACAGTAAATGTTGCTGTCTATTTATGTGCTTTATCCTTTACTTACAGTTTATTGGAAGAGTATTACGAAACCTAATAAGCAAAAGACAGGTTTCAGTTATTTGAGGAACTCTACGACACCTGCAACCATACTGTGTGCTTAAATGTAGAGTCTGACATTTTTGTCGAAAGATAAAAATACACGTAGACCAACAATAATGATGTAATAAGATCAGAATCATGAAAAAGAAACCGCTATACACCATATTCCTATGGATTCTTAGCTGATTGTGATCCTTTTTGTCTGCTGTTTTGTTACAATCATTCAGCCCTGAGCATTTGTATCAACACGCTGTCAGTGTTTCAACCATTATAGTAATTTGACTATAAAAAGGGCATATTGCATTTGGAACGCCTGATTCTCAGTAACGCAAGACTCACCCCAACCCAACCCAGTTGTGTCTGAGGTAAAGTGCTGCACCGATAATTACTACCTCGGCCTGGAGATGTCTTTTAACAGTTCAAAGCCCAGTCCTCCATCATGCTACGAGGACCTAATCTCATTAGCACAACCCACACACACCCACACACCTCCCTCCCTCTGGCATACCAAAACCTCTGGTCAGCTCCCCCCTACTCTCTGCAGTCACTGACCTTTTTCGAGGAAAGGCTAATTTATCAGACGTTAATGAATCTCTCCCTCAGGAGCCATTCAATACTGGACCCGACAGCTCACTTAAGCCTGCAAACCCTGCGCCACTACCCCCACACCCCACACACACACACGCACGCACGCACGCACGCACACACACACACACACACACACACACACACACACACACACACACACACACACACACACACACACACACACACACACACACACACACATACACACATACAGACCTACATACAGACCTAAGACTGCTGGAGAAGACTCAGGTGAAATATGATGTGTGCTTTTTAATGAGTAGCTGTGGATACTAAATATTACACAGGTGCTCTGGGGATCATTTTATGGGTTCTTGTGTATGTTTCCTGCGAGTCTTGCTCTGGTTGGTGCGCAAGATCTGGCTGATGCAGACCTCACTCTCTTGCTCGATGCTCGTGAGTCGGACATCACAGTCCACTACGGTGTCGTTATGTGACATGCCCTCCTCCAGAACTTTGCCCCCATCCTAGATACACAAGCAATACAAAAAAAAGACTTTTATAAAATGTATTCAGTATCTGGTGTCACTGTATCACCTCTTGTTTTGTCTTTCCCTCTTCACAAAAATAGGAAACAATTGATTTGAAACACAATAATGACACTAAAGATGAAAAAAAAAAAGATTTTTGTCAAGTTTTGTGAGCTCACACATTGTGCTGTTGTAACCCAAGCTGCAATGACCTCCTGTCCGCCCACAGTTATGTGCCAGCCTACTTTGGAATGATGAGACTGCTGTATATAGCCACCAAGGACAGGTTACCTTGCATATCGTATTTTGCCACACAGGCAAATTAGGGTCTCATCCCATTTTCAGCTTGTTTTTCTTAAGGACTGAGCAATTCACATCAGCTATCTAATGGCAGTCTGGTGTGGGCGTAGGGTGATGATCAAAGCTCCAAACTGCATGGAGCGGTGCCCTCCCTCCCACTGGAAAACCCTACTTGTCCATTAGGCTGCACTTCCATCATTCCCCTGCTTGATGAATAATTCAAAGTGCATCAAACAGGCGTGGGAAAGGAAACAGTCCGACCCTTGTGCTTTTCTCAAGGAAGCTGAGCACTTACCAGAGAGCGCAAACTTTCTGATGGATGCAAAGCACAGCAACAAAAACAAATACTTACTGTATGCTGTACGTAAATATTAGTCCTCTCAACATAACCCAGTCAGCTCATCTTGTTGCTATGACTTGAGTTAGGTCACTGTGTATTGTCAAGTTAAGATCATCTTTTTTTAGTTTACAGTGTGTGCCAAGATATAATTTAGCAGCTGACTGTACCACTTTGCCTGGATGAGTCAAGATGACACAGCCACCTTGTACACACAAGACAGCGGCACATGACCTAATCCTCACGCGATCACTTTTTAAAAGTCAGTCATGTGTGAATCTGATGAATGTGTAATGTGCTGGGGAGATGGTTTGACACAGGAGGACTTTCTGTGCCATGACTAACGGGATCATGTGAGCATTAAAATGTTTGCCAACTCTGCCAACATATCATGGCATATCATCATAGCTCCTCATTGTGCATATTAGGCTCCTTCTCTTTCTACCAACACGTGTGCCCATGCTCAGATGTGTGTACTTTCTGAAGGGTGCTATTCATAGATATTCATATTCACATTCATATATTCATAGATTTGTGTTTTTGGAAGTACAGATGTTACATCTCCATGAAGCTGGACCCCCCCGTCATCGTAAAAAAAAATATTAAGAGCACTGCCGTTTGTTTGTTTCCTCCATACTTCATACTTCCTCCATACTTCGCCGTCCAAATCTGCCCAAAATAGTCTCAATCATTTGTACTGTATTTTGGCTGATTTGTGTCGTTATTTGTACCAATATCACTTAAAATCCTTAACAGCACAAACAATTATTTTTATGGCACGAACGTAGCAAACAAATAGCAATGCTCTTAATAATTTTTAGATGACATGACAGTTTCAGAGATTCAATGAAACAATCAATCATCAATCAATCAATTGGAGCTATTAGTGAATTTCCTTGGCTTAACTCACCACTCCGAGCCGATTGCAGGAAAGGTTGATGCTCTTCAGGGTGTTGTTCTGCACCAGAGCCTGGGAGAGAGCTATGGCCGTGGGCTCGGTCAGCTGGTTGGCACCTAGATGGAGGTTGACCAGGGTCTGGTTTTTGGTCAGGGCCTGAGCGATGGCCTGTCCGCCCTCGTCCCCCAGACGGTTCAGTCGCAGGTTGAGGGTCAGCAGGCTGGTGTTCTTGGCCAGGGCGTAGGCCAGCGCTTCGGCACCGGCTCCGCGGATCGATCTGGTTGTCGTAGACGTTCAGCGAGCGCAGCCGGCTCCGGTTGAGGAGCTTGCCGACGGCCCGGGCGCCCCTGTCGCTGATGAGGTTGTGGGAGAGGTCAAGGTCTTGCAGGGATGGGTGATCAAGGAGGTAGCTCACCAGCAGGCGACACTTTTCGTTGTCCACTTTACTCTGATGTATTCTGAGCACCTGTAAAAACAGCAGAAAATGTCCCCTTCAGGGAAGGCCAGATAACGGCCTGATGCCAGGAACCTAAGGCAATTTTACACCATTAGCAGTGCACAATGAAAGAACTACCCTTTACAGTTTCTAAATATAGAAATGAGCAAGACACAATTGACAGTGAGAGAAAGTGTGGCTCTGTGAAATCATTTCAAGGACAAGGCACCACAAAAGCACACTGTGTGTGAGCACCCGATCTAAATTCAAATCATACCTGCTGTCTGCTGCTCATTTAAAGGCATCATTTTTTTTTTTTTTTGCTACTGGGCTCTTGTGTACACACTGTGTAAATACCACTCATGGCTTGCACCTTTCCCCTCGACATGGTTCATGTGGATTTGTTTACAAACCGGCAAAGATAATCTCCGAAGAGCCATGTCGACTGACAAGGTAATATTACACAATTTCATACAAATATACAATTATTGCACATATGCCATAAAGTAATTCATGATTCCCTGGGTCGGGGGAGAGCGAAGTTGCATGGCAGGTTCTTTGTAGACGGATAAGATACGGCTGCAGAAGGTGTGCTATTTTTCCTATTTCAAGTTAGTTTACCATCAAAATTACTTATATTAAGGTAACAAACTTGCATAGGATGCCTTTAATGCTTACAATCTTAAAACGAATATGTTGAAAACAACACATCTTGCGTTGTTTCTTAACACATCTCTGTGTCCAGATAGGGACAACACATTCGTTTAAGAGTGTATGGATTCTACTATAAATATAGACTGTTAAGTCTTCTTTGAAGATGAGGAATGGATGCTATTGCCAGTGTTCATATAATTTATGTCAAAGGAAAATGATGGGTTCAAAACTACATCTTACCCTTAGGGTCTTGCATTGTTTAAGAGCTTTTGCCAGCGATTCACAGTCTCGGAATGTGAACTCGAAAAGGTTCCACTCAAAGTTCATGCCACACCCTTTGACCCCATACACTAAATGCAGCTCCTCTAGGTAGATAAGTTTGTCCAGTAAGATACCAAAGTCAAAGTGGTCCATAGAGGGCCCGTCAAAGCCCGAGTCACTCCCTGTGTCTGAGGAGTCGTTGTCATCTGCCTTCTGAGGAGCCTTGATGGGAGGCAGGAGCTGGGAGATGTTCAGTTTCTTTACATAGTTCTTGCAGAGTGGAACCATGTCCAGAACCGTCTTGGGATCAGTGACATCGGGGATAAAGAGCTCAATGATTTTCTCCAGGTGCCGTTCGAAGAACATACGTTTCCAGCTGTTCCCATAGGCTGTGACATCCCCCAGGCCCCAGCGCTCCACACAGCATTTCTTCCAGTAGCCTTCATCACTGATCAAATTGGCTGTCACCTCCAGTGGCAAGGATGGAGGCAGTTTCTCCAGCACGTATGCCTTATGACTGGGCAGGAGATCATGAAGCATTGGTTGTACTGTAATAAAAGTGTATAGTTAACTGTTAAAAGTACAGTCGTGGCTAAAAGTTTTGACTGTGACACACATTTTCCGTTTTTGTAGTGGTGATTATTGTGTCGAGTGATCAGATGCACACACACACACACACACACAAAACACATTTTAATGTATTTTGGCCCTGGCACAAATGATCAGCTAATGTCATTTCAGTATCACCATCAGCACAGGGGAAAGTGTGAACGATTTAGGGCCTAAGTCAGCTGAAATCTACGGTAGCGCATTGCATTCACATCACAAAAAAAATAAAAACATCAGGTTATCTCATAATTACGAGATAGTATGTCATAATTATGAGATTATTATCTCATAATTACGAGATAGTAACTCATAATTATCTCATAATTACGAGATAATTAACTCATAATTACATGACACATACAATGATTTATGACACATTTCCAATTCTGCCCCCACTTGTGTGTGGCAATGACATGGTCTAGCTAGCTACATTAGAGAAGATACACCTAACAGCTTCCCAAGAGAAAGTCTGAAGTTAAGTTCCTTTCAAACCTTTACTTAGGATTCACTGTAAAACTAAGCAGACTTGTAGCAGAATTCACTGTAAAACTAAGCAGGGTTGTTGGCTATTTGACAGGCTTATTTTTCATGCCACTTGTCTTAAAGACATGTTAATCTCTCAAAGTAGCCTACGAAAGTCATTCAAGGCAGGAAATCAGTAGGAAATATGTGCTTGCTTTTATTGAAAGGCTGTTTAGATCCTCAGCACGGATCCTATCCTTATCTCATAAAGAGATAATTATCTCGTAATTATGAGATAACCTGATTTTTTTTTTGTGATGTGAATGCAATGCACCACCGTAGAAATCACTCTACCAGACTGAATTATAAGAGCAGACTGCTTGCTATAAATGAAGGGAAGAAATGCTTAAAATTATGTATTTTTGTTTTAGCAATGGTTAGCCAGTAGCCTATGCATGTGAAAAATAATCGAAAATAGGTTTGCCGAAGCAGTGATTGTAAGCACAAAATGTGTCACTGCCAAAACTTTTGGCCACCCCTGTAGGCCTAGGCTGTAATGTAGGCTAATGTATGAGTGTATCAAAAGAAAATGCATGTCATAACTTTACCTTCGAAGTTACTAACAATGTGTTCCAAGCACAGGTTGGTCAAAAGAGGTACCACAGCGAGAGACCACTCAGGATCCTCCGCAATTATCCGCCTCATTTTCCTGGGATCAGCGGCGAGGTTGCGTCTTATTACTGGAGGGTCCATGAGAATCGCTCCAACAGTCTCAGCCATTGACGTTTCTAAAATATTTTCAGGTAGGCCTAGGCTAAACTCTCATCTGAACTTTATTCCTTAAAAAACGTCATCTACATCAACTCTGTCCTGGTAACAAAAATAAATGAAAGATAGCTAGCCAGCAATAACGTTAGGCTGGCAATTTATTGCATAGCTTCTAGCTCAAGTAGACAACTGCATTGGCAGACCCGCGTCACGACATTGATGCAGACAACTAATCTCGTAAATTACCTAACATTATAATGTTATTCTATCCGGATAACACCACGCTATTGGCGAATCTCAGTTTTATTACAAAGGAGAATACAGTAGCAGTTAATGTAGCTAACGTAAATGTGACTTCCTCAGTTTCCCTCTTAGCTTTCCTTCCAGAAGTTGACAATCTCCCTGGTTACGGGCGGCCCTGCCTACGTCACGTCTTGCGGCAAGTGAAAGTTGGTAAGCAAAGATTTTAACCATGTAGAACTAAGCTGCGGTTTTTAGTAGCCTTGTAGTAGTAACTTGTGGATAAATAAATAAATAAATAAATAAATAAATAAATGTACTACTCAATGAACCACCTTGCTTATTGTCGGATTCATTTTAAACTGGCATAGTTAAGTACTTTTATATACTTTTTTGATCGATCCCGTGAGGGAAATTAGTTAGGCAGTGTTGAAGAACTGTTTGGATTTATATAAGTTGGTTCAATATTGCAAACAACTCATGATATTATATTTTACCAGGTCTGCTCGCGGACCACACTTTGAGAACTAGAAGACCAGTTGAGGAGTTTTAGAGTCTTTTTTCAACAGAGACCAACATTATTTAGCCTAAATGGTGTATAGCAAAAAAAGGAGAAATGTTAAGTTATTTCCAAACCCTTTTATGTTTATGAAATATGGGCCCAACTGGGAGCTCCATTATTTTATATTTTATAGGAAAAAATGACCATAGTAGGCAACATCCCTGGCTTATAAAACCATTTAATTACACTTCAAACAAATGCAAATGTGAGCAAAAAAGGGATGTGCCATGGTATAAAGTCTCAACTTCAATTGCTCAGCATGGGGGTAGGCAAAACTAGGCCAGCACATGTATATATAAATCTGCCAATGAATGCAACAAGGGACAGAAAGAACTGCAGCTGGACTACACTTGTGACAACAATGTCGAGGAGGACGGCAGATGATGTCAAGAGTTGCACGAGAGATAACCATGGCTTCATCCTGCTGGGAGGACCATGTGTGTGAAAGATGTAGCCTCTGGCAGATGGTTTTCTGGCTTAGAAAGTATGCAGTTGGAAAAGATCGATCCTTAGCAGAACTAGCATGCCAAAAACAGCATTGGTGATGGTTGGGATACCAACAATAACACAGCTTCTAACCGAAATGTAGGCTAAGTACCCTAATCACTGTAAATAAACTCTCCAAAATGGTAAATAAGAACATACGAAAAGGCCTCATGATTTCTCCACATAAATGTCTCTTAAAAGCACATCCATATAACCTGTCAAATAAATAGCCATTTTGTGTCCAAATTTAGCCCATTTAACCATAGTTATATTTAAAGCAGCAAACACTAGTCTGAACAAAAGCTGTATCAATCAGCTTTAACCACACTGCACAATGCCACAGCACAATCCCCCCTCACTCCACCCAGCACAATAGCAGCAGACGGGCGCTGTAAGCAGGAGCTGAAGCTTCAGGGGCCTTATCATACAGTTCCAGCCAGGGGAGAGACACAGAGAGCATGTGCCCCAGGGGTCTACAGCGCAGGCGTAGCTCATCAGCCAGGCCAGGGGCCAGCATGAGCAGCAGCATGAGCGCGAGCAGCAGCGTGCAAGCATTCCGTGGTTCCCTTCCAGGCAGCTTCTGCGAGTCTGCATGCGCAATGTCTCAGTGGCCAAGTTTATTTGCTCAATGGTCTGTGTGTGTGTTTGTGTGTGTACACTACAGTGGTGTCATAGCTCATAGCTACCATAGTCTCAGGGTCTTGGTCTCTGGCTGTAGACAAGCCTTAAACGCTTGATTTGTTTTTGTGTCTACAAAAGGCCCATTCAGTGCAAATGTGTTGAAAGCACAAGCAGAGCTAAAAGTTCACAAGCACAAAACGTGCACCATGCACTGTGACATGTCACATTCCCTAGATAAACCTTGGCTTATTAATGGCATTATGTAATAAGCAGAGCCTGGATAAAAGTGATTCAGACATATTATCACGTGGACCTGGAGGAGGGAGAAAGGAGAGAGATACAAAGAAAAAAGAGAGAGAGAGTCAAAGAAAAAAGAGAGAGGGAGGGGGGGCAGAGGGAAAGACAAAGGGGTGGAAACCATCGCTGTCATTGTTCTTTTGATGATTCATCATCATGGATGCTCGATGAGGAGAGGCTGGAGAGAGGCTGGACTCTGGCCGTGGCCTAAGGCCATCCATCACTGTCACACCAGCGCAACTGCACCTGACAGACATGCTTCACTCTGCCTTCCATGCTGTTCTCTGCCAGCTAATGGACAGCCATGACACAGGACGCCCCCACCACCTTTCCCCTTGCTTAGGGACACAGAGGGAGAGTTCCAGAAGCTGTCGGGGAAGTACACCTTTCACACAGGCCCAGCGGGGTGAATCATTTGCAGAGATATACGCAGCTGCTCCTGCACACACAGCTGAAATCGGCCTAAAATCTCCCCATTTCACACACATGCGACATGGCATGTTTACGTGCGCGGCTGCGTATACTGCGAAGTATTCGGACGTGAACTTTCCCTTCTCAGGTCGCAAAAACAACAACACTAGCCCCCAGCAAGCAATTGTCTACCATGAAACGTTGTAGGAGACATCTTAGAGAGAAATGAAAGGCTTTTCTAAATTCAAAAACCAAAGAGAATTCTTTAGTAGTGAAAATTCAGGTCTTCTGCTTTTGTTCTATAGAACATGAGATTAATTGGTTGCACTTTGCAAATGCAGTTAATTAAGAGAACATTATAGAAAATGACACCAGTGACCCTGTGCTGCTATGTGATGGAGGATGAAGTGTGGGTGGTAATCAATAACCCAATTAACCCTTCACAGCCCTCATTTCACATCAGACATCAAGCTGGTTCTTCGCACAGATGAAATTAGGACATTCAGAAAACAGATCTCCGCCAAGGTCATTTAGCTCTGGTGTATGCAAATCAAACCTGAGATATCAGCGTGCAATTGACTTTTGTAGACATAGCAAACAAAAACGGCAGTTTATTTCCTGGTTTTGGAACAGATAGAACTCTGGTGCGGTTCGTATGCTAACGAACCATCAAGAAAGACATTTCCTTGGCTTGAATACAAGAGGATAAACCAGGTGTGAATGCCATGTGGCACAAGGGTGAGAGTCGGGTCTGCTCCAACATGTTATGAGTTCATCCTCGGACAAAGCTACACCTTTCCACGAAGTTCCATGAAAATTGGGCCAGTAGTTTTTGCATAATCCTGTGCACAGACAGACAAATGGACAGACAAACCAGATGTTATAAACAAACAAACCAGAGGATGTTTTACAAAAATAGCTACATAAATTATATTCATTATTATTGCTGATTATTATTATAATAGCCTCAGCACTGAAACTCAAAATAAGAACCTGTAAACACAATAAGTATGATAGAAATAGTTGTTTTGAGAACAGGATCCCTTCCAGGAAGGTATGTGTATGTACTGTGTGGTTTCAATCACCCAGCAACAGGAAACAAGATGAGTTTCATTCCAGCACATGGATGTTCTTTTTTTGTTCCTGTAAGTTCAGGGTGGAGTCTGTACTGAAAGTTACAGAATCACGTGTGGATCTTTTTAACCTATGGAACCAGATGCACGTGACATAACACAGCAATGCCATGCACTTGATGCTGAGTAACACTTTGTAAAAACAACTACACCCAAAACCCAACCAATAACACCCATCTTCCTGTGAGATTCACTCCTTTCATGTTCCAGAAATGTGTTCAGATATTTAAGCTATATTAATGATATTTCTTTTTTTTTTTTTAAAGAAATAACGTATAATTTGGGATGTAAACTGTACTTGGCCACAGTATTATCAATAAAGTATCTATCTATCTATCTATCTATTCAACATAAATAGAAACAAAAAGGCCAGAGGAATAGTGGCCTTTAAGTTGAGCCTGCAGGCAGTAATGACCATTTCCATGTTGTTCTGTCTATGTAAAGCACATACAATGATGATTGTGTATGATAATGTGCTATACAAATAAATTTGACTTTAGGACAATACAAAGCACAGGCCTAGAGAGCATTTACCGGTAGTTGTCACGAAGGGGATTTGTTTGATTTTAGTGCCACCCTCTGTCCATGTGTAGTACATGCTATTTTCCCTAAAAAAGACCCATCATATCATATTGAGTAATCAAACAACCAACACTTTGAGACAATTGGCTAAATCGAAAATTTGAAATGAATATAATATTTCATAGATTTAGGCTAACAGTGCAAATATGTGACTCTTAAAAATGTATAAGGCTTTAGCTCTTCCAGCATTCAGGTAATTGTTGTTTGAGCAGTAGGGGACCTCTTGAACACCAGAATCACCAATACCAAAACACACACCAACATTCAAGTTACCCATGCCATGTAGTTTCAGTATCTTCTAAAAGCAGGATGCTAAGGAGACCAATATAAAAGCTTGTTTGCCCACATATGAAACATTCACTATATTTATGTCAGAGGGGACCACGTCCAACATTGCCTCACTGTGAAATTCTAAGAAACAAACCTATGTAACACGATCCAGCCAGTCCTGTTCTGCACTGCTGTAATTGGAAACAGCCTTGTGCGCCACCAATCTCTCAACATTTGCAACCCTGCTGGGATTATAAGGATAAATTTCCTAAAATCCGTGGACAAGCAACTCTCAAGAATACTCTGTGGTTTATTACAAAGATGACACACTATTCATTTAGTTATTGATGCATGAGGTACTATACAGCAACAACTACACATCTCTGCTAAGTAAATGTCAAGCAACGGTCAAGCAACCTATAATAACCTCAACAGTGGCCTTTGAGGCCCATTCTTATCTCATACTCTTTTTCCGCAGTGGTTCCTCGTTGGTGGAATGAGTTGCCCAGTACTCTCCGTTCCTGTGATATTTTTGGGTCTTTTGAGTCAAGAGGGGCCTTAAGACATATCTGTTCATCATACACTTAATTGTTTAAGTGGTTCTTACGAGTTATGGTTTGTATATTATGGTGTTTGTTTACTTTCATTAGGCTATTGCTTTTGATATTGATATTACATTGACCTTATTGTTTATTATTGCTATAGTCTTACCAACTTTTTAAAACTGTTCACTGTTAATTTTTAAGTATTGCATTGTTTTTATTTGTAAGTCGCTTTGGACAAAAGCATATGCTATTGTAACCTGCGTTGTGTTGAACCTGCGCGATTCAGCCCTGCACACTCCCGGACTCGAACCCGCGAACAGCAGCACCTCAGATCGGGAGGCGAGCACGCTAACAATTGAGCCAATAGCCCAGGCTACTGGCTCGCATGCCAGCAGCACTCTTGAGGCGTCGGGGAGTGAGGTTTACCAACGTTCCACAAGCACAGCTAAGCTAGCTGGCATCCGTTACACTATATCATATAACCATAACCATACTGTACTCAGTTAGCGGCATAAATAAGTAGCTTTATTCGGCTAACACAATATTCAACGTGATATGAACACATACAACCAAAATAAAATCTTTATGACAATCTAACACTGTAATAAGAAAATAATCAACATAAAAAAAAAAAAAAACAGGTCTCAAAGCAACTTGTATGTGAATGCATACATACTCAACACATACTCAACTTGTATGTGAATGCATGAGTTTTGAATGCATGTGTTCTTCCTCATTGAGGCTTACCTTCTGCTTCAGCTAACATTCGTCCTCTCAGAGAAAAACTCTGGAGACAAAAAAAAAGCAAAAATAAAACAGAAAAACATACCAAACAAACAAACAACCAAACAAACAAACAACCAAACAAACATACAAACAAAAAATCATGAGGTAAAGTCGTGCCAGAAGAACCCCACCGTTGTGGAAATGAAGTGTTAAAACAAATCCCGGTCCTCGTCCTCCTCCTCATCTGAGGAGAAGATGGGGGAGGAGGTGCTGTCTCTGCTGCTCCTGCCAGATGAGGAGGAGGAGGAGGAGGAGGACAGGCTGCTGTCCCAGCTGTCCTCCGCGCCGAAGAACGGGAAGCCGATGCTGCTGTTGACGCTGCTGATGCTGCTATCGTCGCCGCTGTCGGGGTCGTCGCTGCTGAGGCGCTGGCTGCCGTGGTGGGGGCTGCTGTGGCGGTTCTTCGACCGCCGGGGAGGAGTTGCTGGAGTGCGGGCTGCTCAACACACACACACACACACACACACACACACACACACACACACACACACACACACACACACACAATAAAGGCATTTTTAAATGATAAGGTATAAGGTATGAATTCTGCAAAATTCATTCACAATATGAAAGTGCAGACACTATAATGTGAAACTATGCCAAAATAAAATTCCATCTCATAACAGCACTTTGCGACTTATGACTGGTTTTACTGTGGAGGGTCACATATGTTTGCCTATTGATCTTCCTCAACTTTACTTTTACAGATTGGTAAACATCAGGAAACAAAATAATTTCATTTGAATTGTGATGCTCATCAAAAACAAGGAAAACACACAAGGTAACATGCAGGTAATGTGAGCTAGCAGCAACATTATGTGTAAACACATTGATTTTGAATGTTAACTTATAGCCTAACAGTTAACATTCACCGACAACATTGCTGATATTAAACACACAGGCACTGGGAATAACACAATCGTTATTAAAGGTCCTGCCACAAAACGTACGGTCCACTATATTATGTGTTTGAGTGTGTGTGTGCTATAAAGTCGTCTTATCTTAGTCCAAATCAGCATCAGCACGCACCTCTCACCTTTCCTCTGGGCGACGAGTTCAAGGCGGCGCTGTTTCATGTCGGCACTCAGCTGTTCCACCATGCGGTCGATGCAGTTGTCCAGCACCAGAGAGCGTGCCTCGGAGCTGATGGCCTGCCGACAGATGGGACACTCGTCCTTGCGCTGCCGCCACGAACGGATGCAGTGCAGACAGAAGCTGTGGGCGCAGTTCAGAGTCACCGCCTGTCAGAGGACAAGGTGAGAGGAAACTGTTGACTGGACAGCAGAAAGGACTGGAGGCTAAAGGAGGCAGGAGCAGTTCATCATTTTTTCCCCACACATGGTAAGTGATCAGAAAATGTAAGTCTTCTGAAACGTTATTTCTCAGGTAGACTGCATATATATATATATATATATATATATATATACACTGTATATAACAAAACATATCAGTATGAATTACTGTAAGACAATAGACACATTCCCAATTCCCCATGAGATCATCACAAGACAAACACAAAGTACATTTCATACGTGCCAGGAATGCAACCACTCCCTGAAATTTGGAACATTATGCTTGGCTGTCTTTTCCTTCATGTCAACAGATCCCACCAAATTTCAAATAACTGCTTCCTGAAACAGTCACTGGTCTGTTCTAATGATTACCACTTGCTTCTCCTAATCTTCCTTCCCATCTGCACATCCAGCAACCCCACCATCCATCACTACCTGTACAACATCACACAGATGGGTTCCCCTTATGCCAAGCAGGCACTGCGTGTTGTTTGACGTGCTTTTAGCCACAAATCAGTCAGATCCAACATTCTTGTCCAATCTGTTGTCTATTTTGAGCAGGCACACAATGTCCCATTAGAGGGTAAAAAAAAAAAAAAAAAAAAAAATATCAACCTTTTCAGCTACGGTCCGATCAGAGTGAAATTCTGGCACGTCAGAATTTTTTGTCATGTGCAGTGTAGTCATGCACTGTGAGCACAGCTATGGCCAAAATCAAAGAGGGGGTTAGATCTTTCAGCGACCTGTGACATACGGTAAAAAAAAAAAAATCAACCTTTCAGCTACGGTCCGATCAGAGTGAAATTCTGGCACGTCAGAATTTTTTGTCGTGTGCAGTGTACAGTCATGCACTGTGAGCACAGCTATGGCCAAAATCAAAGAGGGGGTTAGATCTTTCAGCGACCTGTGACGCACGTCACAGGAAGTGTGCCTCACCAAAAGGTGCATACCCTGCCCATCCAACGATAACGCAATCACCAGTTAACAAAGGGACATCATGATTCACAAGATGGATTAATCATATCGGAGATACAGAAAATGTTTTCATTCCTACGTGTGAAATTTGAAGCCTTATAATTGCGATTGAGGTCCCATTGTTGATACAGCTGATTGGCGGCTCGCCTGGCATATGACGAACTTCCTGTGGCGTGCGTCACATGTTGCTGAAAAATCTAACCCCTACTGCAAAATCGTATTCAACTTGACCAAAAAACAAGACAACCAAGCCTCGCCTTAATGTTGACTCTAGTAAGCGCTTCAAGTGTAACTGGGGCTTAGGGATGTAACGATTACCGGTATAATGGTAAACCGCGATAGAAATGTTGACGATAACAATGACCGTTTTCATTTCAAATATCATGATTATCACGGTTGATTACCGCGGTGTGGAAACCTTGTGTTTAATCCTTCCCAGCTTCATCCTTGAATTTCCCCTTGGGGATCAATAAAGTATCCATCTCATCATCATCTATCTACCTATCCGAGCCTGCTTTTGACATACAGTAGGCCTGGTACAATGAAACAAAACTGGTACCCTACTGATTCTGTTGTCTAATTGATGGTTTTAACTACGATTCGTATTAGGCTACTCCTGATTTTAAAAGGCGGAACTTTTTCACCGCAAAATGTGCACTGTATCATGTAGCCACTCTGCGTCTTTTTATGTTCGCGTCCACATTAAATCCATTCCCCTCACGTTATCAGGAGAATACAGTAGCCTAAAGTTTTATTTTGAACGCTTACTTTGGTCTCACTCATTGCATCCAAATAACAGAAATAGCAAAATCCAAGTTATGGTAGGGTAAGTTAAGCTATAAGCACATAGCCAATTAAACATGAAGAAAAAAGTGAATGGGACACTTTTTGAAACTATTTCAGCTTGTGTAGGCCTATCAGTGCTTTCTGAACACACTTTTAGAAATACTGTGATAATACCGAAAACCGTGATAATTTTGGTCACCGTGAGGTTAAATTTTCATACCGTTACATCCCTACTGGGGCTATATATTACACATAATACTGTATGGAGTTGGGTCATCATGTTGGGAACATTTCTCAAGCTGAAGGTCCCACCTTGATGAAGAGCTCAGAACAGATGATGCATTGCAGTTCACTCTCCAGCACTTCAGTCATCTGGGTTACCACCTCCTCCTTCTGAGCCTTGGCTTTCTCTTTCTCTTCCTGCCAGAAACCAGAAACACCTCCAGTCATCTCATTTCAATTTTATTTTATTAAATTTTATGACAAACATCTTTTTCCCCAGGCAGATCATAAGGTACCTCTAGCTCTTTGTCTTTGGCCTGTAGAATCTCCTCGAAACCTTGGCAAGAGTTTTTCAGTTCTTCAATGACTCTTCGGTGCTGTAATGAAACATTAAAGAATGGATTAAAACCAGCTCAATGACTGCACTCACTGGCATCTAACTTGAACACAAACAATAGCAGCAGGAAGCAGTGACGGGCAGTCTAAGGCCCCATTTACACGTACAACGATTATTTCTGAAAACTCTGGCCAAAGTGGAGATTTGAAAAAACTCTGGTTTCACGATTACATGTAAATGGGGAAAACAGTGTTTTTGCATTGTGACATGTTGTTCCCTCGTTTGTTTGAAATCTCTGATTGGCCACTTGAGGGGTTCGTGTCACCCTTCCCCAGCCGTTTTAGCATAGGTGTGAACGGAATTATTATTATTATTTTTTTAAACTGAGGGGAAATATCAGTTTTAAAAATACCCTGTTACGTATATATACACATGGTCTAAGAATAGTGAACATGCCTTTGGGTTCAATATAAAAGTAAAACACATAAATGTAAAAGTTTGGCACAATTTATGTTTTTCCCAAACAGACAGGACACATTTTAAAGGTCTCTTACCTCTTGTAAAGCTTGTTCCAGTTGCTTCCGCAAGCCGTCCTCCTGCTGCTGGGCTTTTTCCAACTGCCACAAAAAATAAAAGAAAGAAAAAAATCAGACCCAGAAGAAAATAAAAGACGGAGGAAAATATCAGGCAGTGTGCCAAGAGAGACCGGTCCCAATAGGCGGGTTTGACCATTAAACCACAGAATGATCCAAAACATAAAGCCAAACAAGGCAAGAAATGGTTAACAGAATACAATATCAACATTTTAGAGTGGTAGAGCCAGAGTCCAGACCTCAATCCATCAAAAAAAGTGAGCACAAGGCCAGAGTGATGGAAAATTATCGTTCCTGCCTCAAAACCTGGATTGCTGCTAAAAAGGTGCAGTCTAGAATGATTGTGGAGACATGAAGAGGCTTGGTAGATATTGGTAGGAACCATTTTGAGAGCTGTGATGGCCAATAAAGATGTTTCCAGGGACTGTTTAAAAAGGGTTTGAATAACTTAGCCATTTTTCATAAAAATGTTAAAAAAGATAAAATTTTGATTCCAAGTTCTGTAAAACATTGTCTTACAAGCATTTGGCATGTGACAGTGTCATTTTCAGTCAGAACAAACATTGGTCAAGAGAAAATCAACATTAAATCAATATTGGCCAGGGGTATGAATCATTTTGTTCTTAACTGTATATGAAAGTGGCTGGTAGATTTTAGACAAAACATAATGATTAATAATTGAGCGGCTGCTGAATTTGGCCATTTATCTGTCTAGCATAAGCAAGCAAGCGAGTTGCGGCAGCACAGGCTCACCTCCAGTCTCCTCTCCTCGTCGCAATAGGTCTTCTCCAGGCTCTTCATGCGGCTGAGGGCCTGCTCCTGCTGGCAGCGCAGCTGGCCCCTGAGCACCTCTAACTGGGCGCGCAGCCCGCTCACCTCCTGCTCCCTCTGGGAGTCCTGCTGCAGCCGGCCCTCCAGGGCGTGCACCTGCTTCTGCGTGTCCTCCACCTGCTCCTTCAGCGCCTGCATATGGCTGTAGTGCCGCACGCTGCTCTCCAGCTCCTGGCTGCCCACCTCCGGGACCAGGGGGCTGCTTGGGCCACCCCCTGCAAGAGTCTTGCCCGGGGCGGAGGCCACCTCGCTGGGCCCAGCCTCCTGGGAAGCCCCGGCGGGGCAGGAAGTCCTCTCTGGGTGCAGCAGGGGCTGTAGAGGGGAGCACTGGGCAGGGGACTGGTTGGAAGCGCAGCTGCGTTGCAGCTTCGATTTGGAGCTGGGCGAGGCGCACACCTCAGATTCGTCCACGGGACGTTTCCGTTTGGCAATTTTGTGCTTAATGACCTTGTAAGAGTACATGCCGGGGCAGAGTGGCTTGGCCAGGCAGCCTTCCACCTCCTGCAGGCTCCGGCGAACCAGCGTGTATTCATATTCTACTGGGGAGTCACTCAAGGGCACCCCAATCCAAATGGTGTTGCCCTCCTCCACAACATGAGCTACTCCAGCAGGTATTCGCTCCTTATTCACCCACACACCATTTACACTCTGCAAGGGAGACACAGAGAACGGAATGAGGGAACCTATTGCATTGCATAACATACACGAAAAAAGAAACTTAAGATGAAATCAGCTTGATGACATAACACAAGAAAGAGATAGATACCATATTGTCAGTTACTGTCCATTGACCACTGGTGGTTTGTTTGAAAATACAGTGCTTCCTAGATATCATGAGAGGACATGTCACGGATAATAACCGATGAGTAACATCCATACCACGTCCAATGGTAACCTGTAAGAACACAACAGTAACAGTGACAGCGAGAGGTCAAAACAAATAAGATAACATTAACAGTTGGCTAACATCAGGTCCCTTACCAGTTTTCTAGATGACGTTAACGATAAACATGGTGCGTTAACGACATTAATTGACATGATAAGCTAACGTTAATTATTTCTTATTCTTAACCCATTTCGAAAGCTACGGCTAGTTCATCTTAAGACATGAAGGAACAATTAGTTTGCGTGAGTTAGTAGCTGCTAACGTTAGCAATCTGATAGCAACAGAGAGGACTCCTGTACAGACTAACGTTAACCTAGCATCTTCTTAGCAAACATGCAGCTAAATGCTATGGTATGGTATGAAGTTGTGCCAGAAAGGTGTTTTGATCTTGACTGAGGGTTAAACGACAATGCGTATGAATTCCTCTTATTCCTATTAAGTGTGCAGAATCACACACTTAATGTCCTAACTGTTGCTGACCAATTGTTGCTATCCAATAAACCTTACCTAACAAACGAAAGCACTAGCCAAGCTAATTGACATAGAGCTAGGCGTCCAAGCTAGCTATCATAGTCTGCTAACTTTACCTCCGCATTTTCGAATAAACGGAGCCAATCTGTTTCTCTCCCAACTCGTTGTAAACACCATATTTCATCATCAGCGACATCGTCCTCGTCCTCTGTGGAGGGGGAGATACAATTTGCGGAACTCTCCATTACTAATCTGCCATTTAGGGCTGGCTTCGAGTTTCTCTTTAGCATGAAGTTTCCAGCTAACGTTACAGCGCTAACAATCAAACTGACAGACAAGGCAATGGTCCAATCAAAGTCAACAGAACACCGTCTTTGATCCAATGATGTTCAACTGAGCGCATTTCCCATAATTCTTCACTACAAAACTTTTTCATCCTTGATTAAATATTTTGTTTAGGCTAGGCTACTTGGTTATTATGAATAATCATTACATATTTAATATATATAATAATATTTTACCATATTTGCCAACCAGAGACATTTTCACGATTTTCGTTAACCTCAAGGGGAGCAATATTATCAGACTTCTGCTAACCCAAATATATAAGCGCTTTTGTCTAAAACAGGGGTGTCAAACATAAGGCCCGGGGGCCAGATCAGGCCCGCCAGCAGGTTTTATACGGCCCCCCAGATGTTTTAGGTAGGAAGGGAAATAAAAAAAAAAGGTCCAGTTGTCTACAACAATGTGTAATAAGAAATATCTCTATGATATCATAAACTGATAACACTACAAACCGTCCTCAGGAAGGAAGAAGCGGAAAAACTAACATGGAAGTCGGGCGAGAGAAAGAGCAGTATGACAGCAGTACATTATTTGTAGGCCCACTTGTTTGCTCATAAGTGATATCATCAAATAACACTCTGAAACCCATGCAGAAAAAGATAATGACCATGACGGCCCACCACGAGGTCTCATTCCAACAAATCCGACCCACTACCTAGTTTGACACCCCTGGTCTAAAAGGTGAGTGAAAATACTTTTGAAGAATCATGAAACTACTATGGGGAACTAGAAAACTAAACATCTACCAAATCTCAACATACATTTTTTATATCGATGTTGCAGCATAACGTTGTTATAAATAGGCTACCGCATGGATGCTCTTCCTGTCATAACCATTCAAATAAATGTCAGATCAACTGAAAATGTAGGGCACTGGGAATTTTTCATGTTTATTTACAGTCAGTGGCAGTCTGAGAAATCACTGTCCACATATTCCACAGCTGTCTTCATTTAGAATATCTCTAAATATTTTTCGAAAGATTATTTACATTTAGGTCTTGCTATCCCTCCACCACTGACTCATCTTTGGATTTTACAGTCAAAACGCATACAAAACATCCAAATGAACACAACAATAGGACATGCATAGAAACACAGGGAGTTCAGATTATGGCTTTCATTACTGAATTGGTCTGGAAGCTATAGGAAAGGAAGAGGTGTTCAGATATGTAACATTTCCTTGGCCCATTTCTCCTGGATTAAAAAACAAATCTCTTTAAGGCAACAGAAGTGGTGTGACAAAAGAGAACCTGCCCACTTTGCCCCATGCACTCTTTGTAAGAAAGATAATGCTTTAAGTATGACGTACAGTACATCAGTGTGATAGCTAGAGGACTTGCAACAGTAGTGTGATCACAGTGGTAGGTGCTGGCGATAGTGCAACCTCGTAGGCGCTAACCAAGAGGAAACACACCTTCCTGTAGAACAAAGGTCAGCATGGAGGAAAGCACAGATGTCCAGCTCAGCAAAACCAACATTTCACAAAGAAAGACAAACACAACAGGGACCTTTGAAACAACTGCAGAGCAGATAAGCCTAAACTAAAGCCTCCTTCCACTGTTATTTAAAAATAAATGTCCTGTTGTGTCATCAATATTACAAGAAATGCCCATAAAAGCAAAACAATTGAAGAGTTTGGTTCCAAAATGCTACATCCTCCATTTTCATGAATTTTTACATTTTGATTCTCCAGTAATTTCAGTAGAACTGTAATTGAGTATTGTTATTTGATTTATCTTTACTCAATCAAAACAACACAACTGCAATTGGATTGATATTACCTGAGATACACTATTAAATAATATGATTTATTGTTTTTAAAATGGAGATATAACATTGTGGAACCAAACTTGCTAGCATGTGAAGCAACAGTTGTTTTCCATGTGGTTTCCTCCATCAGAACTGTGTAAACACCCATGCAAATGATGGCGGACAGATACCAGATAACCATGATCAAACTAACACTACATTGACCCTTATTCAAAATAAAATAAAACAAAGCACACATGGAAAGACCCTGAATAAAGGTGGACATTCATTCTTTTTACACTAACTTGATTAAAATGTGTCTCAATTAGAAATAAGGCTTTACACGTTTAGGAAGGCTACTTATATGGA
Organism: Alosa pseudoharengus; assembly: GCF_046254945.1. Lineage (NCBI taxonomy): Eukaryota > Metazoa > Chordata > Actinopteri > Clupeiformes > Clupeidae > Alosa > Alosa pseudoharengus. The sequence continues at coordinate 26,940,640 of NW_027468859.1, read as the reverse complement.
ATGCATTTGCTCTCCGTCACAGAATAGTTTATGGATTCATAGAATGGAAGCTCAAAGAGTCCTCACAGAAGTTGAAATGTGAAAGACTGGGACGGATTATAGAAATTAATATGGCACTTGGATGGTCTTTTGCAGCCATGATTTAGCTTCACAATACACTTTTGTTTTGTAGTCATGGCCGAAAAGAAAGCTGTATACAAAAAAAAACACATAATGAACAATAATAACACAGTTATATGGTTGGAAAGCAAACCTACTCAGAGATTACAGGCAAAATCTTACCATTTAAGTACATTTATCACATCATATTTTTTTTAGAGAAATTAAAATTTACATTCCTGAAAAAGTGATGCGTGTTATCTCTTTTTGCCCATGTGCATCTTTGGAAGACACTGTAAATTACAGTAAATAAAATATTTTTCCAGCAACTTCTTGCTCTAATGATCTTAATGGCACTTTTAAAACCCCCCAAACATTTTTTGGGGAAACAATAAAGGTGTTTAGAGACGTTTGGCATAGTTTTTGCATAGTGCATGGTCCCGGATGTCCCCCCACCCCCCATTTTTCATGTGCGGCTGGTGCTGTGCAGAGCCGTGGTCTGTCACGGCGAGAGTCTGTGGAAAGAGGGCTGACTTTGCTAGCTGGAGCGACTCTTGCACCTTCACCTGGGCCTGTTCAGGGCGGCAGGCCTCCTTCTTGTGCATGCCACAGTCGCCAGTATGCAGGACCCTGGAGCCACGTGCCAAAAGCACCTTCAGGGGTTTGGAGATGCACGTCCCAGAAAGGTTCTGCAGGGTCCAGTCCCAGTTGTAGTCGTCGTAGGTGCAGTACTCGGTGTTGCAGCCCATCATCTTGTAGTAGACCTCCCTGGAGATGCCCATGCCAATGTTATGTTTCGTTGACAGCCAGCTCGCTGTCTCCAGCTTGCCTGACAATTCCTGAAAGCGGCCAAGACCATCGTGGTTGCCAAGGGCCAGCATATCGCAGTCCGGGCAGTCGGACTTCTTGTGCTCCAACATGCCCTTGAAGAACTGATAAAAGTCAGGGAGGATGTAGTTGTCCTCCTCAATGAAGATGGTGAAACCGCTGAATCCCTGAAGAGCATGTACCCGCTCCCACACAAAATGAAGTTTCCACCACCAATGGTGTTTAGTCTGTGTGATAGACGCCTCCCGGTAATGACCATAGGAGTCTGGGTGCTCAGCATTGAGGCATCCTGATTTGATGGCCTCAGCCTTGGCTATATCCCGTGGACAGTCCTTTGGATCCTGTCCAGGAAACTCGTTTGGATAGAGCTGTCGGCTGTAAGGGAAATAAATTTGCAAAACCTTGCAGAAAGTTATCCCTTGAACTATATCGGCCATTTCCTGGGAAAAATAGTCATGACTGAAGATGATCAAAAACTTGTGAATATCTGCAGCATTTCCCAATGACTGAATTAACATCTTGAGGTAAGCTGGTCTGTTGTGAACTTGCACAACAATGACCACTTCGGGGTCACCTGGGAACTTGTCATCATTCTGAATAACCTGTTTGAAGTTACTGTCATAAACTGATGTGCGCATGTCCATGACTGATCCATACTGAAACTTGCTTATGACAGTGGCTTGGGTGTTGGGGTCCTGAGGTGGGGTCTCGGGAGGTTTCTCTGAGACTATAGCTAATTTTGTATATATTAAAATTAGCACAACTAGGGAGACGAGCAGGAAGGCAATTAGGTTTCGTCGGAGAAGTCTGAATCTCATTTTGTCACATTGAGCTACAGACATTCATGAATTCGCTTGCAGGCTACAGATGGGAGCACAGACAAACATTCGTGTTCATGGTTTAGAAGTGCGTTATTAAACTTGTCCGTTTTAGATTACGCACTCCGTTTCTGCAGAAAGTCTTCAAATACGCATTCAACACATTGTTCTGTAGACGAGATCATCGGCGCTTGTGTCAAAGTAGACTATGACATTTGCTTAACGTTCATTTAGGTATAGCAGCACCTGAGATGAAACAACACAAATAAACCACCGTTAGGCCGTTTAATTTCAAACTTTGAAAGTACAACACTCGTATTACTTCTATGTTGTAGTAGCTATACAATCTTAAAGTTCACTCACCTTATAGAAATTGTCATGTGTCATAAAAAACTAAAAAGCAGGAAGAGGAAAAAGACAGTTCGTGTACAAGGGGATGACTAGAAATTGACTGCTGACGTGTACTACAAACTACAGCCAACGGGAGCAGACAAAACTCAAAGTTGACGAATCAGTGACCTACCTATGCGCTTGTAATTTGAGAAGGGATATCGCGAATCGTTCAGGAGGTCTATAGGCCTACAGAGAACGAGGAAGAGAAGTTTCAGCCCAACCCATCGACTAGGCTGCAAGTTTTTTTCGTCTCAAAACTGTTCGGGACACTGAAGTGAAGTATAGGTCTATGCCTGCTCTTACGCGGCGCTCTCATTTTTGGCGGAAACAAAGCAAAAGTAACCAGTTGTAGCCTATCTAAATATTCCGTCAACTCGTTACAAAGTTAGACTTCGATACCCTTTCAAAGGGTTAAGGGAAGGAATTCTGTTCTGCTTGCAAGGATATTATTCCAGGCCCCATTTAATTAAATCTTGCTTCCCACGAGAGTTAATAATGGGCCCTCCAACCACGGGGCCATGTTGTCACCACCCTATTCTGCACTGTTCCCCTATAATGACACAAAAGATTACAGTAGGCTAGCCTAGATCTTAATGTGAAAAATTAAAGAACGTATTACAGTCATTCTATTATGCAGCTGCACTGTTACTTCTACTTTGTGTCCCCAAATAATAAAATGAAGTTATTAATAAGAAAGTTATCCCATCACAATTATCCAATATATGCAGTTTTTTTTTTATCCTTTGAGAGAAAATAGCCATAGCAAATCATTCTTTTTGGTCTAATCTGGCCTCACAATGTCCTACTAGTATATGAGGGTAACAGCACTTCGTCTTTTACCCTCTAGGTGGCAAGAGTAGGTCACAAGTACAGGACACTCTGATATCAGACCAAAAAAAATGTGGTAGGCTATGCACTTGGGTGCAATTACAACCTAAACACATCATAAATCATAATTTGCACCAACTATTTGTGATAAATGCCAGATAAAGACAATGTAGCATTTTGAGAGGTGATTTTTTCCTCTGGCACCTTAAATGTTACTCAACAGTGAGGTAAAAACAGCCTAATAGCTCCCCCATGCTTGTGGCTAACAATGAGGGGGGAAGTCACACTTATGCAGAGCCACTCATGACATAGGCTACATAATAATATGCCACAATGAACTGTTCCTGTTTCCATAGCTGAATGGAGTCGCTGGTTGTTCCAGGCCATCTTGAACTGTTTCCTCTGGAGGAGGTGCATGCCTTGTTGCTCAGCGCACACATAAAATATTTCGGATCTGCTTCCCCTATGATGATTTACGGTCTGGATCAATGTGATTCAGTAATGACAAACACATGTGCTCCAGCAGCGTTTTTTGCAGTTTGTCACAAACATGATAAAAAGCTTTCTTAGCCTATAACAAAACCGCTGTCGATAAAAAAATAAGAATTAAATGTATAATTCTTTCAGGGATCTGTTCAGGTATGGAGTTGAACTAACTGGACGTGATCACATGATAATTTTGAAGATTAAACTGCAAAATTTGAAACATTTGAGTGTCTGAAGTTTTTAAGATCAGTGTACAAGAGCAGCCAAAATGTTTATTTCTACTAGGCCTAAAGGAATAGCTTACTTATAGTGACACAAAATTTAGCCTCAACACAATTTATTTATCTGTGACTGAAGTAAATTAGCAGTAATGATTCAACTGGAAGTGCTTTGGAACTCGACATCGAAACAAAAAATCCCCTCCATATGTGAGCTCAGTGACATTTGCAATAATTACAAGATATCTTCATGAAATACTGAATTAACACTTTTTAAAGAAATATATGACATTTGAATTCATGATGGTGGCTTTCTGCTGTAACTCCTAATTCAAATATTCTAGAGATAAAGACCCAGTAGTCCCATAGTAGGCACAAGGCTTTGCATCCTCAGTCATGCTTTTGCTTTGCTGAGGCAACAGCACACTTCACTTGAGCATGTGAACATGTCTGTAACAGACTTGCAAAAAGGAAGCACAAATTACTCAAATAAGCACACAAAGATTTGATTTCATGACAGATAAAGGTGCCAATGTGTTGGCCAAGTGACAGTGACTATCATTTGATCTTGATACCACTGGAGGCTGACAAATTAATTTTGTTCCATGTACACAGATGCCAGCTATATCATTCCAGTATATTTGATAGTTATTTGGTCCAAAACAAGACCTTCATCCAGTTCACCTAAAACATGATCATAATATGAGTTAATTGTTTGACTCCAATTTGTTTATGTGCAAACATAGTAAAAGAAAAGCAAAGGAACATCTATTCAAAGTTTCATCAACGTCACTCTCATATGTTGCCTATACAATACATGCATATGTGCAGACTTGCATCCATTTTTATTCCTCTGTGAATGGAGTATAATTGAGTCTGATTAAAATGTAGCTAAATATATATTTGTTTTAAATCTTGACTGATATGGCTTAAAATTATCTGTAACAATGTAACAATAATCTGTAACATGAACAATGTGAAATATGATTGTGCTCTTTGTCAAATCAGATATTGTTCCATAGAAAGTACATTATTTAAGAGGAAAAGATCATTTTAGTTTGTTTAGTTCAGTTGTTGTTTTTGCATAAGCCGGAATTCTGCATGTGATGATAATCATGATGCAAAAAATGCTTTAAATTCTTTATATAGTTCCTATAACATGTTTTGTCTGATAACAGAGTTCAGTCTAAATATTGATATTTTGAATCATATTGCAAACAGACAACATAAAAGTCATGTCAACTTAAGCTCAAAGTCATACTCAGTCAATAAATTATGTTATCATATTTTATGATTGTGTTTGCACTCAGTGAGACATATTTAAAATATCCCAACTCCCTGGACAAGTGAATATGATCCATTCATGCATTTTTATATGGATTAAGTAACACATTTTTACTGCCAAAGCATGTATTAAATACATTTGATATCAGATATGAAGTTAAAAATCCAAAAAAAAAAAGAAAAAGTATAGGCCTGTAAATCCAACCGCAGCAAATAAAGAAAAAAAGATCATATTAAACAAAATAAGGTGGGAAAACTCCCTGATAGGATTAAAATTCTCTATTTTTATTGGAACATTTTGACATGTGCAGTGTTTCATGCGAGCCAATATACTTCAGGGAATAATGTGTTGCAATAAAATCTAATCAGTGCCTCTTTTCCCCGGGTCCACAAGAATAATGGCAGCTTCAGGCCCACAGCTTAAGGATGTGTCTGCACCTCTCGTATGCTGCCTCCCTAACCAGACAGTCACTTGTAGCATGTGATGCAACAAATCATATTGTAAACTGTCTGGAGAAGAAACTGGAGGACATTTTCACAGAGAAAATAATGACTCTCTTTAAAGTGTAGCCCTGTTCTCTACTCTGGCAGCTGTTTTTAGGAAAAAACTGTTCATCTCATCAAAGAGTTAAGTTGTCCTATGTGTTCAGTTCTAGTGTATAACCCCTGATGTCAAGCCAGGATCTAGAGGACATGGCTGTGTATGGCACCGTTCAAATAAAATTGAATGAAAGAGAAAAAACAAAATGACTCAGTGCTACTAAGAGAGTCAAAGAAGGACAGTCAAGACTCCACAATCACCACCTCCATTGCAATTGATTGATCCAGATGTTTCATTTATACTTCAGTTTGCATTCTGTAATATTTCTTCCATCCTAGTGTAACTCATTTAAGCCTACATGCTCAGTACCCAATAGATTATGTAAGTGAATTCATATGTCCATGTTTGAAAACAATGGATTCGTTACCAAGAGGAAGAAAGCAGACATTTTTTTCCCTTTTAGGTCACAAGCATCCAAGTATACTTGAACTAAACTCTCTTAGCTGTACAGAAATATTTATCTTACGTCTTTAACGGTGTTTGGAATAACGTACAAATTCAGAATGTGATTGCACTAAACAGTATGTTGTTCCACCCAGAGACAGGGGAGAATGGGTGTGTGATAGGCCCAGGTTACTTGGCTACGATAAGAGACTGGAGACCAATCTGTCAAATGTAATACCCCTTTAATGTTGGATAAGTTGAATAATTATGTTTTAAAACACCCTTTATAATAATAGCAATGTTAGGCTTGACTTTAACAACAAAGCCTTATCATTTTTGCATGTGTCAGATCACTGTATACACAGCTAGAAATAACTCATGGCTGAGTCATTGTTTTGAATATTCCAAATGAACTGCATACTCCGTCTTCTCTCCCTCTCTATCTCTCTGTCTCCCTCTCTATTCTCTTCTTCTCTTTACTCTCTCTCAGCCACACACCAACATACGATATTCTAATATATTTTTATGTTGAATTGTCCTCTTCCCAGCATAGTTTTGAGTCAGTTGTTTAGCTTAGAACTTAGTTCAGGCCATTGTTTTTCACCTAGATCTCTGTACTTAGCTTCCACAGCCCAGCTCACTAAATAGCTCTGTTTTATTTGGACACTCAATATATACACAAGGATCTTAAGCAAATGAGTCACATGTTTAGTGCAGCTTCAAGAGCATTTATAGATCTATGAAAGAATGAAGAACATGAACTTGGGAAAAAAGAAAAAAGACTTCAACCAATCCTACCATTGTGAAACCTTTCCTGTAAAAGTTCCAAAGCCATCCTTCAATCCAACAAAGTGTAAAGTTAGCAAATGGAAAACCTGAGGAGCTGCCTCGCCTCAGCATAATATGCTCAAAATTAATCCTCATGATTTCATCGCGTTGTTTTGTTTATCTGTAATGCTAAAAGGATCCTTTTGAAAGGCCGACACATCACTCAGAGTCTCTACGGATTGCATAGTGAGTTACAGTGGCGTGAAATAATCCTTGGCCTGTAGAGTTTGGTTGGCACAAGCTAAAGGCTTGTGTTGGGTAGGGCTGGTTTTCGTAAACAGCAATGTTATTGTTTTTCGGGAGCACAATATTTATAAAAACCCATTTGTATCCATGCATGTGTAACTACACATACATCATGACGTTTTTAATGCGAAGTGTGAAGGTTGGTTGGGGAGTTGGTTGGGGAGTTAAACATGCTGTTTCTGACATGTGACTCTTAGCTATTCGGATCATCTTACATGCAACAATGTCTCCACCAGGCTCCTTGTAATTACATATTACCTCATGCTAAGTAACGGTACAGCACCGACATCTCTGACAGCTGTTTCCAATCAGCACACCCAGGCTATGCCTTGACAGTCATACATCCTCTTTCAAAGAAAAAAAAAATGCAGGGGCAAAAAAAAACAAAAAAACATGGGCAGCCGGCGAAAAGGCGCTGAACGTACGTCAGGATGATGACTCGGTCACCTCAGCTGCAATTGAATGCAGATGAATGTGTTGCACAGAGCTATGCGATCATGCTCCTGTGACACTTACACAAGAACAAGACACTTGTGTGAGTGTGAGTGAGAGTGAGTATGAGCACGCAAGGGAGGAGTATGTCTCCGTGCAGAGTTAGTGCCTGGGTGTGGATATCTGTCCGGGACAAAAATATGCGTGAGGGAAAATATTAACCCCAAAGCTGCCCACAACCCACACAAACATTCAGTGAAATACCGTTCCCCTCAAAAGGAAATGGGCAAAATCAAACCACATTTAATACCTGCATCTCCTGGGTGTGTTTAATGCATTCATAATGCCCATTCTTTATTTTCTATGTTTCATTTTCTTTATTTCATTTTTCATTTTTATTTTATTTTACATTTAAGCCACCCTTAAACACATTTGACATAATGTAAAGAGACCGTAAGAGAGAGAAGGAGAAATACCAGAAATACAGGTGGTAATGTGTGGCAATGGTTTGGGGCATGGTTTCATTTAGAGCAGCTTACAGTATCATCTTACAGAATCGTAGTGTAGTATAAGGTGACAAAAATGAACCAGAGTCTGGTCTGTGGACGCTCTCAGGCACTATTTTGCAATACACCATGCCAGTGACACTGGCACTGAAGAAGAAGAGTGTCAAAGCTCATAGTAGGTCTGGAAACAGTTACAAAGTTGGACTTCATTGACTGAAGGCAGTTTGTTGAAAACTCCTTCAGAAGAAACCACTAGAGCAGGAGGACGTTCTTTTAGGACAGCTGTAATCTCCAAGAGATGTCCCAAGTCAATTCAACAGCTATTATTGACTTGGGACATCAGATTTAGTTCCAACCCCATTCTTAATTCTTGTCACTTTTTAAACTTCAGCTCTGTATACACTGCTCTGTTGCTGACACATGCGTGATTAATTTGCCTCCAGAGATCCGAGCACATGCTGGAACATACTGAGGCACACAATGTTACGGGCTGCATGTGGTTTTCTGTTGTTGCAACTGGACCCAGCTCAATTTGGATGTCCTTTCTCTCTCACTGCCCCATCGTATTTAGAGGGAAACCTTCCCAGAATGGCACAGGGAGTTTTTAATATATATATATTTTTAAATGAGTCAGATGAAAGATCTGTACATGGGTTGGTATCATATATGTGTGTTGTTATATGACAGAGGAAAGAGACAAGAAAAACGTGTTCACAGATTGTTCGTGTTTTTGAATGAAACCAGTATGAGGCAGCATTCATCATCATTTCAACAGTGCAAACTTCTGCTTTTTTGTCTCCCTGCCAATGTTTATCTCTCGCATTCCTCTTGCATTTTGGGGAGACCATGTAGGCTACAACACACGCACCCAATAGCACGCGCTGAGGGTGTTTGGCCAATTAGAAAAAGAACTTGCTCTCTGCTGTTTCGATCACCGAGGCGAGAGGCAGACAGCATGGCCCTGGAGTACCCTCAAACTGTCACTGTGCAGATGAACGACCACAGGTTCACTGGCTACGCTAGCTCCCTAACATGAGTCTCTGAGCCAAAACGCCAATCCTAAGGGATATGTTTACAAAGATTTAAACAAACAAAAAACAAATACACAAAACAAGTAATAACTTTGCTTGTTTTTAAAACAGAGTAGGTGTTGTTATCACTTCTCATAGCAATGTCAAAAAAACAAGTAGCATATGCATTTGCCAGACATTGGAATGCACAAGCATGTAAACGGGGGAGATCTTAAAATATAACCGTGGGAGTAGCATTCCATAAGATGATATGCTCGGACTGACACAGGGAGTTTGTGAGCATATAGATTTTTCACGCAGGAGCGCACCCCCTTCATTTCACTAAAGACAAGCAGTAGAATACATTTAGGGGTTTGCCAAAGCCTACTGGCAGCCATTTTGTCTGATTGCTACCAGATCTGTTGAATTTCCAGTCATCATAAAAGTGCAGTTTTTTGCAGTCTTCCTGATTGCAGTGTTACATTGTAAAATGTGCATGATATGCTTTACTCAGAAACCTTGTTTTATGACTTGGAAATTAATTTACAGAAGCATGTAATAATAAAAAGCATCACCCACGTCAAAATTTGAATTTTTAGGATCACAATAGGCTGCTTGTTGTGGTGTTGGCTCATACACATGTGCTTTTTCACACTGCACAATCAGATAAATTATTGTGTTTACCTTATTGTGAGTGCCTTTGTGCACTTCACTTGATTTGCTTTCTCACACAACAGGATAGACCCCAGAGGCCAGATGTCTCTCGTGGTATCAACAGAAGCAGATGATGGAGCATGCCTTCAGGAAGCAGCTGGCTTTGTAAAGGACATGCTGGCTCCTTCCAGCACACAAACGAGAATGTCCGAGAGCAAGTCTCTGAGCAGAGAGGAGACGTATAATCTGTCAAGTGTGTATGCCTGTGTGGGATTACAGCAGGTGGTGGTGGTGGTGGTGGGGGGGGGGGGGGTCTGTTGTCCTTGGCCTCTCATGTTAGTTGTTCACCCATGTCCATTATATATGGCAGGCTCTTGGGTCAAAAGTTCATGTTGTTCTTAAAGGCTTCAATTTCACTGCTGAACAGATTAAAACCCCTCAAAACCTCATTTTCAATAACATCGTAAATTATGGGATGCCACATTCATTTGCAGATATGTCCTCCAGTTCCACCAAAGATTGTGGTTTCTTCAACTGGCTCTGCCAATTAAGTAATTTAATACTTGGGCAAAGATGAATGTTACATTTTTTTTTTTTAAATAACTACTCTTTGACCACTGGGGCAGAGGTTTGATGAGGGCTGTGCTGCCTATGCTGAGAACTGGCTCACACAGTTCACAGCGTATAACCCTAACCCTGTCACAATAGTGGTTACAATTCTGGGGAAACATTCTTGATATTTGAGCTCAATTGCAAATCAATTCCAAATTAGCAGAGCCAGAATGAGTTTATTTTTCATTTATAATGCATTGAACATTACAATCATGGACTGCACTTATAAATATGGCTTCTATAAAAACAGACTTTTAGCTCTAGTAGCAACTTGTGTGTGCCCAACTTGAAAAGCTGTCTGTGACTGTCAGAAGTCCTGATACCTGACTAAGGCAGATGTGGCATGTCAGATTATCATCAACTTTTCACAACATCATTCACAACAGATGTTTCTGCTATTTGCAATACCATTGCAATCATTTAACATCTCCCCTCCTATTTCCTAACCTTTTGAAATAAATTATATAAAATTATGTAGATGTTGATGTTTAGCATTCACCATAAGGCCTTGTAGTGTAAAATAAAAATACACATATTATTCAGTGTATATGTGTATACCCAAAATTAAAGGATCATTGGCTGCATAAAAACAAAAAAAAATCCGTCGGGATGAGCAAAGTATCTATCTATCTATCTATCTATCTATCTATCTATCTAGAATATGCCGATCATAGAGCAGTCTTTGTTGTGGTGCATTTCAGAATCCATTAAGAGGCAAGCAGACCACTGGAATGATCTGGCCTGTAATAACTCAACCTAAATGCTTTTGATAGATTGTGGTTAACCCTGACTTTGGCAAAAATAACATGGAATTTCCTCTCTAAAATTAATTGAGGGGAAAAAAATATATTTTTGAGAAATGTTTACGAGTTAGTTGCACCTTTCCCCCAATTCACACAAAGGGCTTATTTAGCTTGGGTACAGTACATGGCTTGAAGGGTGAAATGGTCCTCATGAAAAGGGCAGCAATCCCTGGCAGGAACTCCCTGTTCTCCTCCTCAGGCCTCGCTGTGTTATCACGTCCTCGCTGCAGGTCTCCAACAACAACAACAACAAACATCTGCAAATGTATCCTGAATTTCCCCTTGGTGATCAATAAAGTATCTATCTATCTATCATGTGCATCTTCAGTGTTTTCCACATAATCGGCAGCCGCTAGAGGCGACCCGTTCATCCGATCAATTCTCCTGAAACTCGTAGGAAATGGAAGCGCATTTCAACACTTTCTTTTTACGAGGTGTTCTGATCTTCTACATAGGGCTATAGGAAGTGATTCCAGTATAAACATGGTATAATCACTCCTTTCAAGCCTTTGTTAAAATGCAAACATTGTTATAGTCACCCTGTGCCTTTAACTTTTAATAGAATAATTAACCAAAGCTTCAATGATTGCAGCCCCTAATCCATCTGTTTTCATTTTAACTGTCTGGCAAGGGGATTGGCCGTTCCTCACAGGGCCGTCTGAAATAATTTATGGGAGTCAAGCATTTTCTCCCACACTTTCAGCTTTACCTTTAACAAAATCAAATCAGATACTAAATGGAGCTAACAATTACTCCCAAAAGTAATTTATGGGATTCAAGCATTTTCTCCCACACTTTTAGCTTTACCTTTAACAAAATCAAATCAGAGACTAAATGGAGCTAAAAGTAATGTCTTGGAGTCCCAAAAGTAATGTCTTTCCAGTTGATATAATGTGATCTACATCTGTTGTTTTAATGCATTCTATGCTCCTAAGAGGTAATAGCTCTCGCTAAATCTGAGAGAGGAAGATTAAGACTTTATATGCCGTGGCAAGAAAAAGTTAGTCACAAGTGTAGACAAACGCAATGTGCTTAAAAAGGAGAATACCGGTGTTTTTTCACATAGATCTCTGTTTCTTGAGGTCACCTAGTACTGTTGGCATGGAAAAAAAAATTAAAACCATCGGTTCTACAGTACCTAGCTTGGGTTGCTGCAGGACATGAACCCAGAGTGTAGCACTAGCTGCCTGGCAGCTCCAGCTGTTGGCTGAAGCAACTCGAGCTAGATAGAACCGATTGTTTTGGGGTTTTTCTGTACCGACAGTACTCGGTGACAAAACAGGGGGCAGCTGACAGTAGCCAGGCTCTGTAGGCTCAACATGTGGCCTGGACAGGCAGCCTGTGCAGGTCAAGTGTTGGCATCTATTTTCCACTACTGCGCCAGCTTTGTCTCCCTGAGCCTGGGAGACAGACGAGTAGCATTGTTGCAGGGTTTCCATGACAATATCATGCTCCCGCAACACAAACATCAAGAAAGGATTTCGCTACAAATACACTGAACAAGAGTAACCCTCTCACTACAGTACATAGCTCCACATGCAGCTCAGAATAGCCGATGAACACTCTTAAAATGAATGTGTTGTCCCTATCTGGACACAGAGATGTGTTAAAAACAACGCAAGTTGTGTTGTTTTCAACAGATTTGTTTTAAGAGTGTAGGGGTTGCAAGCTTGCTATCTACCCAACACTGTGGCCTTGATGGGATTGAAGGGGAAATGTGCTCCACGGTTCAGCAACAGTAGAAGACAACTCTTACCATGACCCTCATGGACCCAAGGCCCAAGTAAGCATAAAAAATGCCTATGCCTAGAGCTGGGTCTGTATTTTTGCTCTCTGGGAAGAAAAGGAATCAACCACAATGAAAAACACAAACAGTAATCTGACAGCAATCATGGAGGGAAACAATAGGCTGAAACAAAAACAGCAGTACCAGGCCTGTCGTCCATCATGCCTGTGAAGAAACAGTGGATGAGTATACAACAAAAAAACTGAAATAAACACATTAAAACAAGATAAAGACGCCTACCATTTATCTGGGGTTGAGCAGAGAGCAGTGGGTGAGGTTATAGACGGATGATGAACTATCTTTATCATCTTGTATTGGACATAAAACATTAAGCGAACCATTGGTAATGTGATGATTTAACATTTTCTTCAGCTGAACAAAGACAAAACTGTAATTTTATTTGGTAAAAAGCAGAGCCGGACAGTAACAGAGTACATTTACTTGAGTACAGTACTTGAGTACAATTTTGAGGGATCTGTACTTTACTCGAGTATCATTTTTGGGGAGTACTCATGACTTTACTCAAGTACATTTGACAGGCAAATATTGTACTCTTTACTCCACTACATTTCTATCCATAACCGTGAGTACCAGTTACTTCTTCTAAAAAAAAAAAAGGAAAAAAGAAAATTCTCAGAAACCCTCAATTTGTTGTTTCCCTCTCAAACGTGATTGGATTGTGCAGGCGCCACTGATTGGGACAGCCTATCAGCAATCACCTTCAGCTTTCCGGCAAAGTCAACTCCATGGTCAGATTTAGATAAGAGACGTAACCATGGACGAAACAATGGATGAAGACGCAGCAGGTCCATCCCGGGAATGTGCCAACCTGTGGCCCCACCTCGCCAGACTATTTCAACTTTCTGAACAAGTTAATGATAGTTTTCACTTCAAGTGTTTCAATTACAAAATAGTATTTTGTATTTGAAATACGTATTTTAAATACATGTATTAGAAATACTGTCCATCCCTGGCAACATGGTAAAAAGATGAAAATGACTTGATTTTACTTTCAATTCCTTTTACATTCTCCAAGGTATTAACATTTTTCATAACTCCATGTAGGACGTTTCTGTACATAAATGTAAGCACTGTGGCAGTAGTAATGCAATATTTCGAAAATGTTGGCTACTCTTGTACTCTTGATACTCACGTAGTTTTAAAAACAAGTACTTACTTTTACTTAAGTAGGCATCTGACTGTTGTACTTTTACTTGTACTTGAGTAAAATTGAGCAAAGGGTATCTGTACTTTTACTCAAGTAATAAAGCTGTGTACTCTGTCAGCCTCTGGTAAAAAGGAGGAAAGACTTGCCACTCTCCTTGATACAAAAGGGCTGAAGGCAAAGTATACTGTTAAACATCTTTATCTGTAAAATCTGTATTAATTGACAGTGATCGATCTACATTTCAACAGCTACATGGAAGTGATAACTAAATCAGCTTTTTTATCACCTCAAAAATATTGCCCAACTTAGAGGGCTGATGTCAAAACATGACTTAGAAAAACTCATTCATGCAATTATCTCCAGCAGGGTTGATTACTGCAATGGACTGTTCACAGGCCTTCCTAAAAATACTATTAAACAGCTTCAGGTGATACAAAATGCAACAGCAAGGATTCTAACAAAAACTAAAAGAACTGACCACATTACTCCAATTATTAAGTCCCTGCACTGACTTCCAGTATGTCACAGAACTGACTTTAAAGCAATATTGCTTGTTTATAAATCAGTAAATGGAGCAGGACCTAAATACCTATCAGACATGCTTCAGCAGTACACACCTTCTTGTCCTCTCAGGTCCCAGGTGAAAAACCTGTTAGTAAAACCTACTGTTTGAACTAAACATGGTGAAGCAGCTTTTAGCTGCTATATGCGGCTCAGCTCTGGAACCAACTTTTGGATGACATCAAAAAGGCCCCAACTGTAGCCAGTTTTAAATCTAGACTTAAGACCAAACTGAAACTGTTCTCAGATGCTTTCTGCTAACTGCGCTGAGTTACAAATTCTGAATCTGCCTTGAAAATTATTATTATTATTATTAACTTGCCTTTTATTACTTTTTTTCTGCTTTTGGCTTTGTTTTTTGTTTTTTTGCTTATTAATTATTCTTTATTTTTAAATTATTTTACCTTGTGCGTTTTATGTTTTCTTTTTATTATGATCTTTTGAACTATTCTTTGACTATATTGCCCGTCTATGCTTTTATTTGTTATTACTGTTTGCTTTTGTTTATGTAAAGCACATTGAACCTCTGTGTATGAAATGCTGTTAATAAACTTGACTTGACTCTTTTTGGAGTAACCACCCCACCCAAGCATTCCTGGTAACTGTGAATAAGACATGATGACTGATGAAGGTATCAAACTAATTTCTGCTCAATTCTTGCCCTGCTTTGGGAATATATTTTCTGTAACATTCTTACTACAATAGCAAGAGGGAATTAAGAGTTGATGAATAGCATCAACTATCATTAAATTACAATTCAGTAATTTTTAATGTCTCTCCTGAGCAGGTGGAGAGACTGAAATTGACAAAAAAATAATGTGAAGAGTACTATGATGTAAAGCACTTTATCATTAAGATTTATTTATTCATTTTTGTGTGATTTCTTTTTTTTACATATGAGAACGGGGTAAGCTGAGCATAGTGTAAGATTAGCCTTGAGAGGTCTTTTTTCTAGGAAACCGTAAATTTATTGCAATTTTATTGTGACAGCATTTTAAGGAAAAATGAATCATTCTTTACAATTTGTGGAAAGGTACAGCACATGGTCAATGTGGTAAAATATATGTTTTAAAAATATGAATGTTTTGCTCTCCAAGTGGATTCCATTCATGTCCAGAGTTAGGGTGATTTAGAGAAAACGTGAACAACATTCAACTGCATTACACCACAACTGGTGCCATTTTAAGATGTGAGGGCTAAAGAAAATCAAGAATGTTACCTTAGATTGTTGTGAGAAGCATTTTCTTTCAAAATGGTGGTTGTAGGGTAATATGAGCCACCAGGTCATATGAGCCACAGATCTGTAAGATTTTTAAGTTTGCCTTGATTTTGTGACCTCATTCTACATGGTTTCTTAGCAGCAAATTAATCAGACTTATTTAAGTTAATTAAATGGACAAATTCCAAGATAAACAGGTGACAAAAATGTTATAGTCTTATGTCTTGGCAAATTTATAGCTGAATCTATTTGGCCAATTCACAGTTAAATGTTGGTGTTTGTTACTATTTGTGGAAATTAAACTATTTTTTGAAAAAAGATTAAAACATGTTTTACCTGAAATGTTTGTGTTGGCCCAACTCACCCCACACCTAGGCTCATTAGGGGTAAGTTGTGCCACAAGACTTTTTTGCAGAGAGCATATCTCTTCTTTACCCTTATACATTATCAAAGAGTTGTTGGTTACTGAAGTTGTAGAATTGTTGTTTGGTTTGGAAGTTACAAAACAAAACCTCTTGGACACTTTAGAATGATGAAGAATGTAAAAAATGGCTCATCTTACCCCGTTCTCCCCTAGTGCAGAATAATAGTAAAAAAGCGTAATAGCTTAATTTCAGGCTTATAGCTGGGCAGTAATTGTGATTTTCCATTTCAGTGCAGGAAAACATGCCGAAAACGAGCGAATCTGTCACAAACAGAGCTTAGAGATGAATGGAATGAATGGCTATATGGCGAAGACCTGCACAACATTTAGGAGGAACTTTAGCCCATTCTTCCTTTAGTTCAGCCATATGCTTAGAAGTCTGGTGTGAATGCTTTTCTTGAAGGCATTGATCTTTCATAGTCCAGGCAAAGTAAGGTATGACCCAAAACTAATTGCTTTTTTATATTTCAATTGGTGATCCTTGTCCATGAAAGTCCATGAAAATCCAGTTGGTGGAAATATGTTAAAATGAGAGTTGTTTTTATGCATTATCCTTCAGCAAACTGACAAAACTGTAATTAGAATGTTGTAGAATAAGCATTCTAAAAAATATCTGACCATTGAAAATAAGCGATTGCATAAATATTCCCCCTTTAAAGTAACTGACCTAAATCATGCAGTGAATGTGTATAAAGTAGGCCGAATATAAAGACAGCTTGCCTCCACCCCCCACACCCAACCCTTCCATGGGATGCTTTGTTGTGGACTTTTTTTTTGACTTTTTCTCTCTCACACACATGCACATGCACACATGCATGTAAATAAAACACCAGGGCCTTTTTAGACCCTTTCAATACAGAATAATTTCTTGGAATAAACCAAAACACTTCCCTTGAATCCAACACATCTGCATCCAACAAGAGTTCCATTCATTTCGTACATTAAAGGAGAATTCCGGTGTGATTTTGACCTCAAGTGTTTTGAAACATGATACCGAGTGTGAACGTATGTCTCATAGCCCATCTCGGCTTGTCCCCTGCACTCCGAAATCTGGCGCTAGTTAGCCGATGCTACCAACAAGGCGGTCAATGGTTGTGCCTCGGCATCGGCATAGCCATGCAAATAAATCACTGTTTTACACCATTTACGAGGCTCAATGTATCTCCACACTTCATTGGCAGACTTCCAAGGGCCCTGACATTTAAAACGAGACATTGAGAACTTTGAAAAAGCACTGGTAGTTTACTTACAAGACGATATATACAGACAGTATCTTCTCGAAGTTTAGCGTTTGCAGCCATCTTGAATTTAGTCACGATAAGTCGAGCGACGAGTAAGAATGAACAGGTATGATAAGGGATCAGATTCCAAAAATAATTCCGTGGAAATGCATGGATTCCAGTTGCTGCTACTGGAAGAAACTGTAATCCATGCATTTCCACAGAATTATTTTTGGAATCTGATCCCTTATCATACCTGTTCATTCTTACTCGTCGCTCGACTTATCGTGACTAAATTCAAGATGGCTGCAAACGCTAAACTTCGAGAAGATACTGTCTGTATAAATCGTCTTGTAAGTAAACTACCAGTGCTTTTTCAAAGTTCTCAATGTCTCGTTTTAAATCTCAGGGCCCTTGGAAGTCTACCAATGAAGTGTGGAGATACATTGAGCCTCGTAAATGGTGTAAAACAGTGATTTATTTGCATGGCTATGCCGATGCCGAGGCACAACCATTGACCGCCTTGTTGGTAGCATCGGCTAACTAGCGCCAGATTTCGGAGTGCAGGGGACAAGCCGAGATGGGCTATGAGACATACGTTCACACTCGGTATCATGTTTCAAAACACTTTAGGTCAAAATCACACCGGAATTCTCCTTTAACTTGGAAGTCATCGCTGTATCTGGTAGGGGGTGGAGGAGTGGCCATGACTCAATCTAAGTCCCAAAGGGAAATTAAGGGCCACATAAGGCCCACCAATGTCCCACAAGCATTGTGTAATTATGGATGATACATGAGGCAACTTTTAGAGCAATGTTGCAGGGAACCACATAACGGTTTCCAGGTATTCTGCTGATTCAAGAAAATGGTGGTTAAAATTATCAAAAAACTGATGGTTAAAATTCATAAACAGAATATGCAATTAGTTTGGGGTTGGGTGATTTTTTCTCACAGATTGCCTAGAATATCAGTCAAGTTCACTTGATTGACCAGTGGGTCGGTCGAGTCATTCTTGGATGACGTCATCAATCTGAACTAATATCAAAGATTATATACATAGGCGGAACAAGATATTGCATGAGGGAGGGTCAAAATCCCCCTTTGTCCAGACCAGAGGCAGCGACTGTTCCATTCAAGTCTATGGCCATAGCTCAGAATTTCACCACATATGCTAAGATTTTGGTTCTATAGAGTTAGGAATGTTAGGAATTTTGGGCACATTTTCATGATCCTCAAACCCTTCTGACCATTTCAGGTACATTTTTAGCATTTTCGAGCATTCCAGTCTGGAGAAAATTTACGATAATTATTTTTTTTTAATTTATAAATTGAAATATTTTTTGAGAAAGTCTACTAATCGTACAATAGGCACATTGTGCGGCAGCGGTGGCTAAGGAGGTAGGGGAACTGGTTTGACCCCAGTGATGTGTCCTTGTTCTACTGTCTCTATTGTGCAGTGGAGTTTTTTTATATTTATATATATATATTACTTTTTCTGCTGTAAGTGCATGTTGAGTGTGATGTCTGTATGCTACTGAGACCTTGATCATTTACATTTTAATCTATCTATCTATCTATCTATCTATCTATCTATCTTGTACACTAAACCCACACTGCTCCCGATGTACAGGTTGGCACCTTGCATGGCAGCCTACACCATCAGTGTGTGAGTATAGTATATGTACTGTTTTGATCCCGTGAGGGAAATTCGGTCTCTGCATTTATCCCAATCCATGAATTAGTGAAACACACTCAGCACACAGTGAACACACAGTGAGGTGAAGCACACACTAATCCCGGCGCAGTGAGCTGCCTGCTACAACAGCGGCGCTCAGGGAGTTAGGTGCCTTGCTCATACTGGTCGGGGTTCGAACTGGCAACCCTCCGAGTCCAAAGCACTAACCAGTAGGCCACGGCTGCCCCCAATTGCATCATTTATTAAGTATTAACAAAAATATATAAACATATTTTAGATATAGGCTTATTTACTATGAACAAACCATTTATTACTGTGTAAAGAAATGCTTTACTGATGATAAATTATGTATGAACAATAAATTACTAATGATCAACAAACCATTAACTAATAAGTAACAAAGGCTTAATAAATGATGAATTGTGTGTAGTTATTATAAAGTGTTACCGGTTTTTCTGCTGTTGACTTGCTCAGAGTCCTTGGTGGCCCTGTCAGTGCTTTGTAAAATGTTGCATTAAGACCACAAAAAGTCTACACGAAATAAATGTGAGCATCTGAGCTTACATTCATTCCCAAACAACCACTAGACTAGTTTCAGTCTTCAATTTCTTGTATTTCATCAAAGGTGTTCCAAGTAAGGAAGAGCATAGTTTAGGCTACAAAGGCTAAAAGTAAAGTAAAGTAACTGATCATACTTTTAAAATGTTTTGCCTGCATAAATGGAGAGTCATTAAGCATTAACTGCTCACAATGTAGTTTGTGGCAATCACGTAACTCTTTTATTCTTACAATTCTTTCTATACACTCTTCTATTTCTTAAAACAAATAAATTACTGTAGCCTATATGAAGAGCCCTTCATTGGAAAACTCGATAGTTCGGCCTATTCAAATACATAATGCCCCACCTTGATTAGAACCTTGTTTTGACATTGTGTTTGTTAAAAATGACTATCGGTCGATATATCGGTTATCAGATTTTGAAAAACTCAAATATTGAAATCGGTATCGGCCTTCAAAGTCCCATATCGGTCAGGCTCTATATATATAGGAGATGAAGATAAATTGACATACTCACACATGCATCCATACGCACAAACACACACGCATGCACACACACACACATTCACACACACACACACATACAAACACACACACAAACACACACACATTCACACATACGCAAGCATTTCTCAAAAATCTCAGATAAATTTCTGTTTCTACAGCACGCACACATACGCAAGCACGCACACACATACAGGCAGCACATACAAGCATACACAAAAGTTGCAAGAATAGGTGATGGAGTAAGAGATGGAGACAAATTGACAAGTGTGAGGGACTGAGCGGTGGTAATATTTTGTACCGCTATGCAGTACATCTAGTTGTAATTCAGATCAGACTGTACTTCAAGAAAAATTCATACTTACTGTAATGCAGGTAATGGTTCACTTACTTTTTCTTGCTACTGTAGATGATAGATGATTGTTTGTTGTTACATTGCAATGTAGAACATCAACTGTGTACCCCTAAAAGGTTGTACGTATGCACAAGCATGAATATACATTTGCACTCTGTGACTTCTGAGCAGCGTGCTGAATCATGGGCGTCTGGCACTAACAAGTATAGGAAGCCGTGAAAACAAAGATCATTGTTCTGTTGAAGGGCCAGCATCCAGCCAAGAGTTCACACATGGTCCTCGTTGTTGCCGACCAAAAGGCGAATATTAATTCATGAATGTGGTTGTTTTCCCTTGTTTTTCCTGTCATTTAATGTATCCATGCCAACACCAACAATACCTTGGCCTGGCAAAGCGTTCAGATGTAAATCTGATGACAGTGGACAATGTGCTATCAATTAGCAGTCCAATGAAATACAGACCCACTGGGTTACCCCTGCACAATGACATATCCTGTTTTGTGAAAATGCTTCATTAGGATGACCGGTCCCCCTACCTGTCTGATGAGAGCTAGAAATCTCTCATCACTTTTTCATGCAATGTGTTGTACAACAGTCTCAAGGACTCTGGCATCCGCTGGGCAGTGAGAGTTCAGTCTAAATATAGTGGGCGGGGGGGGGGGGGGGGGGGGTTTTGACCCCTTTTTTCAATGTTGGGTTTGGATGGCCAACATGGCATAATGATGGAATGGGAGGATATGAGGCAATGAGGCTGCTGGTGAGAGAATATACTGGTTAGCCAATGAAATGATCGATCCTGAAGAAGCCGTGCTGATAAAGACATCTTGGAATCATAATAATAGCCATTTGCCAAAAACAAGATAAAATACATTAAATTCCTGATGGGGGGTTTTGGGGGGGGCACAACTGTGGCACAACTGGCTACAGCGTGCGTACCATATATGGGTCCAAGCGCCCACGGGTGCCCGCCAGTGCCCATGGGGACTTGGGTCATTTCCCGATCCTACCCCGTCTCTCTCTCCCAGTCGTTTCCTGCCAGCCTATAAAAAAGAAAAAAGAAAGGCAAAAAGCCCCAGAGAATATACTTCTAAAAAAAAGAGAGCTGTTGTGCTTTTTGATAGCATGAAATAATAAAGCGCACCTGAGGATAATTACATTTTGAAATAAATACAGGCTAAATAACATCACAAAGTGCAAGATAGAGAGATAAAGAAAAACAATATGAAGGTAAATGGAAGGAGAATAAGCTCAAGAACACATGTAAACTATTGTGTGAAGAAAAATGTTGATCTGATCCGATCTGATCCTCGAAATAAATCAGCAAAGAACATAACAACAGGGAGGACAAGGCTCTACTTTGCCAAAAGAATCCTTAAGGTTCTTATCACTAACTCTAAGGTTCTTATCACTTTCCTACAAATGAAATTCTAGGGTGCTTTGTCATAGTGCTCCAAAAGGACATATCTGGGAATACTGCCTGGTGTTATAGTCACCAGTTGGCAATGCTCATTAATGCTGGCCAAAAATTTCCCCTTGAGGATAATAACGTCCCAATTTTATAGAATTTCATCCATTATCTTAACTCCTATTTAGGAACATGATGAAAGGTATCAAGCTAATTTCTGCTCAAATCTTGCATCAGGTCTGCTTTGGGAATCTCTAACATTCTTACTGCTATAACAAGAGGGAATTAAGAGTTGATGAATTGCATCAACTATGCTGAGCATGTGGTCCTGACAACATCTCCCTCAGGAGAGACTGAAATGGACAGAAAACATTTCATGTGAGGAGTAACTTTATCTTTAGGATGTATTTAATTCATTATGATTTAAAAAAAAATAGTGACAAGAGTTTGTAGGGTGGAAGTATTCCACTGGAAGACAAACATGTTCTAAGTATGAGTGAATTATTGAAAGTTTGTACGGCATTCTCATTGACTTTCTACAAGGCCCTAGATTTGGAAAAAAAGTGTGACATTAAGGGTAGTATAAATTTGTTTTTGTATGCATTTGGTATCAATCATTATTTTTCCTCTACATACTATACTTTATTAATGTTGTACCAATATAACACATATAATGGGCTTGAAGATTTTAAGGATTAAACAAGGGGAGATTCTGTTTTTTGGTCATTTTCATAGGATTAAAATGGTATGTGTGGAAGATATTGGCACCTCTTCTAAAATGGTATGTGTGGAAGATATTGGCACCTCTTCTAAAGTTGACTACAAACTGGTATAAAAAAATAATCTGTTGGTGATTTATTGTAATCACACAATGAAAACAATTAGGAAAAATCCAACGTTGAAGGGAAGCAAATTTATTTTGAGAAAAAGGAAAATCTCATGAAGAAATAAATATTTCTAACAAAAACACGTCGTTCGCAATTATTGGCACCCCTGAAAAATCGTATGTACAAAACCTAACAGAAGCATTTCCCTATCTAATTTTAATTTATTTAAGTTAATCAGAGTGTCTGTGAACTTTCAGAAGTAGTTCATGACTTTCTCTTTCACTATGGTATGAAAATAAAGTCACATAGAGGCTAAATCCTCCACAATGACTTTTAAGTTGGGATCATTTAAGTCATATCCCAATCCATGAATTAGTGAAACACACTCAGCACACAGTGAGGTGAAGCACACACTAATCCCGGCGCAATGAGCTGCCTGCAACAACAGTGGCGCTCGGGGAGTAGTGAGGGGTTAGGTGCCTTGCTCAAGGGCACTTCAGCCGTTCCTACTGGTCGGGGTTCGAACCGGCAACCCTCCGGTTACAGGTCCGAAGCGCTAACCAGTAGGCCACGGCTGCCCCTTTTCATTGTAAGATTACAATAAATCACCAACAGATTGTTTATTATACCGGATTTTAGTCAACTTTAGCAGAGGTGCCAATAATTCTGGAGGTACTGTATGTGAAAGTAGGTCAGTGTATGAGCATTTAGTGTACAAAGTGCCAATGTTGTACCATAGATAAATAAATTGAGTCAAAATCATTGTTTTGCCCCAGGGCCAAGAATGAAAAGGTATAGGTATACAATGTAACCAATTAAGTGTATTTATGCATGAATGAAACATGGTACATCATTGACACTTAACACATGAAATGAATATAAACTGAACTATTGCCATGTTGATTTTTGTGTTCCTAGCTACCCCACATACCATTTTAGTCCTATGAACATTTCCAAAAAGTGCAATCACACCTTGTTTTATCCTTATTATCATCAAGTGCATTTGTTGCAGAGACCTCAAATATTGGCTCAACATTGATAACGTATTGTATTAGCAGACAAAATAATGATTGATGACATATGGATACAAAAAAAGAGTTTACAAGACCCTCAATATGACCAGTTTTGCACTTTTTTTCATATAGGGCCTTATATACAGTAAAACTATTGAGCAGGCTTGGGCAAGCTAGGAATAATACGTTTTGAAGATATTAATGCCCAAACATGGCCTCCAAGATAAGGCATTTATGAGAGTGTAAAAAGTATACAAAGGCAAGGGTGAAAAGTGTATGAAAACTTTGGAATTTAACAAAAATATAGGTCTTAGTTTTGGGACCTAAATATTAGGTAGGCAAGACTGTGCAGTAACCATTCTCCTGGATTTTGTCTGATTTGACACATAAAGACTCATGTACATTGTAAGTATCCATAACACCTGTGATACTTGGTAAAGTAGAGGCCTCACCCTCCACCCATGGAGATGGCTCAGAAAAAGTAATGTTATATGTTATTCCATCTCAAGACTCCAATCTAAATCTAATTTTAAAGCACAGCATTAAAGCTAAAATGGAATTTAATATCCTGTTTGTGGGCAAAAAAGTGCAGAGAGCATGCAGGTGGAGGTGGAGGTGGGTGGGGTGGGGGATCACAAACACCAACCTGATTATTCTGAGGGGTTGTGACTCAAAAACAATTGAGAACTACTGTCACACACAACACACCTAACAAACGTGAGACTGACCTCATTGCATTTAGCATTCCATTTTTGTGATTAGCCACAATGAATGTCCAAAATGATTCACTCTGGGCAATGATTTCATTGCTTTAATTCAAAAACTGTTGTCGGGACATGTTCTTATCTGTCTATCTATCTGTACATGTCACTATCGAGAACCACACAAGTAAATCTGTCCCTGTCAAGTCTCAATTGTTACCATGGTTACTATAAATGTCAACATGATCCAGTTTGGGTGTTGATGCAATAATGAAATAGAATGTGTTGCGTTGGGACTTGTTCTTGCTTCTCTGTATGTGTCACTATTGACAAACAGCCGTATACCTGTCACTATGTCCAAGCCGATACCATGGTTACAATAAATATCCGCATGACATCACATCAGTTTAAATGTTCTTACTGTTCAAAACAAAATTACTAATTACTAAAATTAGGACACATTCTTATCTTTTTGCTTGTTGTATTGCTAAACTTACCAGTTTATTTTCAGTGATGAACATCAAACTGAAAAAGGTCAAAGGTGAATCGAAATCAAAATCAATTGCCCATGACATTCTTTGGAACACTGTCTTGCAATGTGCCTTGTGTAATGCATTTGAGGAAATTTCCTGTGCTAGGCTCATTTCCCTGTTGAGCAGACATTCTTAAAACTTAAAAAAAAAAAAAAAAAAAAACATCAATCAGAAAAAACATTGTCCTCATGTTGTCAGCTGTAGAAAATCGGAATCCCTTCACTGTTTCATAGATGTGTGTGTTCTTGTTTTACATGTCACACTTTCTCTTTTGCTCCTGAAATACCACCTTGGCTTTGTCTGGTCTTCCAGACTTTCATTGTAAGAGAAATGGTTTACAGATGGGGTGATGCCTCCCTCGCTTTCGTCACAACCCATCCTGGGGTTGTTTGTGATGTCATTGCTTGCACACTCATATCCTTCTTCATATCCTAAAAAAGCTGCGCGATGAACAGATGCAGTGATTCTGTGTCTGGACAGCACGGATGACGACAATACTTACACATCACCAAAAAGTTCCATTTGGTTACTGTGACGTTAGGGTTGCCATGGAATCCCCATTGTGACTGCTGTGATGCCAAGACGAATAAAAAGCTAGGCTGGGTAATCAGTCCAGATGGATGACAACAAAATAGACCAGAGAGGAGGGAAGGAGATCCAGTAGCCCGTTGAACATTGCTAACAGGGCAGTGAGACACAGAGATAAGCTTCAAAGCCATGCCTCATGTGCGTCCATCCCTAAGAGGCAAAACTACAACTGAACATCAGCCGGAAACGTTGATTCATTGCTACCGCGTAACAGTGCCACTGAAATAGTCTGGAAAATGTACTGGAAAGTCCATGGTTAATCGTGGCTTGACACGGAGGACAATAAACCAAACACTGTCACGAATATTATACATGCATGAAAAATGAAGGGATATTTCTCTAGTGACACATGGCGTTTTCAGTGGACACGTAAGCTCTGTCGTTAGTACTGGCACTGTGTCTCTACACATGGTCTTCATCATAAAAACTGGTGTGAGTCATCATCAGGCTCTGGGCCCAGACTGTAATAAATAACAGGCGAAATCACGAAATGGCTGTTATGCATTGAAAGTTGTGATCCCCATGTTTTCTTTTATACATGGGTGCAAATCCAACTAAGTGTGATGCATGATGAATCTGCTCTAGGTCTGTGAGTCAGCTAGTCCACAAGCATTGGCAACACCATGACTCGGAATCTGACTCTTGTGCTCTCTGGCCATGTTTTGCCATGGAATTGTAGCTCCATGCAAAAAAAAGAAGTAATAGAATAATAATAGGATAATACATTTTAATAATGGATAAAAGTTGAGGAGGTTAAATTAAATGAAAAAATACCTCTGAAGACAACCCAATACTATAGTAAAAGTATCAAAGCCAGTATAATTTCTTATATTTTTATTTTTTAATATATTTTTTCCTCTTTTTTTCCTTTACAATTTGCTATTTGTTACTCATGTATGTATCCTTGTATGTATAAATAGCTATATGCCATATATTTGCAAAAATTTATATGGAAGACCGACTATGTGTAAGGATGCACAGCTACAGTCATCGTTAATGGAATTACCAAGGGTAATTACTATTGCTTTCTACTATTTAGTTTTGAATGTAAGGAACAGAAATGCATACAAGGTAACTTCTCAAAAGGAATAGGAAGGTTTTTTCTCCAGTTTTTGCACTGTCTTTTGATCCTGTGAGGGAAATTTGGTCTCTGCCAATCCGTGAATTAGTGAAACACACTCAGCACACAGTGAACACACAGTGAGGTGAAGCACACACTAATGCTGGCGCAGTGAGCTGCCTGCAACAACAGCGGCGCTCGGGGAGCAGTGAGGGGTTAGGTGCCTTGCTCAAGGGCAGTCAGTCGTGCCTACTGGTCGGGGTTTGAACCGGCAACCCTCCAAGTTACAAGTCCGAAGCGCTAGTAAGCCTGATACATCTTACAATGCTCCTCTTGGCAAGCCTGATACGTCTTACAATGCTCCTCTGCTGGCAAGCCTGATATGTTTTACAATGCTCCTCTGCTGGCAAGCCTGATATGTTTTACAATGCTCCTCTGCTGGCAAGCCTGATATGTTTTACAATGCTCCTCTGCTGGAATTGGCACCGAGTGCACCATATTGAAAAAGGAAAAAGGAAATATTGAGAAAGGAACCAGTTTGTTTACTAAGGAGACTGGAGCGGGGGGGGGGGGGGGGGGGGGGGTGTGCAGCTGGGAGGGAAACCACCTTTAGACTAAAAAGCTGCATGACTTGAATTTAGTCCGCAGTGTTGTGTGGTCATGTGATCGATCTCCAGTGATTTACTTGACATGTTTTGCCTGCGAGGCCGTGAACTAAGGATGTGAGTATAGTCGCCTAGGAAGGAGAAGATGTGTCTGCACAAACACACACACACACACACACACACATGCACGCTCTCTCTCAGACACACACGCATACACGTGCACACCCTCATACGCACAGGCTCAGGAAGTTATCAATTACCTTACTGTTCCACTCTAACTGTATGATAACTAGTCTGAGATTCTTCTTAGTGAAGACAGCTGAGATGCCTTCTTAGTGAAGACAGCTGAGATGCCTTTTTGATGCACACTACAGAGGACTTCCACATGTTCCACTTTGGGGAGTGCAGCTTCCTCCCTGACATCCCACACTGAGATGTAGACAAGATGGAGCCATTGGAAAAACCTCACGTTTGAAACAACTGACCTTCGACATGGCATTAGGTGTAATATAATAATATAATATAATAATATAATATAATATAATATAATATAATATAATATAATATAATATACACACACACAGACACAAACACACAGGGACATTGGCAAGTTATTTTCTGAGCCTGGCATCACCATATACTATAATAAAAGGGCTGAAATATTTTAAAGGTAAAACAAAGTTCTACCCATTATTGTGATAACAAAATATTCAGTTATTGCAAATGATATTTGGAACTCTTGTACTCCATCTTATTACAGCAGAGAGTACCCTGCAGCTCAAAAATTTAAGTGCAGGCCAAAATGACAGAGGGCCAATGCATTCTCGCTAATAGGGGGTTCACTGTAAGTTCATAATATTCCTGTCAGCAGGCCAAACAGGCTTGCTCTTGATGGTGAGTCTGTGTCCGAGTGCATATGTATGTGTTCGCAAGTGTGTGTGTCTGTGTGTGTGTGTTGTTGTTTTTCTCACTTACAGAATAATAAGATCAAAGCTGAATTTGCATGGCCCAGTAGAGCAGGTCACTGAGTCTTGCAGCGCTTTGAGTGCGCTGACATGAGTGTGCTGAATGGGCAGCCGTGACCTACTGGTTAGCACTTCGGACCGGAGGGTTGCCGGTTCGAACCCCGACCAGTAGGCACGGCTGAGGTGCCCTTGAGCAAGGCACCTAACCCCTCACTGCTCCCCGAGCGCCACTGTTAGTGCAGGCAGCTCACTGCGCCGGGATTAGTGTGTGCTTCACCACACTGTGTGCTGTGTGTGTTTCACTAATTCACGGACTGGGATAAATGCAGAGACCAAATTTCCCTCACGGGATCAAAAGAGTATATATACTTATACTTATATAGGGATCAAAAGAGTATATATACTTATACTTATACTTATACTTACTTATGTGCCTGGTGCTCTCAAGTGTCAGAATGAATCTGATAGACTCACAAGACAGGGCCCTGGGGTAAGATAATCCGGTAACTTCTTCCTTAATCGGTTTGTTTTTTTTCCCCTCAGTGGACATCTCTGACAGAACGTCTTTGATGACATGTAAAGTACGGGCGAAGGCGCTCACTGTCTCATCTGTTGCCATCTTGTTTGGTGGTCGGTCGGCATCTCCGTAAATTGAATGCATGAGCCAGTAGTTACAATACTCTAACCACATTACTGTGCGCTCTGGGATCTCTCTATATATCTTGGCTTTCCACTGCTCTTTCTGACACAGCGGAGTGCCTGCCCTGTACTGAAGGGGAAGAATCCCTTCTGGTCTCCAGCAAGCCTATCTGCGCTCCCCAGACGCGTTCTTGTTCATAAACAATCCCTCCCCGCCTCCCCTGTTCTAGCACGAGCCTCGTTTTCGTTCATTGTTGCTCTGACTCTTTGGTGTGATAGTTTAACAATGGCCCGAAACCCACCGGTATCAAAATATTTACACAAATCAGGACTTTCTCCTCTGGCAACATCTCCAGCAGACTGTTAAAAAAAACAGCTGGCAAGAACATGTCTGCGTTTTCAAATTCGCTCGGAGAAGGCCAGTCCCCCTCCATGTGAGGCCTCGACGGACACAGCATTCCTGTGAAGCCCCCACTTGTCTTTGTCCAGATCCCTCTGCCAAGAGACACAGAACAGCAGTAATCTGCTTGTATTCAGAACGTTTGCAGAATTCAATCAGCCACATACCAGAAAATTAGAAGTGGCTCAGAGCGAGCTTTCTACACAAACTGGGCCACCTCCTTTGTAATCCTTCATCATATCGGCAATACAGTACAGTGACTTAATGAACTTACTATTCTTAACCTGATAAAATGAATGTTCTTAACATGATGAACCTAAGATTCTACAGAACTTAGGGACATTTGTACAGCTTTTTTGACTTAATCATTTTAATCTTTGTAAGGTGTTCATATTTTTGTTACTCAGCTAATGTTCCCGGGTCTGGTGGACCCACCATATGAATAGGTTTTTAAATCAATACAGCCATAACAATTTATGTAAACCATACTTATCAGACGTGTGCTTTAGCTCAATTACCAGTGATACCAGTGGTTTAACCATTTATGGTTAATATTTGCCATTTACCCCTGTGAGATCACAAATTTTATGATCATATGAATGATTTATTTGTTTATTTGTGTTTTTTTTTGTGAGAAAATGCAGTAAAAAAGGAAATTCAAATACAAAGGTATAGGTGGAAAAACACCACCAAGGCCAATGAGTTTGATAAATAGCATCATTTTTCTTTTAGCATACATTGGATACAGGCCCCACAGACCCGAACACCTTACAAGGGCTTTGCTTTATGCAAGAACAAGGCTTGTACATCCTCCTGTAAACCTTTCCTGCGACTGTGACCAGTCTTCTTTAAAGCTGCAGTTGGCAAGATTTTTTTGATCATATTCACTTGAAACCGACACTATGCTCCGACAGAACAACATAAATCAGCCGGTTTAAAAAAAAAAACCCGCACTTCTACCTCCACCCAGAGCCTGTTATTTGTTTTGCAAAAATCCACAGCTCCCGGTTCTTCTGTAAACATTCAAAATGTTGGCTAAGTCCCCTCAATCTGTCAGACTTGCCAACTGCAGCTTTAATATTTAGAAGTCCTGAAGAACCTTGTTTTATCAGTGAAATACATTTCAACACTCTAGTTAAGCTCATACAACATTGGTGGCCATGTACACTGAAGGGCTCGGGGCACAAAATTCCCAACCGAATACAGTTGGTGTCATTTCTACATTGTAGAAATGATTCATTTGACATCTGTTCAAGTGCATTGAGACATCCATGTTATGTGCTCAAACCTGGGGTCAGAAAGAAGCACCCTCATCCACCTTACAGCAATTAAAGCTGATTAAGAGGAATAACTTCAGCTATTCTTTTTTGTGACGATACAAGCCACAAGACCCGAGAGACCTTCTGATCTTTCACGTTGAAGCTCTGGCTTCCCACAGTCCTGCAAGGACGAGATTTACGCCTATGTTTCCGGAACCACCAACCCTGTGAGCATAATTCTGAAGGGCTTTTGAAAAGAGATGCCGGGAAGTCAGGTAGGGGTCATGAAAACAATGTGATGATTGTTCTGTGATGTTATTATACGTATGGTGCAGATTTTGGCAAACGCTTTCTAGCAGGCCACAACGAGATTCTTTTAACCGAAATATTCTATTTGTATTCTCTGGATTACCTGTAGAAAAATTCTATATGTATTTTCTGGATTACCTGTAGAAATATTCTATTTGTATTCTCTGGATTACCTGTAGAAATCTTCATAACATTCTATTTGTGTTCTCTGGATTACCTGTAGAAATCTTCATTTTTACCAGTTTACTATTTGAACTTCACTCCGCTCCTGACTAATAGTTTAAAAAAAATACTCTCAAGCAATGAGATGTGACACAACAGTAGGAAACACTACACAGTTACTCTGATTATGGGGACCTACCCAGCTAGGTCATTTCCAGAGAGGAAAGGTACACAGCCCAAAAAGTGCCCACCCCTCTCATGACTGTTCCTCAACGTCCTCTGGGAGGCATGGTACAGGGAGGTTACCCCAGTGGACTTCCTGTCTTGTCCTCCTCCACTTCCTGCACGACCAGCGAAAACACCTTGATTTGCTTTGCGGTATTTATCATAAGATGCCTATCTGTATTCTGTTGTCAGTCATGCCTGTTGTTGGTGGCACCAGCTCCATCGCTTTTCTGACGAATTACAAAAACAGCAGAGCCAACGTGGGAGAGCACAATTTCCTTCTTCCAGCTCCTCTTTTCCAGTTGATTTTTCCAGTAACCTTTAAATATTTTTCTAAATGCCTCATATAGTGGGTGATTCAGGGGAAAGGATACATGCATCTCAAAAGAAGCTCTTTCCTCAATACGTGCGGTGTGCTGTTCATGAGTCTCTTTGGGTGGAAACCTGGAAAAGGGGAAAAAGATTGTTGCACTGAGCCAGTGGTGTGAAGGAGACGGAAATGTAATCACATCACATTTCCTCCTGTGGAGTAAGTTACCTCTATAAACTCTCTCTCTCACACACACACACACTCACTCACTCACACACACACACACACACACACATACACACACACACACACACACACACAGGCAGAAAGAGGGCAGAGTGCTCAGAACACCTTTCTTCCTCTCCCATCCTGATGCTGAGACCTAGAGCCCAACTAATGACAGAACAACCTGAAAAATGTATTAATCATTCATATTAATCATCCTATGCCCTTAATTGAATGCAATAATTGCCTAGATTTCTCTTGTTGACATGAATCACTGTCATTGTAAGTCATGCATTTATGATGTCATGATTTATGGTACCCACGTGTATGTAACACAATGATTTTTGCTATATCAGGGAAATCATAAATAGCTCCTCATAAAACCCAGTAATTTGTATGACCATTCAGAATCTAATGCATTGTGTGTTATTGGTCTGTCTTGGACATATTTCAAAGTAATTAAATGTTTCATATAATTAACCCAAACTCTTCTAATCACACTTCCCTCTTGCAATACATTCACACTCATTTAGCAGATGATACCAATTTTCATGATGGTAGGCCTACTTCAGGCTAGAATTTGACATCTAAAAGACAAAATTATCTTAAGAGGTAAATATTGGCTATGCAAGAAACAGAGGACCTTGGTTCTCACCGCCTGACAGTGGGCTCTGTTTAAGAATAACACAATCTATTTAACTAATGGGGACTATCAATAAGACTGACAATATTAAAAATATTTTGTATTTTAAATCCGACGTTACTATTGTGTTTCCATTCATTTAATTTCAAAGCAAACTATATTCGTGATAAGCTATGGGTTGGAATACGATTTTAACATAATCTGAAAAGTCTATGAAAAAGTCTCTCTAGACTGATGTTGGGCAGCACTCGATTACATTAGTCAAGTTAATCCCCAAATATAGACGACAGTTGGGGGAAAAAAGAAAGGTGGGTGGGGATTGGGGTTAAACGGTAGGTCACTTTTTACGTGTCCATATTCCTGACCGTTCCCTGACGCTGACTCGCAGGGAGGAGAAAGTTATTGGAAGACGATTAAGCAACTGCACCCGTCTAAACTTCGAGAGGAACTTCCTTCCTCTGTATTCAGCATGAATGGTTTATAAAGGTCTGCAGCAAGGTTCACAAGACAGCGTATATTCTACTTTGATACTCACGTCGTGACACGCCATAAAACTGTAAGCTCTAGTTCCCATCCCACCGTGTATGATGTCTAAAAGGAGCTCTTCGACGATGGCGGCGTCTATGCAAGTGATCCTGACTTTGACGTTCCTCTTGGACGTGGAATCATTCACCGGTTTCTGTGTGGACAATCAATGCTTTAGTGTACACGAAGACATGGCAGATTTTACTGCCGCAAGAAAGGTCTGTCAAGATTTAAACGGACATTTATTGACAGTGCGATCAAGCATATCAAACAGCGCCATCTCAACTTTATTGACCGACTTAAAAGGTGACTTCTGGATCGGGCTACAGTTTAATGGCAACTGTCCCCAAATCTCTGATTTGAAAGGATACAAATGGATAACGGGACAAGAAGAAGCCGACTTTCGCAACTGGGACAAGAACGACGCTGTTTGCCCTACCTCCGAACAGTGCGTAACGGTGTCCACAGACGACCTCAAGTGGAGGGAGAGATCGTGTACTGATAAAGTCGATGGATTTATATGCGAGTTTGGATTTGACTCAGGTTGTCAACCACTGTCGAATTCACAGATCCTAACATACCGGACACCGTATGGCATTGAGGGGCCTGAGCTTAACGTTTTGCCGTTTGGAAGTGTGGCAGAGCTCAATGGTGGGACTCAGTATATTTGCATTGGTAACTGGGAGAAATCACCGTGGACCTGTGAGGTCTTGAACGGCGGCTGCGAGCAGAAGTGTACCAGGGTTAATGGTAAACCTGTATGCACCTGTTCTCCTGGCTACTTGGTTGATGACCGCAACGGTCAATCCTGCCGTTTAGCTGCGAATGATCCTTGTAAGGGATCTGGGTGTGAGCAAATCTGCATTCCGCATAATGGAAGTTTCACCTGCCTTTGCGAACAAGGTTTTTCTCTGGATGTAGACGGCAAGAGCTGCAAAGACATAGATGACTGCGCAGATGAAAGAATTTGCGCGGGGGCTCACACGATGTGCGTAAATACGCACGGAGGTTTCCATTGCACTTGCAAGAAGGGGTTTGAAATGCAGAAAGGCTTTTGTGTGGATATCGACGAATGCGCTAAAATGCCATGTGAACACGAATGCATTAACACACCTGGCAGCTACAACTGCTCTTGCTATGAGAGACACAAGGTATCAGACGAAGACCGTCACAAATGCATATTGCATTGCCCTTACCAGGAATGTCCAGCTGTTTGTGACCCCAACGAAATTTTTCAGTGTGACTGTCCAGATGGTTTCATCATCGACGCTAGAGGAGATGACCGCTTTTGTGTTGATATCGACGAGTGTAATAATTTTTCTTGCGACCAGCATTGTGACAACAGCTTTGGTGGATACACCTGTTGGTGTGGTGAGGGATATGAGTTGGTGGACGACTATAAATGTGTACCAACTGAAGGATCAGGCTCCACGCCATCATATAGCGATGTCACCCCGACCGTCAAGTACACAACAGAGAGCCCGTCAGCTGTGACAGCCGGTGGTCTACTTGGAATTATTGTTTGTGTTGTGTGTGTCTTGGTCGCCCTGGTTTTGCTCGCTCACCGCTGTCTGAAGCGTCAAAGTGAACATTCGCTCATCGGTGCGCGTAAAAGCACTGACTTGCATGACTTGGAACAAATGACCACTGAAAACTACAAGCCAACATTTTCAGAAATTAAAAAATGAAAGGAGATAGAGGCCGTTTTTTATCATACCAAAACAGCTGATGCCTGGCCTTTCCCTGGAGTGAGACTTTTGTGCAGAAACACAAGATCTGCAGTTGGGTCCCTGAAACGCTGGCAACTGCAAAACTGTCACCTCCACAGTGAGGAGAGAATATGAAGAATATTTTTTTTAGATTTGTGTATATTAATGTAACTAAAATGCTATATGTACAGTACACGAGTGATACATTGTATTTGTTTTTAGAGAAGCACAACGGATTCTGAAAGGACATGGGTGAATGTTTCTTGGGGGGGAACTGTTTACTGTTGTTTGATGTCTATAAAATAAAAACAAATTATTGTAGGCCTATATGACACAGAAGTCTTTTTAAAGTGTGTCCGGCATGTCATTTTCTTTGCATTGCATAAATATATTAAATCATGATCGATCCAGTGAACATGTTTATACATTACAATGTTTTATATGCATTATTACATCGCTCACTGTCCACAGTAAATATACTGTATGATGCTATTGTTGTTAGTAAAAAATGTCAGCTGAAGAGAATCAAGTGAATATCAAAACTATATATGTCATATTATGTCATGGGTTAATCTTAAATGAATCGCTGCTTTAAATGCCTCACAAATCAACCATATGTGGTGCAAGCACCTGGCCTCTAACTCCTCTTGAAGAGTAGTCATTTTGCAGGGCCCCCCCCCCCCCATTCATAATTTTATTATTAGTTTTTAACTGTCATCAAATATAATTCAAATTAAGCTGTACACAGTAGCTTAACTTTCTGCATTTGGGTTCTAATTTGCATTTGGGTTCTAACGCATGTGCATCACCATCAACCTCCCATCCCTTGCTATCACCAAAACACACGTCAGTTTCAGTCAGCTGATATTAATGAGATAATATGCGGCGGGATCAGGCTAATCCTTTACCGCACAACCGAGCAAACTCGAAGCTTCAATCAGTGTGCGGACCTTTACTATTTCTTCTCAGTTACTTTTTTGGTTCAGCACCTGCACTCCTGTGATGGGCGCGCACTCCTTCGTTTCCCAAAATTATTCATACCCTTTTTAAACAATCACTGGAAACATCTTTATTTACCACCACAGCTCTCAAAATGGTTCATAATACCCACCAAGCCTCTTCATGTCTCCACAATGATTGTAGACTGCACCTTTTTAGCAGCAATCTGGGTTTTGAGGCAGGAACAATTATTTGCCATCACTTTGGCCTTGTGCTCACTTTTTTGACTTTACTTACTAACTTACATACTATTGGGGCAGGTCTCTCGGCACACTGCCTGATCTTTTCCTCCTAATCTTAATGTAGCCTCTTGTTTTAGTGTTACTGTTTACTTTGACAAAGTGACCAGGTCCCCCTGGTTGAAAAACATCCCAAAATAATCATTTTCTCACCCCCACAATTGAAATGGACATGGTGTCATTTGGGTTTAATGCTTCCCTTTTTTATACCAATCTTAGGCCATGTCCCTGGCTCAAAAAAATCCAGCGAAAGCTAAATTCTTTGTCCAAGTGTGCCCTTATAAAGGTTAAGCTGAGTTGTGCATGTTTGGAGAAGAGTGGAGAAAAATAGAATGAGAATTCTTTTATCAATTCTGTTGTGGTGTCTTTTACTTAATGGGCATATTTATATTTTATATTTATATTATGTTACATGTTTTTGGTAATCCAACTGATTATGTTACTGATTACAAAAATTTCAAAGTAATCTGACCCAACCCTGGCGAGGAATCATGGAGGAAAAGAGCCTTGACTGATAATGGATGGTCAACACAGCAGACTCTCGTCAGTGGTCAAGAGGGGACATAGATAGATAGATAGATAGATAGATAGATATATAGATAGAGAGATAGACAGATAGACAGATAGATAGATTGGGGTAAAACCAATACAACACAAAGCTAAGAAAAACAAGAATAAAAAAATGTAGAGCTTAATATGGAATCAAGTGTCCAGTAGGCCCATGTTAGGGATTTGAATTTAGTTTGGGCTGCTATAGGAAGCCAATGTGTTTCCTTTGGCTGATGAAAGATCAGAAGTACTGCTGCATTTGGAATAATCTGTAATGGTCTCATATCATAACAGGTAGGCCAGCTATCAATGTATTGCAATAGTCCAGTGGGAGGAACCATGGCCTGTACAATAAGTAGTGTTAAATCTTCCCAATGTAGTATAGGATAAACCGACACAGTCAGCTCCATGTTTACTTGTAAAGTTGTTTAAATGTTCATGTAATAAGCTTCTATTGGATTTATCCCCACAACACCTGTGCATACCATAAGAAAAAACTGAAAGAACTTGAAGTTGTTAAAGAGGGCCCTCTAGTGGTCCTATGATGACATAGTAAGATAGATAGAGATATCAATCTAGATTCAGTGATTAAATCTAAACACAACACAAACACAAAGTAGTTATTTTACCTTAATTAAAATAGTAAAATACCTTTGCACCCCTGGGGTGTGTAGAAACACTAGGCCTACTACAGCCTTTAATTGATGAATGGAGGTGCAAATTCCTTTCTTTAGCGATTTACATTAACTGTAGGTTATCACCACCAGTGCACTGTAAAAGTTTTTTCCAACTTGTGTGCCGTCACCACATTTAATTCCTACGTTTTGCCTGCATGGATACGCGACTGAGTGCGCATATAAATAATATGCAAGATGCAACAACCATTTCTAAGAGGCGTATAAACGGCAATTTCTGGCATTACTACTAGCATATGAATGCATTATTTATGTTGAAAGACGTGAAAGAAATGAATGACTCAGGCTTGCACAAATTCATCATTTAAAATAAAATGTTTCACTTTCGCTATATTGCGAGAATAGGCTACAATCAGAGGCGCACCTTGTCAACAGGCAAACCAGGCAACTGCTTGGAGCCCCGAGCCGCTAGGGGGCCCCGACCTGGTCTCAGCGCGTTTGCCGGTGGGTCAAGCGAGAATTTCGTCCATAGAGATTGAATGATGTATTTTGCGTGCTCCTGCCCTGTTGTACAAACAGTAGGCTACATCTGTACATAGGCCCTATGCTATGGCCTTATGAACAGCGGATCTGTGTTCAAAAAAGTTCAAAGAATCTGCACATATTTAGGCAACTGTGGTAAATGTCAATTGAGGGTGCAGTGATGACGGATCAACATCGGATTTTGGCATTTAGCCTATGAAGCTATAGTAGGCTAATGTTAATTGGCAGAAAGATTGAACATGGTTTGCTACATCTATACGACAGTAAACTTCAGCTAGCTAGCGGCAGTTACAACTAGTGAGATGGTTAACGTTATGTTTGTATTAGGGCTGTCAGCCATAACATGTTGATCGCGATTTGTTAGATTGCCCGATTGACGCAAAGTGTGTCAAAAAACACACCCTTTCTTCTTTGTTACATTGCTCCGGAACTGTTCATTGCAGCGAGATAAAAACTTTTATTGTGTGACAGAGCAGAAGTGGGGCTTTCCAACGAGACTACGCACGTGTCTGTACGATCAAGTATGAAAATAAAAGAAAATCATGAAATTAAATCAAATTGCATCATATTTACAGTCTATACTCCTCTGCGTTCACCTGCTCACCCATTACTATCGTTTGAATTACTCGCAAACCCGTGATCGCATAGATATGGCAAGCATATCAGATTAAAGAGGAGACACAGGGCTATCCACTAGTACCATGAATATCGATCCTTTTGACTTATAAAAACAGACGAAGTAACTGCAAAATAATGTCATGTACACAAACCAACGCTGCACACCCATTACTCTTGTTTGAATTACTCGCGGACCCGTGATCGGATAGATATGCCACGTACGTCAGATGAAAGAGGATCATTTGATATCAAGTACATCCTTCTGGGTTATAAAACAGACTAAGTGACGGCAAAATAACTGAAAATAACAAAATAACTTCATATAGCTGGACTTACCCCACGTTTACGATTTTTTTGTCTGTTTTTGTGGCAAAGCATGTTTATAATCCAACGCTATCGTGTGTTTCTCTATGGCAAAGCATGTTCATAATTCGTTTTTGAGATCCTAGCTAATTCCTGCATGACATCCAATTCAAGGCTCACATTGCATCCCAATTTGTTCAACAAAGAAACCCCTCTTTTGCCTCTACTTTGTTCATGGCAATGCAGTAAAAAGATGTTGTAGAGAATCATTATGAGTGCATACACCATGCACTCAAAATTATATTTTGTGAGATACATGTCAAAATATAAGAATTTTTATAATACGCTTTTTGAATTTTTATTATTTAACATAATAACCTAATAGTAATATAACATAATGGTGATAACACTTGTCGGTAGGGCCCCCTTGGAATTTTTGCTTGGGGCCCCCACAGACCCTAGAATCGCCTCTGGCTACAATATGGAAAATGTTTCAAAGTTCCCTTTGAGTCTGATCGGCCCCAAAAATGTATGGGATTTCCTTAGCCTGTGCTACACCTTTCCAACAAGTTTTGTGAAAATTGTACCGGTAGCTGCGATATTGTTGACAGCCCTACCTCACCGCAGTAGGTTTACCTTAATTAAAATAGTAAAATACCTTTGCACCACCATGTACGTGGTTTAGTGACAAACTTGGCAAAGTCAATTCTCAGCAAAAAATATGGTAGCCTACCATAAGGCTACTCAGTACATTTAAAATTGACGAAAAGGGCAATCCTCACATTATGCTACTTTAAGGAAAATATTTAAACTATTATGTCCCCATCAATATAACTTATTATTTAATCTCTCTTCTATTACAGTAATATCAATGAGCAAGATATAACATGGTGCATTCTGGCCATACATTTTAACATTTAACATTACTTACTTGAAGTACATGTGTAATGTTAAGTTTTGAGTTGAAATATAGTTATCGATCTGATTAAAATGACATAAAAATTAAATCTGTTTTTGAGCGCTGATGGAACTATGGTGAAAGCCCATTGGTTTTTCGTCATCATCATTGAAGACAAATAATTGGACATTGTGCTCTACGATCTCTTTGTTGTAACTTTTATAGTGTGGTAGTAGTAGGGCAATTCCACAGAAAATTGACTTTTTGTCACATCCATAATGCCATGCCAGTAAAATGCCTTGGCATTTGTTTGATGTGAATGATAATTCATTTTTTGTGCATTTTTTCTCATGTACATTCTTCAGCCAAAAATTGCAAATGCTCAAATTTCATGTAATCATTCACATCATACCATACCATCACATTTTATTGGCGTTATGGATGTTACAAAAAATTTAATTTTCCATGGAATTGCCCAGTAGCATTGCATAATACAAGCCTCTTGCACTAGTAAGCCCTCTCGTGGGCTTGTCATCACTTTTGTCTTCAGGAGCTGAACTTCTTTGGCAACAAGATAAAGTGATTCAAACCAGCTATGTTCTTAAGAAATATGACCAATCTCATTGCCTCAGCTAGGTTTCCTGAGAAGAAAGGTACTGGCCAATAAAAACATAAAATAAAACCACGTTTAAACATAAATAAATATTTTCACAAATAAGTCAAAATCAGGTTAAGAAATAAATAAAACGGTTGGATAAAATCCAAAGGTA
Source organism: Alosa pseudoharengus (assembly GCF_046254945.1). Taxonomy (NCBI): domain Eukaryota; kingdom Metazoa; phylum Chordata; class Actinopteri; order Clupeiformes; family Clupeidae; genus Alosa; species Alosa pseudoharengus. The sequence goes on along the minus strand of NW_027468859.1, from coordinate 26,900,463 downwards.
AAGTTAAGTTAAAAGTAAAAATAAATAAATTAAATTAAACCTCCAATAAAACCTCAGACTGAACTTAAAGCAAGAGAAAAACAAACAATCTATGGAAGGACAGGATCTGATGTACAATGGAAGAGTGTTCCAGAGCTTGGTAGTCCATGAGCCAGGGCCCCAAATTTGGGCCATCGGTATCATCTGGGGGGACTAAGTCTCATAGTGACGAGATTTTTGGCAAGGTATACACTAGAAGAATCACGATAGCAGTGCAGAGGGTGGTAGCGAAATCACTTTTTTCAGCTCATGAAGTTACTAACCCCCTAAGATAAATTCAGTTTTTAAAATCTGGTGTATATCTTGTTTGTGCTCATGATAGGGATATTGACAATATTCTATAATATGGTGCTTGGTATCATTGGAAAGGGGACCTAGGCTTTCATTTAAGCCCAGTGCTGAACCTGTCTGACAAACACAGACGTCACATGACTTCTTTAAACCAGAAATAGCACACATTTTCTCACAATTTCCGCCTAAACTATGCTTTCTTTTATCCCTGTGGTTTGACAGAACACCAGGGACACAAAACTCAACAACTTCAATACTCAAGGCACTCTGATGATTCAGAAAATGTACAAAATATACAATATAGCTATACTATTTATTTGTGAGAGCCTTAAATTACTTGTGTAGCCAGCACAAGTCTTCAAAATAGAATGGAGCCAATAGAATGGACAAATAGAATACCCTATTAGTCCAGGGCCAAATGGCTTAGTTTTTGAGATACCTCCACCCAATCATGTTTTTTTTTATATCTTTGATATGTCTAGTTTATGAAATGGATTGTTGTATAAAAATATTTACTGCACAACGGTAATTGTGAAAATTCCGGATTCTGTAAAAAGGACATTATTTGCTTTGTCACATATAGACCCTTTCAACAAGGTAAACAAAAACAATGCTTGAACATTCTATTTGGGCCCCAATCTACTTCCTCTGCACTAAGATAACATATGGAATGTTAAAAAGGAAGTCTTGTGGGGCCAACTATGTAAGGGATAACGGCCGCCGAGGTGTCCTGTTATACGGAATTAATGGACGAGGGCGAGGGGCAAAAACTCCCCGACGCGCAGCGGAGGGGAGTTGCCTCCGCCCAAGTCCATTAATTCCGTATAACTGGACACACCTCGGAGGCCGTTATCCCGCTTATCACCCGGTTGCCACTGTAAACACTGTAAACACGCGGTTCTGCACTGTAAAAAAAGAAATGGTTGCGACAACTCAAATTTTCTAGGCAACATGATGCAAGAGATTTTTGAGTTTTCTCAACTCAAGTTTACTACTGTTGACCTTACAAAGGTTTTTGAGTTTAGCCAACTTAGATTTTTTTGTTGCCCTTTCAAAGGTTTTTGAGTTTAGCCAACTTCCTTTTTTGTTGACCTTACAAAGGTTTTTGAGTTTAGCCAACTTAGTTTTTTTTTGTTGCCCTTACAAATATTTTTCAGTTTAGCCAACTTCGTTTTTTGTTGACCTTACAAAGGTTTTTGAGTTTAGCCAACTTAAAGTTTTTTGATGACCAAACCAGGTTATTCTCCTTACAATAACAAAGAAAGGTTTTTTTTTAGCATGTAGTTCTACCTTCAAGTCTCAAGTTATCTGTACCCTAAAATTATGAAATGTTAAATATAATTGAAGCTGATTATACATTTTGGTACATTTTCCTTAACATAATTTTCAGTGTCCCGCAAGCGGGATGGTTACCCCCCTCCCCCACACATTCTAAATCAATTGTATGCACCATATCGCTATGTAGCATAGTAATGTTATACTGTACACCATTTCAAAGCTTTGACTCTTGGGAGTCTAAAAATGACAACTTTTTTTCATGTACAATCTGTATAGTGCTCTACATTTTCAGATTAATCGTATAATGTCTCAATTAAATTTGATCCAAAATGCCCCCCTCCGCTTTTGGTGCTACCCTGACTTCTGGCTGCAGTGCAGCGGCAGCACAATAAGTAGATGCAACATATTGGGTACTGAAATATTCACAAGAATCCACAGAAATTCAATCTTTTTGTTGTGTTATCCAATATCAGTTGTATAGATGTATAGTCTATCTTATACAGACTCATTGAACAAAGTAAATGCAAAAATAGAGGCCTTTTTGTAATTATTCCATATTTTGTGTAGTCAGTCTATATCAGAACACCTGCCATACAATCTAAATAGTTCACAAGAAACCTCAAAGTGTTACCTTTCATTTGAGACCAGGATTATACTTCTACACAAAGGGGTTAATGTGCAGTAAGCATTTGATTGTCAGTATGCATTTTGGATAACAAAAAGTCCTATAGGGAGTTTGAATAGGCATTTTACAAAACGATGTGTGCATACCATGTTTATTTCTGAGGAAACACATAAAACTAGCACTGAGCATATATGCAACTCTTAACTCTCAACTCAGAGGGTAAAAGAGAAATGACTCAACAGTCTACAGACATTTACTGCAAAAGCTTTGTTTTGAGCGACCTGATGCGCTATGAGCATAGGGACCCAAGCTCAAAAAAGATGGTCTGAATTGCTTCAAAGGTATACTTTAGCAATTTTGGATATTCAATGTTTATGGCATACAAAAGGCCAAAGGCAGGTATGCAAAGGCAGGCTGGAGGTCAGGTAAGTCATGCAGTATGATTTGTCCTTCCAACACAACATGTACATCTCGCACAATTGGTGATATGGTGGCATCCTCATCTTCATAGACAGTCAGAATGCCAACAGACACACCTTGGACCACAGCATCCGCAGGGTCAGTCTCCTAAAGAAATCAGAAACAATATTAAATACAAAGCAAAACAGTTACACCGATATTCTACCATTATGCTACGGACTTTTCCATTCAACTCCAAAGGCAACCCAGTACAGTGTGGGAATAAAGGTATTATCTGGAGTGAATCAACCCGTGGGCCTGTTGTTTCTGTTGCCGAGTGCTGTCGATAGGTATGAGAACGACAGAATTTCATGCAGGGTAGACCAAATAGCGAAACGGCAGCCAACTCTAACCGAAGAGGGCATGCAACTCATTGCTGTCGTTATGATAACCATCAACAGCACTCAGCAGCCTCAAAGAACAGGGATATGGACTGACTCTCCAGAGGGTTCCTTTAATGTCACTGAAATTGGCATTGTGATATGTGTTAGGACAACATTTATGCAGAAAGCAAACCCAGGGATCTGGGAATTGTGTAGAACTTTGTGCTTTAAGTACATGCAACCCCATGATGGATTTAGCTCTCACAATCTAAAGCCTAAATACCATCACCCATTAGTATACCAGTTACCAGAAGTAGTTTAACATCAAGCCTTGCAACACACATCTGGACTGATGAACCGCTCATAGAATGACAGAAACTGCATTTGAGCATCTGAGGATATGTTCCAAAGTTTATTATGTTCAAAATTATCAGAATTCACTTAGAAATCATATCATTGGTAACACCCCAGATACATTTTTAAAGTATATTAAACAAAGAAATCACTTACCAAACACTTCAAGAAAAACTTTGATGTGTCCTCACAGATAAAGATGGGTAGTCCTCTCAGAGCTATTGTCTTTCGTTGAAAAGCAATGTCACTTGTCTAAAGATAATACCAACACACAAATACAAACACCATTCACATAGTGCAAAACTGAAGATAAACAGTGTAAATGAAATGAAGAATTAAACTGTAGATATTAAATGTAAAACGTGTTTGTTTATTTTCAGCATTAATTATTAATAAAATATGAAATTTTCATCCAAGTCATTAGTATGGAAAAACACAATGTTCTCAGTCTAAAAGTGCAAAAGTAAATATTACATTTAACATCGAGAAATGATCCATAATACTGTAAATTCACAATGCTAGTAAAAAAGCAAGTGAACTGCTCTTCAGAAAATGAAAATTTGCCAGAGCACCTTGCTACAGGGAGAATGTTTTGAGGTATGGTAACAATGACCAATATGGCACTGAAAAATGAAACAATCTGCTCCCTTTGTATATGCAGTTGCTGGAACATCATGATTTTCAACATTTATCAACATTTCAATAGTCTAATGACCTTAACCAGCTGCTACATTAACATCATTCTCAACACATCCTAGGAACATGGAAATAGTGTCATGGGAAAGTACCTCTTGTATACTGGGTAGGTTTGATTTAGTCATCAGTAGCCCAGGCTTGAGTGTAGATTCAAACAGGATTAATTAAAAAAGTTCACTTTTGCCACCAACATTATGTAAAGTATGGATCAATAAAGACAAAACATAGCAATCACTTTTGTGCCATCAGCTTCAACATACTGAGTTTGGGATTTAGGTCACATGAGTGAGGCAGCGTCCATATTTAGGGACACCGAACATAAAGTGATTATTACTAATGGAAACATAATTGCTCACATAACTGTGCATTAGTTTTGTTCACCTCTGTGACAATTAATTAGCCTAGAAATCTAGACGCACCCTAGCGGCAAAAGTTTAAACTAGCCAACTAGTTCCACTGGTGGGAAAACGCATGGGACTCGCGTTGGGGATAGCGCTGTCCTATTGCGTGCAGAGGGAATTTGAAAGACAACCGATAATCCCGCCCCTGGGACTGAGCACTGCGAACGGTGAGTGCCAAGACCCTACATTTTAATGTGGGTCTGGCTCGTCAGGCTAATAATTATTGCTACCATTAGTAATATTGTTTTTGTCAAAGTTCAGGGTCCCTAAATATGGCCGCCGCCACACTCATGTGATGTAAATCCCAAACTCAATTGTGTTTATCTACACTAGTGACTTGGATGAGGCTCATAACCAATAAATGCAGAAAACTAGGCAATTGCAAAAGAAAGAGTTCACATACATAATCAGCTTCAGGCACTTACTCACCTCTTCATCAAGCTTATCCAGGAGGTCTTCCATCTCTGGACCAAATGTTCCCTTCTTTGCCCGGTAGTTTTAATAGGCGAAGCACATATTTGTCAAGTGATGCACGGAAAGTGACCAGGAAAGGTGTGATCTAAGTGCACCGGGTGTTTTGAACACACAAACACACTCTGTGTAAATGCACGGCCAGTGATCACCTTTGTGACTGAGGCGACAATGTTTCAGTAGCAACTCTTCAGAAGTCTCAAACTTACAGAATTTGCAATGCATGCAATCCACTTCTATAACACAGAAACACAAGAGACACAAAATATTAGACATTTTTAGTAATAATTTACACACATTTTAACTTTTAATGGAAAAAATGTATGTCTGCACTGCACATCTAGTAGGCTATGACTGGTAAACTAGGTTTACAAAATGCTCAGATCAAAAGTATGTCTACGATTGTATCTTGTATTAATATTATGATTATGGTTAATGATCATCATGACTTATGAACTTTAAATGTGTTATTAGTCAACAACTGTGATATTCTTTATAGTGTTCCGTGTAATTATAATTACTTATTGAATTGCATCGTTTTACTATGTAGTCTACAGATAACAATATTAGATCAATGTAGATAATAAACTGAAGCCAGGTTGAATTTGGCTTGAAGGGAGGATGGCTAACTATAGTTAGGCAAACTACACTATGCAGGTTGTACCCTCACAGCTCTAACTCATTACAAAGTTCATATTCAATGCCTGATGCACCAATGTCTTAGCTAAACTAAAGTGAAGCAGGCCTTCTCACGGCCGTTGTCAAAGTCCCACTAGTAGCGTTTAAGTTACTGCACACTGGTAGCTAACGTTACTGCATGCAGACATTGCCAGTCACCCAATTTAGCATGTAACTTGCTAACTAACGTTACTATCATTTCTTCCACTTGGAAGATCCGTCTACCCAATACCGTAGTCCCCCATTAAAGCACATTTAACGGTTGTGCATAATTTAGAGTAGGCCTATGTAGCGTAATTATTTTAAAAATTCTACAAAGATGGCCAATGCATAAAACCCCATCTATAAATTCATATTAACGTGTTAAATCGCCGTTGTTAGCTAACGTGGCAAACGTGTCTAGCGAAGCTAAGGTTAACAACAATGTTGACAATGCCAACTTTTCTAACTTTCGTCTGGGATGATAAACGTGCAAACTAACTGAATCCTTCACATATTCAAGTACACAATGGTATTAACACGTCTTATATCAATATAAACACCACTTACCAAAAAAGACAAGGCTATGTCCACCACAAGGTAATCAGCAAAATCCACAGGCATGAAAGGGCATGTCCACAGTTGAACTTGTCGTAAGTAGGCCCCTGCTCAGAGGTACGGAAACCCCAAAGAGTACTGCAACGCGCATGCCTGTGAGGCTGAAGTACTTACAACTCAGATATCTTTGATACTTTGATTTAAAAATTCTAGTGAGGTCATTATGGAGACAAGTGTGTTAGGTAGACTTGGTTTTGTTCATTGTAAGTGGAAGCTCTTGTTTCTAAGTCAAATAAATTCTAAAATCTATTTAAGAGCAACAATTGCCAGTATTTTTTTTTACAGTGTGTTTAAAAAGAAGCTCACTAGTTCAGCTTGTTGTACAACTTTAGCATGGACAGTTAGCTTGTTTACAGTTGATTCCATTGTTGGGAAGCCTGCAACCAAAAGATTCTAGAGCGCTGCAACCGTCGTCCTACTATGGTTGTTATAGTTACCATTCATAAGCATTGATATGGAACGGTGTCCTGTTATTCAGAATTAAAGGCCACCCGCCAGCCAATCAGAAAAGAGTATTTCTTCTCTCCGGGTGATAAGATGCTGATAATGGAACTCTCTTGAAAGGGTCTATATCTTTGGAAGTAATCACCAGAAACTCACCAAATTTGGACTGTAATGAGTTGATACTGAGGTAGAACATTAGGACATGGACCCCATGACCTTAAGTACCTAATAGCTGATGTTCATTCTCACTACATGACAGTATTAAAACCACTTACTGTAATGAATTTGACATGAACTGAAGATTTATGTAAGTGATAACAGCCACCGAGGTGACCTGTTACGGAATTAATGGAAGAGGGAGAGGCAAAGCATTCCCCGACATGCAGCGGGCTTTCTTTGACTCTAACAGCGATAGCATCGACAGTTAGGTTGTTTACAGTTGATTCCATTGTTGGAAAGCCTGCTTCCAGGCTCAACCGTTGTCCTACTATGGTTGTTATAGTTACCATTGCTTAAGCATTGATATGGAATGGTGATTAAACTTTTTTTTACTTCATAGGTGTCTCATTATTCAGAATTAATAGCCACCCCACCAGCCAATCAGAAAAGAGTATTTCTTCTCTCTGGGTGATAAGTAAAGGATAACTGCCGCCGAGGTGTCCTGATATGTGGAGATAATGGTGGAGACGGAGGATAAGACCTGAGGAGTCCCCAATTAATTCTGTATATCGGCACACCTTACAGGATGTTATTCTGTGTATACCCCATGTTGCCAGTCATGCAGTTTACAGTGATGGCCAAAAGTATTGGCACCCATGCTAAAGTTGACTGAAAAGAGGAATATAAAATCATCTTTTGGAAATTGATCTTAATGCCTTAAGTGAAAAATGAGGAAATATCTAACCTTTAAGGACACCAATTTTCTTAGTGAATGAATAATGTATCATAAATAAATAAATGTTCTTCCCTAAAATACAGGGGTCATAAGTATTCCCACCCCTATGTTAAATTCCCATAGAGACAGGCAGATTTTTATTTTTAAAGGCCAATTATTTCATGGATCCAGAATACTGTGCATCCTGATAAAGTTACCATACCTAGAGATTGGCATGGGTGTTATTTCAGTTAGCCTTTTAGCTGGTTTGATGCTCATTGAGCTCAATGCAAATCAAACCAGCTAATAGGCTAACTGAAATAACACCCATGCCAATCTCTAGGTATGGTGAAGGGTATGTGATGATGTGGGGCTATTTTAATTCCAAAGGCCAAGGTAACTTTATCAGGATGCACAGTATTCTGGATCCATGAAATAATTGGCCTTTAAAAATAAAAATCTGCCTGTCTCTATGGGAATTTAACATAGGGGTGGGAATACTTATGACCCCTGTATTTTAAGGAAGAACATTTATTTATTTATGACACATTATTCATTCACTAAGAAAATTGGTGTTCTTAAAGGTTAGATATTTCCTCATTTTTCACTTAAGGCATTAAGATCAATTTCCAAAAGATGATTTTATATTCCTCTTTTCAGTCAACTTTAGCATGGGTGCCAATACTTTTGGCCATCACTGTATAGCACAAAAAGGGAAATGCAGTTCATTTTTAAAACGGCCAGTTCAAATGGGACAGTGAATACACTCATTTTTTTTACTTCAAAGGAGCTCCAGTGTACAGAAGTAATAGCCCTCCTGTCAGCCAATCAGAAAATACAGTATGCCTTGTAGTTTCTTTTAAAAGTTGGTATACCATGATTATTGTGTGGGCATTTTTGTATTTTCAAATGACTAATTATTTGTATTTTAGTTAAATACATTTTTATATTATATTGTATTTTATGTTGTTACATTTCATGAGCCAGTATTTGTAGTTTGTAACAAAATAGTTTTTGATTTTTTGATTAGTATTTGTGCCCACCTCTGAGGCATGGTCAGCTTTGGATTTAATGTGTGAAAATGGCCACCGGGGGTCAGAGTAAGGTGAAAGCAGATCGGAAATGTACTGAGGGGCTAAACAATTTAGAGTTATAAAAATAAATAATAAAATTTTAAAATCAGCTCTAACTTTCACTGGTAGCCATGCAGCTGGGTAGGGACTGGGGTGATGTGTTGACGTTTCTTTGTACCTTTGAACCAAGCCTAGCAGCTGCATTTTGGACCATTTGTAATCAGTCCAAATTGGTTGGTGTAATGAATGAATGCAATGTGTGTAGCTGTAGTAAGACAATGAGACACAACATGAGTTCTACAATATGAGTTCGAAAACTGCTGTGTTGACGTTTCTTTGTACCTTTGAACCAAGCCTAGCAGCTGCATTTTGGACCATTTGTAATCAGTCCAAATTGGTTGGTGTAATGAATGAATGCAATGTGTGTAGCTGTAGTAAGACAATGAGACACAACATGAGTTCTACAATATGAGTTCGAAAACTGCTATCAGTGTAAGAGTGATGCTGAATTTAAATAAAATATCCGTCTCCGTTTAATCCAAGAATCCAACAAATTGGCGACGATGAGTATTTCAATGCTGAGCTACATTCCTTCCTAGGACTCCTTTCCTGGTTCAGTACATTCTTGCCAATGCTACACTAGTGGAGCCACTGCAACAGCTGCTCAGAGCTAACACACAGGCCGAGCTACAGTGGAATGATGCAGGCAGCAGACCAGAGCTTCAATGAAAATGTTACTTTTGAAAAGCCCTGTTCTGGCTGTCTATCACTCCAAGCTACCTACCTATGTTACAGATGCAAGGCCGTAGTCATGATGTCAACATTGGGGTGGACCAAATCTGTGGTGGGTACTGAGAGACCCCCAAACAGAATTTCAATAAATTTCCTACCATGCAAAAAATATTATTAAAAATCACAACAGTCAATTTGGGTATTCCAAACTTTTGACAGACATAGGCATGGCATGGATGGATGGATGGATTATGAACCCCTGGGCACAGATGCCCCCCCCCCCCACTCCTCCTCCTCCAGATAGACGGGTCCTGAGGCATTCTCTCACGTACGATTTTTTATTTTTTTTAAAATGACCCTTTAAATGATGACATCTGGTGAGTTTTGTGAAAAGAGAAGGGTGGAGAAGGCCCAGTAAGCCCATTCAGTAGTCCATCCCTGGACCTGTATTATGACTCCATTTGTCTTCAAAATGTATACTTTAAAAGGAATTACAAACTAGAGTTGTTAAACTCTATATTACACAGAATGTGGTTCTTTGACTTATTACTTACACTTTTTTAACTAAGGCTTAGACTCATAGGTTTGGACTTATAGCCTAATAAGATTTTGTCTTTTAATTTAGATTTTATTATGCTGGCGGCTAATCACACACTTTTAACATAGTTTAAAAGGGACAGGATTCAGGAACAGGCCCCTCTTCTGTCTGACTCACCTCATGTTACCCCCTGCATTGACTGGCTTCTGACAGAAATTATGTTTTGTGCCAACATGTAGAAACACTAGGCCTACTACAGCCTTTAATTGATGAATGGAGGTGCAAATTCCTTTCTTTAGCGATTTACATTAACTGTAGGTTATCACCGCCAGTGCACTGTAAAAGTTTTTTCCAACTTGTGTGCCGTCACCACATTTAATTCCTACGTTTTGCCTGCATGGTTACGCAACTGAGTGCGCATCTAAATAATATGCAAGATGCAACAACCATTTCTAAGAGGCCTATAAACGGCAATTTCTGGCATTACTACTAGCATATGAATGCATTATTTATGTTGAAAGACGTGAAAGAAATGAATGACTCAGGCTCGCACAAATTCATCATTTAAAATAAAATGTTTCACTTTCGCTATATTGCGAGAATAGGCTACAATATGGAAAATGTTTCAAAGTTCCCTTTGAGTCTGATCGGCCCCAAAAATGTATGGGATTTCCTTAGCCTGTGCTACACCTTTCCAACAAGTTTTGTGAAAATTGTACCGGTAGCTGCGATATTGTTGACAGCCCTACCTCACCGCAGTAGGTTTACCTTAATTAAAATAGTAAAATACCTTTGCACCACCATGTACGTGGTTTAGTGACAAACTTGGCAAAGTCAATTCTCAGCAAAAAATATGGTAGCCTACCATAAGGCTACTCAGTACATTTAAAATTGACGAAAAGGGCAATCCTCACATTATGCTACTTTAAGGAAAATATTTAAACTATTATGTCCCCATCAATATAACTTATTATTTAATCTCTCTTCTATTACAGTAATATCAATGAGCAAGATATAACATGGTGCATTCTGGCCATACATTTTAACATTTAACATTACTTACTTGAAGTACATGTGTAATGTTAAGTTTTGAGTTGAAATATAGTTATCGATCTGATTAAAATGACATAAAAATTAAATCTGTTTTTGAGCGCTGATGGAACTATGGTGAAAGCCCATTGGTTTTTCGTCATCATCATTGAAGACAAATAATTGGACATTGTGCTCTACGATCTCTTTGTTGTAACTTTTATAGTGTGGTAGTAGTAGGGCAATTCCACAGAAAATTGACTTTTTGTCACATCCATAATGCCATGCCAGTAAAATGCCTTGGCATTTGTTTGATGTGAATGATAATTCATTTTTTGTGCATTTTTTCTCATGTACATTCTTCAGCCAAAAATTGCAAATGCTCAAATTTCATGTAATCATTCACATCATACCATACCATCACATTTTATTGGCGTTATGGATGTTACAAAAAATTTAATTTTCCATGGAATTGCCCAGTAGCATTGCATAATACAAGCCTCTTGCACTAGTAAGCCCTCTCGTGGGCTTGTCATCACTTTTGTCTTCAGGAGCTGAACTTCTTTGGCAACAAGATAAAGTGATTCAAACCAGCTATGTTCTTAAGAAATATGACCAATCTCATTGCCTCAGCTAGGTTTCCTGAGAAGAAAGGTACTGGCCAATAAAAACATAAAATAAAACCAAGTTTAAACATAAATAAATATTTTCACAAATAAGTCAAAATCAGGTTAAGAAATAAATAAAACGGTTGGATAAAATCCAAAGGTAAAGTTAAGTTAAAAGTAAAAATAAATAAATTAAATTAAACCTCCAATAAAACCTCAGACTGAACTTAAAGCAAGAGAAACACAAACAATCTATGGAAGGACAGGATCTGATGTACAATGGAAGAGTGTTCCAGAGCTTGGTAGTCCATGAGCCAGGGCCCCAAATTTGGGCCATCGGTATCATCTGGGGGGACTAAGTCTCATAGTGACGAGATTTTTGGCAAGGTATACACTAGAAGAATCACGATAGCAGTGCAGAGGGTGGTAGCGAAATCACTTTTTTCAGCTCATGAAGTTACTAACCCCCTAAGATAAATTCAGTTTTTAAAATCTGGTGTATATCTTGTTTGTGCTCATGATAGGGATATTGACAATATTCTATAATATGGTGCTTGGTATCATTGGAAAGGGGACCTAGGCTTTCATTTAAGCCCAGTGCTGAACCTGTCTGACAAACACAGACGTCACATGACTTCTTTAAACCAGAAATAGCACACATTTTCTCACAATTTCCGCCTAAACTATGCTTTCTTTTATCCCTGTGGTTTGACAGAACACCAGGGACACAAAACTCAACAACTTCAATACTCAAGGCACTCTGATGATTCAGAAAATGTACAAAATATACAATATAGCTATACTATTTATTTGTGAGAGCCTTAAATTACTTGTGTAGCCAGCACAAGTCTTCAAAATAGAATGGAGCCAATAGAATGGACAAATAGAATACCCTATTAGTCCAGGGCCAAATGGCTTAGTTTTTGAGATACCTCCACCCAATCATGTTTTTTTTTATATCTTTGATATGTCTAGTTTATGAAATGGATTGTTGTATAAAAATATTTACTGCACAACGGTAATTGTGAAAATTCCGGATTCTGTAAAAAGGACATTATTTGCTTTGTCACATATAGACCCTTTCAACAAGGTAAACAAAAACAATGCTTGAACATTCTATTTGGGCCCCAATCTACTTCCTCTTGTCACGGTTCAGACAGACGACCAGAGGACCACAATTGCGTCACACCAGAAAGTTTATTAAACTTAAGGGAAAAGGGAAGTAGGGAGTGAATGAAGGCTCCAGGGGTTCCAGGGGTAGCCGGGAACGTGCTGTGTCTGTCCCCCCCCCCCAGTGGCAGCGAAGCGTCCTGTGATGCCGGTGGTGGGTGGTCCGGAAGTCCGGGATTGAAGAGTAGTCAGGAGTCGTTACAGCAGAAAGCAGGTCTGGTTTTCAGGGGCAGAAGAGTAGCCAAGATTCAGGCAGGTCCGTGGTCACAAAACAAGAGTCAGCCAGAAGCGCGAGCAAACAGGTTCCGGGTGTGAGCTTTGCAGACGATCTGACAAAGGAGAGCTGAAAGACAGGGCTTTACATACTGGGAGAGGTTAGTGGGTAATGCAGCGCAGCTGGCAGAGTAATTAGAGCAGAGCAGAGCAGAGACAGGTGGAGCTAGTTAGGCTGAGTAGAGAGAGTGGTGAGCAGAGTGGAAGATAATGGAAACCAATTAAGGTGGTAACCCGGTGGAGTGAGAGGGCTCATGACAGAACCCCCCCCCCAAGGGACGGCCCCAGAAGTCCCAAGAGCAGCACCATGCCGGGTGGGAGGAGGGGAGCCGGCGGAGGGCTAGAACTCCTCCGAACGGTCCGAGTGAACGTCCTCATCCTCGGAGGAAGCCGGAGGGTCGTGGTCGGGAGACGGGACAGGTCCCGAAACAGGGTCAGGCACAGGACAGGAAGCCGAGCGGGCAGGACGGTTAGGGACCCCTCTGGGGCGGCCCCTACGGATTGCAGGTTGATCAGGATTCCGTTGGTGGAAGGCGGTGATGAGGGTCCGATCCACAATCCGACAAGCCGGCACCCAGGTCCTTTCCTCAGGTCCATAGCCCTCCCAGTCAACGAGGTACTGGAGACCCCTACCCCTCCGTCTGGACCGAAGCAGGCGGCGGACGGTGTAAACCAGACCACCATCGACGAGCCGTGGAGGAGGAGGAGAAGGCGCAGCAGGGACCAGCGGACTCTCATGAATGGGCTTAATCTTGGACACATGGAAAGTGGGGTGCACCCTCATGGAATTAGGCAGTTGGAGCCGGACAGCAGTTGGACTAATCACTCTTACGATAGGGAATGGGCCAAGGAACCGAGGTGCCAGCTTTCGCGACTCCACCCTGAGTGGCAGGTCCTTTGATGACAACCATACCCTTTGACCAACATGGTAGGTGGGAGCAGGAGTTCTCCGACGGTTGGCCCCGGTAGTGTAGCTGGCAACGGATCTGAGGAGTGTGGCTCGGGCTTGTGACCAGGTGCGGCGACATCGACGGGCAAAAGCAAGTGCAGATGGGCAAGTAACCTCCCCCTCCTGGCTGGCGAATAGAGGAGGCTGGTATCCATAGACACATTGGAAGGGGGACATACCGATGGCAGAGCAGGTCAGGGAATTGTGTGCGTACTCCACCCATGTCAATTGCTGCGACCAGGAGTGGGGGTTGCGGGATGTCATGCATCGCAGTGCCTTCTCGAGCTCCTGATTTGCCCGCTCTGATTGCCCATTGGATTGGGGATGGAATCCGGAAGTCAGACTGACTGTGGCTCCCAGCAGGTGACAGAACTCCTTCCAAAAGGCGGAGGAGAATTGTGGGCCACGGTCAGAAACTACATCCCTTGGCAGTCCGTGGATCCGGAAGACGTGTTCCAGGACCACCTGGGCGGTCTCCTTGGCGGTTGGGAGCTTGGGGAGGGGAACGAAGTGTGCCATCTTGCTGAATCGGTCAACTATGGTGAGAATGACGGTCATGCCACTTGAAGGGGGCAGCCCCGTGACAAAGTCAAGGGCGATGTGAGACCAGGGACGTGTGGGCACAGGCAGGGGCTGCAGCAATCCGGCTGGGGGCTGGCAGGATGACTTGTGTTGGTTGCAGATGGGGCAGGCTTGGACGAATTCCCGTACATCTCTTCTCAGAGAGGGCCACCAGAACCTCTGGGTGAGCAGGTTGTAAGTGCGGGTGGAGCCAGGGTGACAAGCTAGGCGGGAGTCATGTCCCCACTGAATGACCTGGGACCTCAGGTTTTCGGGGACAAAGAGGCGGTCAGCTGGGCAAGCGCTGGGACCTGGCTGGTTACGGAGAGCTTCCAGCACCTGTTCCTCAACGTCCCAGGTCAGAGCTGCTACGATGCAGGGACTTGGCAGAATCGACACAGGATCCTTGGAGGGGGTGTCATCCTTCTGGAATTGACGGGAGAGGGCGTCTGGCTTGGTGTTGCGTGACCCAGGCCGGTATGACAGAGTAAAGTTAAACCTGGTGAAGAACAGGGCCCAGCGGGACTGCCTGGAGTTCAACCGTTTGGCCGTGCGGATGTACTCCAAGTTCTTATGGTCGGTCCAAACGAGGAATGGAACAGTGGACCCCTCCAGCCAGTGACGCCACTCCTCCAGGGCAAGCTTCACAGCCAGCAGCTCTCGGTTCCCTATGTCGTAATTGCACTCAGAGGGGGACAACCGACGTGAGAAAAAGGCACAGGGATGGAGCTTCCTATCCTCCGCAGCCCACTGAGAAATCACAGCACCGACTCCCACATCCGAGGCGTCCACCTCCACAATGAACTGCCGGTCCACATCAGGCATCTGGAGGATGGGAGCGGAGGTGAACCTTACCTTGAGGGTACTGAAGGCTTTGTCGGCTGCTGGGGTCCAGGTGAAGGGTTGCTTGGTGCTGGTTAGAGCAGTGAGAGGAGCAGCAACGGTACTGTAGTTCCGGATAAACTTCCTATAGAAGTTAGCAAACCCCAGAAACTGTTGCAGCTTCTTTCTGTTCTCCGGAACGGGCCATGAAGTGACTGCTGATATCTTGGCAGGATCCATTTGGATACTTCCCTCTGCCACGATGTACCCCAGGAAGGCCACTGTCTTGACGTGAAACTCACATTTCTCCGCCTTGGCGTAGAGGGAATTCTCCAGGAGACGGTGAAGGACTTGCTGGACATGGCGGGTGTGTTCAGACAGGTTTCTGGAGTATATTAAGATGTCATCCAGGTAAACGAAGACAAACTTATTTAACATGTCCCGCAGCACGTCATTCACTAGAGCCTGGAACACAGCAGGAGCATTGGTGAGGCCAAAAGGCATAACCAGATACTCGTAGTGGCCTGTTGGTGTATTGAAAGCGGTTTTCCATTCATCTCCCTCCCGGATCCGCACTAGGTGGTAAGCGTTTCTGAGATCCAACTTGGTAAAAACAGTGGCTCCCTGGAGCAACTCAAAGGCAGAGGTGAGCAGAGGCAGAGGGTAACGGTTCTTCACCGTGATGTCGTTGAGTCCCCTGTAGTCGATGCAGGGGCGAAGAGATCCGTCTTTCTTCCCCACAAAGAAGAAGCCAGCACCAGCAGGAGATGAAGACGGGCGGATTAATCCTGCGGACAGAGAGTCGTTGATGTAGTCCTCCATGGACTTTCTTTCAGGAGCAGACAACGAATAGAGACGGCCCTTTGGAGGGGCTGTTCCAGGGAGGAGGTCAATGGCACAGTCGTACGGTCGGTGAGGGGGCAGAGATGTGGCTCTTGCTTTGTTAAACACTTCTCTGAGACCATGGTAGCATTCTGGGACATTGGATAGGTCAGGAGCAGAGTTGGTGGGTACTGGCCGAGGAGGTAGTGCGGCAGCAAGCAGGCAGGTTCGATGGCAGTCCTCTCCCCACTCCCTGATCACCCCGGTCACCCAGTCGAGCTGAGGGTTGTGCCGGCGGAGCCATGGGTAACCCAGGATGATGGGTTGGCCTGGAGAGGGGAGCAGGTGAAACTGGATAGTTTCTTGATGGTTTCCGGACAGACCCATAGAGACCGGGGCCGTGACATGAGTGACCGATCCGAGTAAGTGTCCGTCCAGTGCCCGGGCAGGAATAGGAGGTGTCAATCGGTGGTTCTCCAGTCCCAGTTGGCGTGCCAGCTTGATGTCCATTATGTTGGCTTCGGCGCCAGAATCCACCAGAGCAGCCAGGGTGTGAGTTGAGTCAAAGAGACGGAGGTGAACTTGCAGCAGGGGTTTGCGGTCGGGGGACTGGACGGTCATTGAGCTCAACCGGACTCCCCCTATGCCCGGTGAGCTTCGGCTTTTAAAAGGGCAGGTCACAACACGATGTCCATCACCTCCACAATAGAGACAGAGGTTTGAGGTGAAGCGGCGCTGGCGCTCTGCAGGAGTGAGGGAGGCTCGCCCAATTTCCATGGGCTCAGACTGGTCAAGCTGGCTTGGTTGAGTGGCAGTAGACGACAGGAGCCCAGTCGGATTTCTCCGAATGCCGGTAGTTGGTGGATCTTGGCGCCCCCTCTCACGACGACGGGTCTGTATCCTTCTGTCGATCCGGACAGCCAGTGCGATGGCTTCGTCAAGGGTGGAAGGCAGTTCATGGGAGACCAACTCGTCCTTGATATAGTCGGCCAAGCTATGGAAGAATGCGTCCACCAACGATGGTGTGTTCCAAGAACTTCGTCTTGCCAGGGTTCGGAAGTCGATGGAATGGTCTGCAACTGTACGTCTGCCTTGCCGAATACTGAACAGTTCACGAGACGCCTCTGCAGTTGGTGAATCCAGGTCAAACACCTTCAGCATCTCCTCAGCAAACAGGTCGAAGGTTGCACATGCAGGGGTTTGACGTTCGAACTCTGCTGTTCCCCAGAGTCGAGCTCGGCCCGTCAGGTGAGTGATGGCATACCCAACTTTAGCCCCTTCAGTGGCGAAGGTCCTTGGCTGCAAGGAGAACTGAAGTCGGCAGCTAGTCAGGAATGGCCGGACCTGGGTTGAATCGCCGTTGAACCGCTCTGGGTTTCCGATCTTGGGTTCCGGGACAGCGGCTGCAATGACCGGGGCAGGTAACTCGGGGGCTGGGCTGGTGGGCAGACTGACTGGAACTGGGCCGGTGGGCGGAGTGGCTGGGGTAAGGTTGGTGAGGAGTTGGATGATCATGCCGAGTTGTTGTTGCTGCTGCTGGAACTGCTGCTGTTGTTGCTGGAACTGCTGATGCTGTTGGTGGCCGACCTGAAGCAGGGAGGCAATGTCGCCGCTCATGCGGGCTAATCCTCTCTCAGTGTGTTCCAGGCGTTGCATGGCGGTGGGTTGCTCAGGTTCATCGGCTTCCATGTCGGGGGAAGTGTGCGCTGAGTCCATGATGGTCAGATCGTACTGTCACGGTTCAGACAGACGACCAGAGGACCACAATTGCGTCACACCAGAAAGTTTATTAAACTTAAGGGAAAAGGGAAGTAGGGAGTGAATGAAGGCTCCAGGGGTTCCAGGGGTAGCCGGGAACGTGCTGTGTCTGTCCCCCCCCCCCAGTGGCAGCGAAGCGTCCTGTGATGCCGGTGGTGGGTGGTCCGGAAGTCCGGGATTGAAGAGTAGTCAGGAGTCGTTACAGCAGAAAGCAGGTCTGGTTTTCAGGGGCAGAAGAGTAGCCAAGATTCAGGCAGGTCCGTGGTCACAAAACAAGAGTCAGCCAGAAGCGCGAGCAAACAGGTTCCGGGTGTGAGCTTTGCAGACGATCTGACAAAGGAGAGCTGAAAGACAGGGCTTTACATACTGGGAGAGGTTAGTGGGTAATGCAGCGCAGCTGGCAGAGTAATTAGAGCAGAGCAGAGCAGAGACAGGTGGAGCTAGTTAGGCTGAGTAGAGAGAGTGGTGAGCAGAGTGGAAGATAATGGAAACCAATTAAGGTGGTAACCCGGTGGAGTGAGAGGGCTCATGACACCTCTGCACTAAGATAACATATGGAATGTTAAAAAGGAAGTCTTGTGGGGCCAACTATGTAAGGGATAACGGCCGCCGAGGTGTCCTGTTATACGGAATTAATGGACGAGGGCGAGGGGCAAAAACTCCCCGACGCGCAGCGGAGGGGAGTTGCCTCCGCCCAAGTCCATTAATTCCGTATAACTGGACACACCTCGAAGGCCGTTATCCCGCTTATCACCCGGTTGCCACTGTAAACACTGTAAACACGCGGTTCTGTTTAAAAAGAAGCTCACTAGTTCAGCTTGTTGTACAACTTTAGCATGGACAGTTAGCTTGTTTACAGTTGATTCCATTGTTGGGAAGCCTGCAACCAAAAGATTCTAGAGCGCTGCAACCGTCGTCCTACTATGGTTGTTATAGTTACCATTCATAAGCATTGATATGGAACGGTGTCCTGTTATTCAGAATTAAAGGCCACCCGCCAGCCAATCAGAAAAGAGTATTTCTTCTCTCCGGGTGATAAGATGCTGATAATGGAACTCTCTTGAAAGGGTCTATATCTTTGGAAGTAATGACCAGAAACTCACCAAATTTGGACTGTAATGAGTTGATACTGAGGTAGAACATTAGGACATGGACCCCATGACCT
>NW_027468859.1:26688587-26881233 GCF_046254945.1 Alosa pseudoharengus | reverse complement strand
TGACTAGTAACATAACCACCCGACACATGAATTAAAAACAAAAGTTTAAGGATAGGGAAAGTCTTTCTGATTATTAACCCATTTATTATGGGTTTTAACCTTTTAACCTACCCTAAAACGCCTCACAGGTTCCATGCCTTTTACTGCATGTTGTAAGGAAGTACTATTCCCAGTACACAAGTCCAACGCACAGGCTGACTCTCATGGCTAGGCGTGCCATTCATACATTCGTGGGGGGAGATAAGCAAGTGCAACCAGTAGCTATGTAATGGGGTGGATGTAAGAAGAAAGGGATGACTCATTTGGGACGATTGTGCTCAATGGATTGGGGAGCAGAGGAAAAGCATCAGCCTTCATCTTTCATCGAGTCAGAGAAAGCATACGTTAGAGGGAATGTGGATTTATGTGACTAAACCGGAAAGGCCTACAACTGGACAGTCAACACACACTCAGCACCAACTGGCTCACTGGACAGTCACTGAATGTTTTTGTGGTCACTCACACCACCTGACCAGCTCCGGAGAAACAAACAAAAACAAAACAAACAAACAAACTTGGGTGAAGCAGCAACAGTAGCGGTGTAAATCGAGGACTCAGGCTTGTGTACGTCAAAATCTGAGCGTCTGGGCTGGTACTACTACTATTACTACGACAGGCCACGACTCTTGTCCCTTATCACCAGCTGAAGACCAAGATAGGTCATCATCCCTTTTAATCAATAACGCTTTGAGTACCCCTGTAACAGTACAAATTCAGCAACCAAAAGAAACACACACACACACACACAAAGAAATAAAAGTTGAGAAAGGGAAAAAAAGTATCAAAAACAAAACGGAAAAGAAAACAAGAATGGGACTGACAAACTAGTCAAAAATGAGGCATCTGTACAGAAGTCTCTCCCCTTTGCCCCTCTCTCTCTCTCTCTCTCTCACTCTCACTCTCTGTAACCCCCCCCCCCCCCACTGTCCTCCCTCTGTGTCTCACACCTTCTGCACCAGTGGTGGCGCGGCCTTTTTGCCGGCCTTCTTGAGGCGGCTACGGGCGTAGATGCGGAGGAAGAGGGCGAAGAAGACGACGGCGACGCCGAGCCCGCCCAGCGCCGAGACGGCGTGGCCGTAGAGGAAGCAGGAGAGCAGGATGGCGATGGCCTGCCGCAGGGTCATGATGATGGTGAAGACGGCGGCGCCGAACTGGCCGATGGTGTAGAAGATGAAGAGCTGCCCGCACGCCGAGCACACGGACAGCAGCACGGCGTGGAAGGCGAACTCCGAGTGGCGCAGCATGAAGCTCACCGAGTCGAAGAAGGCGCCCTGCTCCAGCAGTGAGCCCACGGTGAACAGGCACGAGAAAAGGTTGACGCCGAACATCATCTGCACCGACGACATCTTGTACTTGAACAGGTTGTCCTGCCAGTTGGACGTGAAGCTGTCGAACATGATGTAGCCGGCCAGGATGAGCACGCCCGAGAAGGTGGTGACGGTGGACGGGTGCTTGGAGCTCGTGCTGGACAGCAGAAACATGCTGACCCCCACGGAGATGAGCGCGGCCGTCAGGTACTCCCAGTACTCGTAGGTCTTGTGCGACACCAGCTTGCCCATGAGCATGACGGGGATGACCTTGGAGGCCTTGGCCAGCACCTGGGTGGGGAAGCTGATGTACTTAAGCGCCTCGTACTGGCACCAGCTGCTAAGGATGTTGGAGAGCGAGGCGAACGAGTACTTGTACATGGGCGCGCCGTGCCGCGGCTGCTTGAAGAGTGTGCACCACACGCCGGACACGGTCAGCGCCAAGATGCGGTTCATGAACACCAGGAACTGAGAGTCCTTGAAGCGCTCGCCGCTGCCGCCGCCTGCGCCGGCCTCGCCTCCGTCGCTTGCGCCATACGAGCGTGTCATCACACGCTCCTGCAGCACGCCCCATGTCAAGTACGACACCTGTGGACAGAGACACACACACACACACAGACACAGACACACAGACACAGACACAGACACACATTAAAGCAACACCAAAGCACTCCTGCTAAATGTTTATCCAGCACCGGCTTTGGAAATAACAATGTCCACAGACAAGGTAGAGTATGTTGCATGATTTTATGAAAGTATGATGCATTGCGACATCAGCTGAAGCAAGTCAAATTTGTAGTTTCTTATGTCTCATTCAAACTACAGATCCGCTACCAGATCCGGCAAACTTGCATAGTGCGGTTATAGCCGATAGAGGGCCGTGAAGCAAATGCAGAAGTGCCGTTCACCCTGTTACGAGTAGATGAACCACTGAAACGATTTTGGAAACATTATTTTAAGGTACAAAATAATCTTTGGTGTAGCTTTAATGGGATAACCCAGTGGCGGACCGTCAGGGCCTTCCACCTAACTATTTTCAGATTGACATTCACTGGAAACGTACATGTCACCAGAGCCCCTCTACGGATATTAGACATTCTCTGATGTCACACTGACATGGCTTTGGTTATAGCTATGGACAGTATATTGACCGTTTTTGTTTAAAAAATATATATTGATAAGCCTTCATTAAGCAAAATTATATCATGTAAAGTTACAGTGTCAACTGGACTACATGTTAGCAAGATGCACATAATGTCAGCTAGCTCTGCACATAGCTGGTCAGTAGCCTATGCAGGAATTGGTAAGTTTTGTTTCATGTTTATTTGATAACATAGACTTGTAATACATGCTTGTAATCTGGCCCTTTTCTATAAAAAGTGTTTTTGTGCTGCTTGCAAACCGCAGTGCTTGGTTACTACTAGATTGTATGCTAGCTTGAAGTTGTGTGTGAGTTGATGTGGTTTTGGTGAAGCTGTCTGGATCGGCATCTATGTGAAAATTGTCATTTGCCTTGGTTTCCTGCCCTGCTAATTAGTCTGACTATTGTGTTTTGTGGACATTATTGGTGAAATCAATGGCATGGCCATCAGACATTATGAAATAGGCAACAAGCAGTAGTAGCAGCATAGGGCAATACATTTTCTAACTTTTATGTTTAATATCATGGTGGTGTGCTGAGAATTTTTCTTAGCATTTTCTGTTGAGACACTCTCATAAATACTTTTGGCAAACACTGTAGGATAGCCTACTGTAGTTCCACATTAGCTTTTGAATAATCAGAGCAGCAGCACAATCTAAAACAGTTGCACTGTAACGTTAACGTTAAAGCTACAGCTAAGTAGGAGAGCCCTACAAACAGTCTGAAGCAAGTTTGCTGATGTCAGATTAAACTATTAAATGAACACATCATTGTAGACCTGTGGCAGTGCTATATGTGCGTGCAAGTCATGAACATAAGATAGCCAACCGATAGCCTAAATATTTCAAAATAGTCTGCACAAACCCATACTTGAGCGCACTTGGTGTTCACTTTCAATATGACATGGACTAAATTGCACGTCTTCACCGGACAGTAGCAGGCAGCAGATTGTAATGAATATGGGTGATAAATAAGTAGCCTAGCCTAGCAGCCTATTCACTTTGCTGCTGATAAGGATGATGGCCGGGTGCTATTCGCCTAATAAAGATCTAAGCAATGCGGAATTCAGCTTGGAACATTACTTGTTTGTCTAACGAAGATTATAGAGTGCTACACAGATTTGCGTGAAAAAGAGAAAACTCCCCCCCCCCCCACCGTGAAATTGCACATTTTAACGCAGAAATGAAAAAAAAATATCATTGAAGGCCTAACCAATGAACGCACGGTCCGCCACTGGGATAACCCAACACTAGAACAATGTGTAAGTCAATTTACAGCGACCAAAGAGGGTTGAAGTGTTTAAACATAATCTTGGCATAAGACACAAAAATGCTCCTGTGTAGACTGTATTTGTACGAGTTACTGATTTATGCCCCAGTCTCTGTGCCTTAACAGTTAGTCTAACTGCTGTATAAACAAATGTTTTTTTGTTTCCACACCATTAAAAATATCACACTTCATTACACATCATTAAACATATAATATATATTATATTATATATACTAATCTTACCTTAGTGGAATTTCAATAGTTATATGGCTAGCCATTACAAAAAGTATTTAACACATATAGCCAGATATATGACATTCTATTTGTCATCAACTTAAATGTCAGAGGTTTACTTAATGCCATGCCAACATTTACTCTCGAGCTCAATCCAACAAGCTGACATAACTCACAGAAACAATGACTGCCCCAAAGTACATATCTTCCGAATGGGTAAATAGGATTACCTCTCTTTACCTACACAAAATTATGCAGTTACAAAGCATCCTGTTTCCTGCCTGAGATAACTCTGCTACAAAGCATACTTGGGCCATTCATGAATTGGCACAAAGGGAAGGCCTGGCATTCATGTTAAGCAGCCCATGCCGCGATGAGATCTAATAGCATTATAGCTGTCCTTGTCTGAGTAGTTTCACAGCAAGCTCCAGTACTGAGAAAGGATTTTAGATTCACCACTAACATAAGCATCCAAACTAACTATTTTTTCATATGCAAAAACGGCAACATAAGGTTATCAGTCTAATACTGATAAAGTTCATAAAATTAGAATAGAACATGCGGCTGTATTGCTACCCTATATACTCGTTCTGAATATTTAATTCTCAAAGTTTCAACTATCCCACCTATGACAACCATAGACATCTTTCCTGGTGAGCTCACATGATCACATCACTATTCCAGGTGACATTTCTGACACACCTGCGCTTGCACACACTTTCACTTTAGACCAGGCACCACCAGGCAAAGGATCCTATGCACATGTCTGGGTGGGTCAATACACTCAGGTGTGTCCTACAACAAACCAGGGAGTTGTAAATTCACCTGTGGGTGAGTTCCTTCGAAGCCATGGCATTTTTATGATACTTATAAAGATAATCATACAACGTCCAACTCTCACTCAATGCTGCAGAAACACGAAAATATGACTTTGATATAAGTAGGCTATCATTTCAGTTTCTGTTGATATTATTGCACGATAGGAAATTGCAGTCACAGTATTAAATAGTGACCTTGCAAGATCCCTAATCATTCATAGTCTGTGACTTAAAACTCTATGACTAGCCTTTAGATGTGAGAGGGTCTGAGGCTAATCTTTCAAAAATCTTTTCCAAATTTTTGCAAAGTCTGTCAGTGTAGTCAAGTCAAGTCAAATTTTATTTCTATAGCACATTTACAGACGGCTGAGCCGAACCAAAGTGCTTCACAATAAAGTGCTAAGTGCAATAAACAAAGGAATGACCAAAGGCAGAAAGAAAGAAAAACGAAAAGGGCAACAAGACAATGACAGTAGGAGTTAAAATAATGCAAAAAAAGAGAACATTTAAAAAGGTAGCACTACACTATGCACCGACACTTAAAAAAGGAGACACTAATCAAAGGCAAGAGAATGGGCTGCACGGATGTGGAGGGGGAGGCAGTTCCAGAGTCTAGGGGCTGCTACTGCGAAGGCTTTGTTCCCCCTTGGTTTTTAGCCTGGACATGGGCACTTCTAACAGCAGTTGGTCAACTGACCGTAGTGCTCTGGAAGGGATTGTGGTGGCTCCACAATCTAGTCCCTATCTATCTATCAAATCTCCTAACCCCATACACACGTTCCCACACTCACTCTACAGATGCCCATCTCCTATTCACCCCCCCCCCCCCCCCCAAGCTTCGCTTCATGGGTGACAGGGCCTTCAGTGTGGCTGGGCCTAAACTCTGGAATGCCCTGCCACTGGCAGTGTGCAAATGCATAGCACTATACACCTTCAAAACCATGCTGAAAAACACATCTGTTCAGAATAGCTTTCCCCTTTTGCCTCCTAACACAACACTATCCACTTTCCTTTATTTCTGTATCATCTCACCAATCACGTGCAGTCACTCCTTATGCAGTGCGTGCACGCGCTCGCACACACGCACACACACACGAGAAGCTAGAAAACGGGGGTATATTTCATTAACAATAGCCTACAGGACGTCTTTCGCATTTGCAACAGCTCAAAGTACTGTAGGCTACTAAGCCAACAACGTGGGCACAGTAACCAGGTTCCCTGTTAAATCCCAAGATAAAAATGCTCATTAGCCAACTACTATATTCTTACTACATCATCAAGGCATGGGGCATAGCGACAGGTCAATTGTTCAGTGTGCTTGGGTAACTTGAAAGGTGCTTATAAATAGAATTTGTGATCATTGTAGAGTCTGTTCATCTCTTGAATGATATGACAACTTTAGAGATAACTCTAAAGATACAGCACAGCCTCAACATTGCGTGCCAGAGGTCGATACTTCTGGTTCTTCCAGATAAATCTCAATTAACTACCTGTAAAACCAGCAAAAATATCATTCCCACAACTCCCAACCAACTGTATACTGTTATGATTGATGCTTCCCTCCCACGTGATAACCCAGGTCCCATCTGAATTGCCACAACCTGATAATAACAATTCTGACTGGCTTAGTTTGAATTGACAAAAGAATAGTTAAGTGAAAAGCTATAGCACTGTTCAATCCCTGCACTGTTCACTTTTGCACTACCACCATTGCACACACTCTACCATAGCACCTTGTCATGGTTATTGGATCACACGACCATACCAGACCTTTGTAATCACTTCACAAATTTCTACCTCTAAATTTCTGTGAGTGATTTTTATGTATGTGAGATATATGTGTGTTTGTTGTGTTATGGTTGTCTAAGCTACTGGATGCCTAAAATTTCCCTCGGGATGAAAGTATCTATCTATCTATCTATCTATCTATCTATCCATCCATCCATCTTAAGCATGATTCAAATAACCCTGCTCTGACCCCGGTCCAATGAATGGAAAGTGCTGTAAAATATTGTGTTCTTGGTATGAGGTTTGAACAATTCAATCACACAATGGCATAATCTCACCTGAAGTCCTGCAGCACAGAATATCAACTTAAATGCCTGGCTTGTTGAGGAAGACAACTCTGTGTCACTCCTGGACGGTGTCGGTGCATCATCCAACAGACCAGCCTTTGCCTCATTCCCAAACACACAGGCCTTTATTACTGGGAAGCAAAGGCCTCGACCTGGGGAGGGGGGGGGGTATATTTAATAATGTGCTTGATGAAGCATTTATCAAAACGATCAGAAAGATAAAAAATGAGCAAAATGGTTAACCCCTCACCTGTCTCTAAGTAGTTGATCCTCTTGAAGTAGCTGATGAGAAAATAGCCGGGGATGATGATGGTGGAATAGCCGAGGACATTGAGGAGGAACTTGAAGACCCACATATCTTGCCAGCCATCCAGTAAAGAGGACTCATCTGACTCAGCAAGAGCCAGGGGCAAAGTGCCAAGCATGAGAAACAGCCTGGGGAACACAGGTGGAAAAGGGAGTCTCAGTCAGGCCCCAAATTACCTTCACTAGTCGAGAACACAATAGGGTAAAGTAGTGAAACAAAAGTTAGCTAAGAGCTATAAGGCTAAAACATTTTTAGGATTCTATGATAAAAAAAGGTCATTTCAGAAGCTTTGACATGATTCCTTTCATATACAGCGCTCTGTGTATGTGTGTGTGTGAGAGAGATTCTTCAAATAGGCCTCCTCCCAGAGGCCAGAGCCCTAACAGAGCCTCTTTGTGTCAAAGCCCTACGGCATCCAGGCCAATGACAGGACCAGCACAGGCCCACCGTGGAACAACCTGGTCTTTTGAGCAGGCAGTTCATGAAAGAAGGAATTGAATGCCTTCCTTTGCTAAGACATTTGGAAACATAAGCTCACCTGATGACTGAACGGGTGACGGGCTTTCCCACCTGTTTCTTAAATGCTAAATGAAAGGAATGTCAACAGATATTTTATGTCGCCTAAGAAAGTTTCAGTATTGTCTCATTTGTGTATGAATAGACAGGGTGGGCGCGCCTGTATTCAGAAGGATTGCGATTAAATCCTCCAGGATATGATTGCTGCTGTTGAGCAGGGAAAGCTTGACAGCTATTTTCCTGTTCAAATATTCTGCCAGCGTGGCCTAATGCATCTATGATAGGTTGGTGACTGACCACAGAGACGCATGCCATCTCTTGGCGGAAAAAATCCGAGTTTGTTCGTGTTCTGAGTTGGGAATAACCAACATGACCCTGTGCACATACAAGGCAATAGCCAGAAAGTTATTTAGTCTACAATCGGATGCTTGGGCTCAATAAAACAATATTCTTCTTGTTGTTTTTTGAGTAAATAAGAGATTCACTAACAAACAAACTTTTATGATAAGACCCCGACCTCCCTTTACAACAAAGAACACAGGTACATAAGATGATGGTTGCATTACGATATAATAGTTGATTTAGGGGCATGACTAGAAACATTATGTGAGAATGAAGGCACCCTCGCGTTTTCTAAAGTAACGTTTACGTCAGATTAAGATAAATTAATGCTAGGACCTAGTAAGCCATGATAGCATGTTCACTACTGCTTTGTAACATTAGCCTACTTGTCAATACTAACCAAAGACGTTTTAACGTCACTGATAGTAACGTTTAACCTTAACTTAGTTGACGTTGCCTTGCAGATGACTTTGTGGGTAGTTAACTGTCTATGGGGTAGACTAGCTAGCCAATATTTTATCCTTAGCTAACGTTAGACCAAAGGAGGTAATAACAGCGAGTGCATGCTAAGTCGTTTTTCTGCACAACGTCAACTAAACGGGTTAATCACCATGAAACCTCAGAAGCTAAGAAGAAAACAGGTTAAAAAGGTCTTGGAGATTGTATTAGATGCTAGATACATTTCTCTAAAAAGATAGCTAGCTCAATCAGTTCACTTATGAATGCTAAATGGCTGTTAGCTGGCTAACGTTACCAAGACACCAAGCAGTTGAAACTGTTGATGACTGCCCTAGCCACCACAGAGATGACCAAAAATGTTAAAGCAGCCAAGACAGTTAAACTTCTCCAGAGGTATGCGATATTAAAAGGACCGACACATATGTAAAGTGCTAACCACTTACCTCCATGAAAAAGAAGGCATTTTCTCTCAACTCTTCTCGAGCTCTGAACACTGGCGTTTCAGAGACGCCGCACACTGTACCACCTTCGTTGAGACCAAGCATGAACTGCAGAGAATCGATTTTAAATAAGATAAGCAATATTAAAGTTACGTTGGCAGCAGAGATTATTATTTTGAACTTGTCTCCACACACTGCTCTCATCTGGACAGTTGGCGAAACGTAGGGTTTCCTTCAGTATGCAAATCAGAATAAATCTCCTCCCTTGTCACTGCCAACGGAGTGCTGAAACCCGAAACCACCATGACAGACTATGGACCTATTCGGGACCAACACTGACACCACTTGGAAGGGAGGACTACCAACTCCATTCTACACTAAAACACAATAACGTTTCTATGTGGGTGTCTATCCCACTTTCAAGAGCAACACGAACTGCTCATTGTGTGAGCCACTTAACATTTCAGGCCTACTGTGTTGGGCAACTAGGGTCTACTCTGTAATAGCTGCAATAACTAATTCAAAAGAATATTATTATTAGGCCTGTCTTGTCTGGCACCGTCAAAATGATAAATGGCTTACCTTGCATATAAAATAACACAGTATTTGAAGATAATCTATAAACATCAGTTAAATTATCTGTCTAGATTTACTTCATTTTTGGCCCATGCCCAACCCTCCACCAAGTTTCAAAACATTCTGCCTAGTAGTTTGCATGCTGAGCTGATGAACAATGAGAATGGGAGGTAATGAATAGGCATACGCTATAGGCCTGCTTGTAGAACCATTGTGTTCAATAGACAAGAGCAAGACTGCAAGAAGGAAGATAGTAGATAGTATCTCTTACAGACACACAATTTACAGGAAATAGGGCTGCTGCTCAGCAAGGAAGTTATGTGTTGAAAGTGAGTTAGCATTGTCATTGGCTGTAATTACACATAGACCAGGGTGCAATGTTAAGGCAATAGCCGCTAAAGATGAGATGAGAAAGTAGGCAACTCAGTCAACAGATAATCTCCACTCTCCATAAAATAAATCAAAGCATGCTCAGTTTATTACAGTGATAACATAGTACACATGTGCATCTCAAAAATTAGAATAGTATGGGAAAAGTAAATTTTCTCCTGTCATTTATGTCAAAAAGTAAAACTTTCATATAATCTAGATTCATTACATCTAAAGTTAAATATGTCAAGCTTGTTTTGTTTTAATCTTGATTATTCTAATCTTGATGATTATGGTTTACAGCTCATGGGAATCAAAAATCCAGAAGGCTATCTCAAAAAGTTAGAATAAAGAATTTATAATAGTCATTTTGACCCGAGACGAGCCTCAGCTAATTTCAGTTTTTGCCCATTGCTTACACATTAAAATCGAATGCTTAGACCAAAGCCTCAATACTTAAACTTCTTGTAGCATACTTTAAACACTGTTTAACCATAGCTTTGCCCATTGTTTGCAATAATCTGCAACACACTTATTGAGAAACACTACACACGATTTCTTACATTAGACAATACACAACCCACACACATACCTGAAAACACTTACAGAGAAAACTGAACACCAATTAGTCTGAGGCTTAGCACTACAAATAGACTACAGGTAAGTTATTGTGTACAATACCTGTTCAAGTATGTACATTTACATTGAGTACACGTTTTCAGTTCTGTATTTGCCCCTTTACTCCCCATTTTTAAAACCTATCAAAGAATTATTTTCAGTGGGCCAATGAAAAGTATGACCACAAACCACATACATGCATGCCTCTTTTGCAAGCAATGGAAGGGGCATGCAGAGATATTGAGATGGGGTCAGTTCAAGGGTGCATATGGCACACAAGGTGATATTTTCCCCGTTGCCTAGCCCGAGAGGACATCACCTGCGACTTCGACGAGGACTTGTGGCCAGATCTGAACAGAAGGCAGGATCTAGCCCCCACCACCTACACACACAAGTAAAAAAATACATGTTTTTTTCGACAGCAATTTCTCCAGTAATTGTATTTTTTTTCTGTTACTTTTGTTTTGTTGCTACATTTTTTATTTGTTTAGAGTCCATTCACTTACAGTATTGCACTGATAAGTGTGATTCTACTTTTCTTTTGTTTTTTGTAAAAAACTTTTGTTGCAAAAAAAGTAGAAAATCTCTTTTAGGTTGGAGTCTGAGAAAATGACAATAAAAATAGAAACACAAAGACTGCAGTGTTTTAAAACACATCATTGTGTTGCTGCTAATTTGAAAGAGTAATTCAAACGGTGCATGTGTGTATAGTTTTATTGCAATAATTACATTTTTAGTTAGGATTGTTGAGTTTTAATTGTAGTGTTTCATTTTGGCATGTAAGTTGTTCATCTCCATGTGCTATGTCTTATATGGCTGTGTGAAGAGTTTTGACATAATGAGCCAAATTCTGCAAAAGGTGTGTAAGCAATAGGCAAAAACTGTCAAGTCATACATGCCAAGTAGGGGCAAAGTCTGGTAAAGAGGTGGCAGTTTGTGTATTTTTAAAACAATGGCATGTATGAATAATTGATTGATGACCTATTGCTGAATTACAATCTACATTACTGAAGATTTAGAGGCTGCAATGGCAAAACAACACCCAGTAGTATCTTCTCTCCCACATGGGAAAGCAAATGATTAACAAAGAAAACAGATTAGATCATTTTAATTTTTTTATTAAAAAACATAGACTACTGTTGTACATTTGCAGAAAATAACTGAGCCAAACTGGTTAAAGCTTTAACCACTAAGAATATTCAAGACAAAGAAAATTAACAACTTATTTGTACAAGTGTCATGGACTAAACAGGCCACCAACTTGTCCACTCTTAGCGCCAGATCATTTAAATAAAGAGTATAGAGAACGTTTCACACACCAGTGTCTTACACATAGTTTACTGTGATGGGTCTGTGTGAAAAATATAGCCTATGGATTCAACTGACAATGGAGGGCATATTCCAATATTTATTTTCCCCAGTGACTAATCTGAGATCATGAAGAAGATGCAAGAGCAATTCAAACTGTTGTGGAAATAGACAATCATGCCATCAGAATTAGGTAAACATGATTTAACACAATCTTGCTGGGTACAAGTGGTTGAAAGCATGGCTCATTTCTTATAACATTACTATAAAATCATACACAGCAAGACTTTATCATATCCATACTAAGATGCAGAAAGGCCTATAATGCATCATCTATCTCAAGAAAAGAGAGAAATAGCCCGATTAGATCAGCTAATAACGAACTATTCCCCACCTTGAGTTTGACTATTATAATAAACTTAACAGACATGTCTTTAAATATTGGTACCTTTAATGATGTAAAACTTCTTCAAGCCATGATGATGAAAATTCATAAGATATTTACTTCACTCCTTAAAGCACTTGAAGCATTAGTTACTTTTGAGAGAGATACTGTTGTTTTCTATACATACATAAATAGCTGCAGATACTATGAGGTTCCCAGTGAATGAAAGGCATTATGGCTTGTTCTGTGAGCATGCCTTGTCTTGCTCTTTGATTTAGAAATTCACCCCTACCACAGATCTTCCAGAGATCTGAATGTCATCAAATGGGAAAAGGGCAAGGATCTGTAGGACAAGAAAGAAGAAGTCACATTTCACACACATAATTGTTAAGAATAGACTACAACTCAGATGACCCTGACAAAAACAAGTTAGATAAAGGCATACGAGCAAATAGAGCTATAGCCGACACCGTCTTGCACTAGTCCGAAGCACTAACCAGTGTGATTACTAGGTATGTTAGCCGTGGCCTACTGGTTAGCGCTTCGGATTTGAAACCGGAGGGTTGCCGGTTCGAACCCCGACCAGTAGGCACGGCTGAAGTGCCCTTGAGCAAGGCACTTAACCTCTCACTGCTCCCCGAGCGCCGCTGTAGTTGCAGGCAGCTCACTGCGCCGGGATTAGTGTGTGCTTCACCTCACTGTGTGTTCACTGTGTGCTGAGTGTGTTTCACTAATTCACGGATTGGGATAAATGCAGAGACCAAATTTCCCTCCCGGGATCAAAAGAGTATATATACTTATACTAAAAATGTTTGTATGCTTTAAGTGACCCATAACGGTCAGTAGTATGTCAAAGAGATTGTGACTTACGTCATCATTGCCATCGGCGAGGTCTAGCGCCGTCTCATCCTCCATGTTCCTGATCATCTGGTCTGCTCCTGACTGGCAAAGCAGGTTGGCGATGGTGGCATCCTGCCTGCCCACTGCCAAGTGTAGAGGCGTGCAGCCGTTGAACATGGCGGCGTCGACGTTCGCCCCCTTGTTCAGCAGCAACGTCACGGCTGACACGTCATGGAGCTCCACAGCCATGTGCAGCGGGCTCTTGCCACTAGTCCCTTCCTGGTGCACAGGCAAAAGAGAATGTTTGTCAAAAAAACAGACACATGCTGATGATGACCACAGATTTATAGTGAACTATTAGCAGGCTCAAACGAAGCGGAAGATGAAGATTGCCACTAAAATTCACTACAATTATTTGAACATCATCTGGAAAGTAATCTGTCAAAAATACTTCAGTACAAAGTAGGCCTACTATTACTATTACTTTAACACTTACAAAACATTGCTCTGTAAAATATAAATAATGCCCTTGCTTTCAGACCCAATTGACTAAAACAAAAGAAAGGAAGAAGAGAGCGAACATAAGCTGTGTCTGCTAGGAGAGAGATCATGAGGCCCACAGGACTTGTGATAAAAATAGGAAATCAAGTGTGAGAAAGGGGTGTGAAATGACACACAATATGAAGAAATCCAAGCTTTCTGGCCACCATACAGTAACAAGTTAACACTTCACCCCCCATGAGAGCCGGAAAAAAAAATTACAGCTCTAGCACCAAATCTTTCCTTAAGACAGCATTCATTAATACACTTAAGTTTCAGACAATGTAAACTTTAGTCTGTGGTTTAAAAAAGAGTTTTGAGGTTTTTTTCTGCAGCTTGGCAATAAGCTCAGCATTGTCCCTGTGTCCTGTGACCCCTTTATAACGTTGTGAATCTGAAATGGCCGTTGTTGCTGAGCTCTTCTTGTGGTCATATGAGAGGCCTGGCAGAAGCAGGGGGACTCCAGAAAAAGTCCTTGCACGTCAGCCCTCTGGGCCTGAACCTTTTAATGTCCCAACTCCAGTTACAGCCTCATGAATCTCTTACAAGATCCAGTCAACTAGCTCAAATCACCTCAGCTCTGAGCCCTGAATTCTTGAACTTGGTGAAGTCATGATAGCTACTAGAGTACCTCTAATGAGAAGAGTAGCTCTAATGCAATCAATTTCATGTTTTAAGACGAGTAAACTGATCAGAAATATAAAAAAGAACCACCACATAGTCTAGTGGCCTTGCAATAAAATGCATTATGCCAAAAGTGCACAAGTGAAGTGACAAGGTGACAAGGAAGACACTATAGCTCTCAGTACATCAGAGCTCAGCTCCAGTTAGAAGTATGAATTACTGCCATATACCGCATCACAGCACACAATTCCAAGCTCACCTGCACATTCAGGTTGGCACCCTTCTTTATCAGGAGCTTCATGAGCCGATGGCGTCTGTGCAACGTAGCCAGGTGGAGGCAGGTGACACCTGAAAGCAGGTATGCACAGGTAACTAAGAAAATCAATATTCAAGACCATCTGAACAGTGAGACTCATCAATAGTGAATGGGCTTCCATTTGGAAACTGGGAAAGTGAAGCTTTGCCACTTGACAGTAAACACGAAATACTGAGACATTGACTTTTCCAGCAAATTGGTCTGTGAGTGTTTCAATAGTGACAGTAATGAAAACAATTGCTTGATAGAGCTGTAACAAGTCTGATGGCATAATATACCGCATGCAGCCCAAGACATCTCTATAATGGCCTGATTTGTTTCAGTGGTTGCACTTTTCCACACATATTTAATAATATTATTGTTGATTAAAATCACAAAAATGCAGACATCATCCACACTACACTACGCCTTTAGCCATACCATCATCAAAATACTGTATCAATGAAAAAGTCTGTTGAGGATACATGCATACAGTAAATAAGCACTTCATAGGTCAACAAAAGTCTATACCATATAAAGTATGTGTTTCATGTTAAAGAAGCCCTATGCAACAATTTTAGCAAAAATGACCTTAATTATGCAGGTTGAGAGTCGTTCTGGTGGTTCTACAACACTTTCTGGGTCGTTTGGTGGGTGCTTCGTCTCCCCCTATCGCTTCTCCACTGAAAAACTGAATATGCAACTTTCTAAACCCGGACCGGGTAAATCTGGATGTGACTCAGCGGAAGTATCCAATCGCGCCTCGAAAATGTAGTCAGATTGTAGTTTCTAAGAAGACTGCAAAACGACGCCGACTTGGCTTTGTTGCTGTTGAAATTGTAAGTAGCCTACCCTTGGGTGAACTTTTTTGTAATGTGGTTTGATAGTCTCTTGAACAATGTGTTTGCTCGACGTTTTATTGTGAGCCCTGTATGTGTTTAGCTTGGTTTCTTGATGGCTAGCTCGCTAGCTAGTGGGGGTTTAGCGTAGCAGTCACTTGCTACCGAAGCTGCAGGGGGAGCTATGTCGTGAAAAATGCGATCCCAAATCCGGCGAAAACACAGAAACAGCGAAAGAATAACCAGCCCTGCATAGGGCTTCTTTAAGTAGCCCTATCTTGCCTCATATTTAAATACTTGGATTATTTAACCAACAGTTGTTCTGGAGGACTAAAATGAGAACTGCCGTAATTATTTATAGTTAATATTTAACTCCTCTTGTGCAGACAGTGAATTTTCTTTCTTTAATAGCGGATCAACATTGCCAGCACTATGTCTTTCCAAGATACACTCTTCAAACTAGAACATCTGCAAACTTGGTAGGCTACCAACAGAGATACATCTCCATTAGCATAGCTCACCATAATAGGTGGAGATAGCTAATAAAATAGACATATTATCCATATCAGCTTATATATCCATATCAGTTAAGATATATGCTTCTAGTGTGTCTTTATAACGCTTTCCCTTTGTGGTCCTAGCTTTGCAAATGGGCCAATCAATACATTCCATCATTCACTGGCTTAGAAGCAGCAATCAGGATTTCACCTTACATTCTAGCCCTCTAACTAAACAATAGCAATAGATTGTGTTCTACAGTAGTATATCCACATGATTGCTCAGGATTCTATTGTTTTATATAAATTGTTTAATTTCTCCCAATTTATGCATCAGACATGTCAACCCTTGTGTAAAAACTATTTTGGTATATTTGTTAATGTTTTAATCAGTAAATTTGCACAACTGCTGGTGATGAGCCAAAATTCTTCAGCTGTAGGCCAACTTCAAATTTCACATGAGTGAGTTACATGATTAATGATTTATGATGATGTGTGTTTTCTCTGAGAAACTATGTTGTTTGGACAAACAACATTCACAGAGAGAGAGAGTAATGCAGAGAGATTTTGATGGATTGAGCTGCCATGGGTGACATGCAGACATTTTATATGAAAGTTTGTTCAGCTGGTAAAAGAACTGTGGATGAGAGCCCACTGTATACTAACCACCACTACTGGGTGAGAACCCTTTCCCATATATTTCCTATAATGCATCTCCACATAGTGACCACACAGCCCAGG
The DNA here is from genome assembly GCF_046254945.1 of Alosa pseudoharengus. Classification (NCBI taxonomy): domain Eukaryota; kingdom Metazoa; phylum Chordata; class Actinopteri; order Clupeiformes; family Clupeidae; genus Alosa; species Alosa pseudoharengus. The sequence goes on along the minus strand of NW_027468859.1, from coordinate 26,864,654 downwards.
TGACACCCACCTCTCCAGTTCTGTGCCTCTAGTACTGGGGTGAGCTGGCTGGGTGGGATGTCCCGCGTCATCTCGCTGGCGCAATCCCCGCGCCCCTGCTCACAGGCTACATGCAGTGGGGTGTTCCCATCGTGGTCCTGCAGCGCCAGGCCGGCTCCCCCTTCCACCAGCCTCCGCACCACCGCCGGGAGGTCCAGGTACGTAGCCAGGTGTAATGGCGTCTGCAAGAATCAAATCGAAAGCAAAGAAGTTGCTTTATTCTGAATGAGCTCCTTACAGACCAATAGCATGTGTCAAGGTTTCAAAATCCCTGTGCACAGCCCTTCTTCCTCCAGGTGCTGATGGTGTGCAGTATAACTATTGAAAAGTAAAAAAGTAGTATACATCGCAGCCGTGGCCTACTGGTTAGCGCTTCAGACGTGTAACCGGAGGGTTGCCGGTTCGAAGCCCGAACCAGTAGGCACGGCTGAAGTGCCCTTGAGCAAGGCACCTAACCCCTCACTGCTCGCCGAGCGCCGCTGTTGATGCAGCTCACTGCGTCGGGATTAGTGTGTGCTTCACCTCACTGTGTGTACACTGTGTGCGGTGTGTGTTTCACTAATTCACGGATTGGGTTAAATGCAGAGACCAAATTTCGCTCACAGGATCAAAAGAGTATAATATACTTATATATACTATATATACTTATATAAACTGGAGGGTATTTTGCTGACTTTATTTGGCCAATCGCATGCGCGTTTGTAAAATGCTGTTTATTTGTTTTACTTTTTTATTTGATGGGCCCATCTTCTTGTTTGTCTTTTATGTTACTTGTATTAAGTGGTGTACAACTGTTTTCCTTGGTTTTGCTTTTACTGTGGTGACGGTCAGTTTTTGAGTGTTAGTGTAGTTTTGTTTATGTTGTGAAACCTTCAATAAAAAGTTAATCACAAAAAAAGAAGTTGCTTTATTGGGTTTTCCCCCTGCTTGTGTTGGTTTTTAACGACTCTTACTGTGTAACACAGAGATGTGTGAAAATGTTAAGTGTTCCAAGAAGAAAGAATTCATCCAATCAAAATGTATGTTGACCGGTAGACTAACACAACTTAAGTAAAATAAATATAATACATTTATTTTATAACATAAAATCTCATGTAGTAAAATATACAAAAGGCACAATGAAGTCACTGTAGCGCCACAAATCTACAAAAGCAAGGAAGATTAAGAAGCAACAGCAGATAAAAGACAACAGACTGTGAGGGAGGAATCCTTCAGACAGTGGGAGTCTCACCAATTAGCAATATCTCAACACAGCCGGACAACAACAAAGGCTGGATGGCTGCAATGGTGTAGCTTGGAAGGGAGGGGGTGACAGACTGCATTTGTGGTGCTGAATTTGGAGACTGAACTTCAGCAAAAGACAGTGGTGAATGGCATGAAGAGAGGGAAATTTGACATGAGATCTGTGAGAGGATAGACTAACAACACTCTTAAAACGAATGTGTTTAAAACAACACAACTTGTGTTGTTTTTAACACATCTCTGTGTCCAGATAGGGACAACACAGTTTGTGTTGTACTTGTTACACAACTTGCATTGAAAGCAACACAACTTGCATTGAAAGCAACACAACTTGCATTGAAAGCACACAACACAACTTGCGTTGTTTTTTTTTAACACATTTGTGTCCAGATAGGGACAACACATTAGTTTTAAGAGTGAATATCATATGGAATCAGGGAGAGGAAGTGTCCGAGTCTAGGTGCCAACTGGTAAAAGGGCACCGTCAGACAGAAGTGGAGGCTTGTGATGAGGCGATTTGCAGGGGGAAGCGGCGCCACCCGTGTGTGGGGACTAACCAGCATGTGGGAGGCACATGAATCAGTGATTGCACACAAAGTGTTTATGATGAGCTAGTTTTCATTGAGAAACAAGAGAGTTTTCACCCCAGGCTGTGGCTGTGGGGTGATGATTTTGGTGCTTACTCAATACCGGAACATATACTGACCACCAAGAGGAAACCGGTGAGCAACGCGGCTAATGTGTTGGACTTATTGTTTGCGTGGCTTATGGTAACTTCTTTGACTCAAGAGAAAAACAGTGTTCCATGAGTCATCTAAAACGCTGACTGTCACTAGTATCAGCTTCTGCCTGTGGACTAAACATGGCTTTTTTTTTTCGAGTGGTGGATGGTCTTTGTATAAGAGCTACATATCCATGTTGTTGCTTAACGAGAAACGTAAAGCGTAACAAAGGTTAGATAACAATTTCAGGGAAGTACCCACCCAGGTGTTATCTTTCCATTTGTTTTTAATTTCTATCTTTCGTTTTCGTTTCACGTCATATCACTGTAGGATCGATCTATACAGATACCAAAAGTAACAAACTACAAGATTAAATTGTGCATTTAAAAGTGTGATGCTGCTACCAGTTCTAAGAAGGATTACAAAACAAGACCTGTAGCTTTCCAGTAACATTACAGTATTAATATGTGTATATATGATGATGTTAGAATGTGCTTTTAAAATTCCCCTCGGGATAATAAAGTATCTATCTAACATGTAAGCGTTCTCACACCTTGCCCCAAAAGAACATAACCTAACCTACTTTCTCAATGGTGACATATTTTTAGTCAATGAAAGGGGAGTTCCACCACACGCACTTCCTTATGAAAGCACCTGAGACGGTACACAGATAGAAAGCCATGAGCTGGATTTAGATCATGAGGCTAGGGGACACAAATTCACCTGGGGGAAACAAAACAAACAAACAACGACAAAAGCCACAGTACGCACAGTAGTCATGAAGCACGTTGCCGTGGTTACCTGATACAAGTTGTTCTGAAGGTCCAGAACCTGCTTGGGAAACAGCTCAATCAACCAATCTGCAAACTGTACGGCCTCATGGATTACGGCTAGGTGCAGGATTCTGGACAAAGACAAAGAGAGGTTTCCGGTAAATGTTCAGAATCCATGTACCAATTGAGCATGAATGAATGTAGGTGTACCATTGTTCATCCAACTCAAAAAGAGAACAGTGTCAAAGGAAAATAAAAAGAGAGCAGGGGGAAAATGTGGCAAGAAATACTGAGAAACGTCTGAGCAAAAGATCAGCATCAACAGGCACACAGGTAGTGGAAGGCTGTCAAAACACGGTGGTTGATGTTGCGCAACACTGGAACTTTAGTACTTTGGCCACAGCCTTGAAATCAACGTGCAAAGTCTTTCCAAGGCTTTGAAGCTCTACAAGTTCTCCGTAATGCAGTGATGTGATGATCATCACATTTCACTTAACATGCAAGTGAGAATATGCATTAAATACTTGTATTCTTAATTCAAAAAAGTTACAGGGTACACGGGTAAAAAAACAAGAAAATGTTCCACCAAATGGTACCATATGTTTTTCAAATGTCCAGCACTTAAAAGGCAACCACACATAAGGTTCCTAGGATGTTCCTAACAATGTAAACACGTGCAAGGCAGCACTTTCATTCTGTAACATCGAGAGGAGTATTTATTTTGGAAGCAAGCCTAAAAATATTATTTTCCTGCTGAAATTGATTTCCAATACTATTCTAAGACTGTAGGGCTTAATGTTCCTAGTCAGAACAAATGTTGTGCCTAAAAGACCGTAAAAATTCCACTTCAAATTCTGTTCAGTCTTAAAGAACCACTGTTGCCAGTGAAGGGTTCAGGCTTTCACCTTCAAATGGGTCGTTCCATTTCCTGGTAAAAGAGCACTTCAGGCAAACAACCCTTTACTTTTTAAAGTGCAACTCAAGCTCAAACAACATCACAATTGCTTCTGTTATGTATTAGGATTTAGACAGACAGGGTAATTGAGACATTAACAATTGGACAATCTCTGCATGTAAACACCTGTGTCCATGTCAAGTTTGGCCCTCAGTCAGTCAGCTAAGTGAATGCAATTAATGGCTGGGCCCAGACTGCAAACTGTACAATATATTTAAGCTGTTTTTGTTGTAAGCACAATAAAGTTTCCTTGAGACTCAGACATCAAACTGTCAGACAATTAAGTTGTGAAAGAGAAACAAGCCATTGTCAAAAATGAATGAACTAGACTATAACAGAAACTGAAATAAACCTGTCTGATGGGAAATGTGTAAGAGATGACCGATGGCTATGGCTATAAGAGTAAGTGTTTGAGTGACACAAATATCTTGAATTATAAAGCCTTGTCAGTGAAGCATGCATGCACATGTAAAGCAAAAGCAAGTCATTTCGCATATGGGGTGTGCACTCGGCTTCTTAACATGCTCTCCTATGTCTGCAGGTGTGTGCATATGCGTGTCTTTGTGTGTGTGTGTGTGTGTGTGTGTGTGTGTGTGTGAGAGAGAGATTTATCTGGAGGCCAGAGAAGGGTATCAGAACGTGTCCAGCCCAGCAAGGGAAATTCCATCATTCTACACTTCTGCTTTCTGTGACAGCAGTAGACTGAGGCAGACAGCTTTAAGTTCCTACTCACAAGAGCAAATAGCATATAGCCTATTAAATATTATTTAATATAAAAGGTATATTATAGTGCATACTTAATAACAGCTCTCCTTAATCTAGAAACACAAAACCTAGACGATTGTTGTGTTTTTAATTATTATTATTATTATTATTATTATTATAAGAGGCCTAAGGCCTATCAGATTGCACTAAGCTTAGTAGAATGAGGAAATTCATGTAAAATGTTGAAACCAACTAGTTGAGGTGGGTGGTGGTTAAGAGATGTGCTTATCCATGCGAGTAGCAGTATGGTGTGTACAAAGGGAACACATTAACTTTTGTTAGTTGAATTTAAATGATGTTGCTCTCTTTAACCAACTTGCTTTTGTTTTGTAGTTTTGTAAACTGAAATTAAGTAAGGCTATGATGGACATACAAAATACAAAAAAGATGTACCCCTGGGTCTAAATATAGACTATCAAATAAGCCTAGACCACAATACCTCCAGATTTTCAAGACTAGGCCTACCCAATTCTGCTTGCATGCACTGATTGCAACACTGTAATGGAAGGAATGCAAGACAGTTGTCAACACTGTAACATTATTTAGCCATCCTCCTGAACATGTTCTTTTGCAAAAATGCTAAATCATCCTTGAGTTTTGCAATAACTAAAAATACATACGTGTCTCCATCATCTGTAATGGTGGTTAGAAGATTCTTGACTTCCTGTTCATTGTGATCAGGGGTCTCTGCGCTCTCCGTGTCCTGAGAGCCTGCCGAGCAAGTCTTTAAAATGTCAGTAATGTTGTCGACTGTGATAGAGGATGAAATGTAAGCAGAGTCATGGCGTTCCTCGGTCACGCTGTCGAGTTTGTCTTTAACCTCTCCATCCTCAGGAGGACTCAGTTCATGTACAGGCTTGGAGTAATGCTCGTCTTTAGTGAGCGACTTGAAAGAATCAATACCGGAGTCAATTCGGTTATCCTCCAAGAGATCCACTTTCCCCTTCTCCTCGTCGCCGCTCGCCATAATGCAGTCAGATGACCTGCTCCCGACAGTGTGCCCGGCGCTTTGGAGTGGGCCCGCTCCAAAGAGATGAAGAAGTCAATCTCACCTGAAAAACAGCCGTTCCGTCGTGAAACCAAAGGGTCGAGAAATTGTTGAGTTTCATGCCACCACCGATAGCTTCGCTTTTACCACGGTCCAAAAAAAGAGAAACTCTTCTCTCATATTCAAACTCGCCGAAAACTTCTGTTGTTGTAGGCTAAGCATACGGCTACTTAAAGTTGCCGCATTAGGTGAATCCTGACGTCAAACAATTTTGGAGCCCTAAACTTGTTTTATGTCTACCTAGCTCAGAGCGCTATTGTAGAGTGCTATTCACAGGAGAGGGAAACGCCATGTGAACGATTTGGTTGACGCGCAAGTCTGTAGGCCTGAGCTGTTTTTGTTGGGGGGATTCCCCAAAGGGAGTGGCATGTTATTATAAGCCTATTCCAGTTCCTTTGCACTTTGGAGTGTCCCTGGCTTCACCAGATCACTTGACCTGGGGTAATTCACAGCAACTTTTAGCTTGAATTCTAACATGATATTCCAAAATTAGGCAATAAAATTAGAAACGAATTAAATATGTGGGGGAAAAAAAGAGGGCATAGGCCTATTATCTTCAACAACATATTACTATTTGAATGCATACAAATATGTAGGCTAACTTAACTATACGCAGTTCAGACTAAAGATGAAGATTAAAAACAGTTTCGATTTAAAATGTTGCCTTGCGCGGGTCGTACTTCCTGTTCACCACACGAGGGCAATATACACATAAAAAGATCAGAGCCATAGATAGACCGACTACAGCTTTGAAAAAAGATGACTCAGCCTATGATTACACAAATGCGCTTGGCATTATATGTCTTTGACTGTGTAGCACATGTGATTATGTCGGATAATTGTATGTTATTATTAATAACAATACCTATTGACAATTGAAAAGAAGTGCACAAAATATAATTTGTTGGCACAAAACACATAGGCTATAATTTCAAATCAAACACCATTTCCATCCTCAAATTGACGTTTCATTTTAAAAAAAAACATCACCTCAACACATCATATGAACCATGGCCAATACTAATCTGCATGCTAACTTATGATAGAACTAGGACTCTTCTCAATCTTACTCAGGGCAGAAGAGGCACTAATGCCCTAATTGTGAAATTGGCAAAACATACCCACTAAAGAGCAGAACATAACCTCACATCATGCTCATAACACATGTATGACATCCTCCTTTCATACACTCGAGACAAAGGCAAAAAAACAGCTTTATTCAGAGGGACAGCGCGCTGCTGCTGGTGGGGGGGGGGGGGGGGGGTTGTGGGTGGGTTAGGACGATTCTAAGGGCCCAGCACTGACAGGGGGCCCCCAGAGCCCCCCCTCCAATAATAATATATATTATCCGGGGGCCCAGAATTATTGTCTGTCATAGGGCTCAAATTTTCTAGCAGTGCCCCTGCACAGGGTCATACCTCAACATGCTGTTTTCACCAGTGTGAAGTGAAGTGAATATATATGATGATGCAATTTACCTAACCAGTCTAGCATAAATCATGTTGACAGAAGGAACAATAATAAACACTATATTGTCTCAGATGTCCACTCCACTCCAACACACCTACAGACTGGTAGTGTCTAAAAAGTGTATCATTTGCATTTAAACAACATGGTTAAATGGAGGAGGACATTTTTTATGGAAATGTCACCATCAGAGACAAAAATGCACTTTCCAAGATTGTAAATGTGGCCAGTAAGATAGTGGGAGTGAAGTTTGTTAGTCTCACCGAATATTTTAATAAGCAGGTGTTCAACAAAGCGATAGCAAAGTACTAAATGCACACAACAGGAAAGGATAGATTTGTCCATTTAGTGACCCCCCCCCCCCATTCACTTCCTCCTGTTATATCTAACTTTTTTATATAAAGTTTTATCTTGGTTTTACTGACTCATCTTTTTAGGCATCGTCAGACCTATTTATCACAACTAAATTATTATTTTGTGCATATCTGTCTGTATTGTAGTGTGTTGTGTCTATTGTTGTGTGGTACATGATCCTGTCTGCAATCAAATTGCCCATTTGGGACAAAGAAATAAATTGAACTTGAACTTGACTTGTTGAGTGACGCTGCAAATCTGAGGGAGGAGATAGAAAGGGACTACTCAGATCACAACTATGGACCAAAGCTGGGGTGGATTCCAAGTACATAATTTAGTCATAAACCCGTCCAGGGCGGAGTGGGACGCTGCTAATATTATCGAGAGATGTCAACCTCCAGTGGCATTGATGGGAGTAGCCTATGACCCAATTTGGCCTGATTCCTATTTTAGGGGGGGAATCCAGGGCTACTTAAAACATCTAAAATCTTCAGTAGTCTCTACCCATCTCATATGCATCTCATAACCTGTATGTGAGGTCATCACAGCTGTTACCACATTATTTCCAGGGCTGTAAGGGGAGGGGAGTGAGAGTGAGGGACTGTGATTACACTGTTGGAGGGCACAGCAAAGAACTTATGCAAACAACGATGCCATGCCCTTTTTAAGACTTCAAAACATTTCCCGCCAACCGAGCATTCTGCCAACTCTCCCAATTACCACTCCGGTACTGAACCTGGCTAATAAAAGCCTATGGCTTCATGCTCCTAAAAAAAAACAAAGCATTTGGGCTCTTTTTTTGGAGGTTTACCAATTATTCTGACTTAACTTACCCAGACTCATCACTAAACTCTGTACTTGGAATCAGCCCCTGGGCTAAACCTGATCCAGGGTCGGCTGTTATCATGATGGAGATTCTAATCCCATACACTTTGTCATAGTCAGCAACTCATGCTTCTCTCGCTGCTTATTCGCTGCTTGTTCAGGCTATTCGATTAACATTTAACATTCTCAACCAATCAGCATCATGCTTCAGGAGTGCACAAGGTGAGGGAGGTATTTGATTGTCTGTTGACCTCACACATCAACAACCTTTCCCAAAATGTGCACACAAAGAAAGGACAGGTAGAGGACTGTAAGGACCAATTTGCTGAACATGACAAAAAATCTACAGGATTTGAATCCTGGACTGTTCTTTTAAGATTGGCTTAAAGGTGCTCTAAGCGATGCTGGGTAACGTCACTTCTGTTGACTTTCAAACAAAACAGCTCGCTACTTCCTCCCCCTCCCTCCTGTGCGGCTCCCGTACAATTGAAACTCTCCTAAACGCGCATCTCGTCTGTGATTTGCTGGAACAGTTTGTTATGTTTTTATGGGCTAGGGTTGCCCAGGTTGTTTTTGTTGCCGTTTTTGGAGCCTGGGCTGTCCACAGAGATTGCGTTTTTTTACAGTGTATTCAGGACACAGACAGCTAGCGGATGGTTAGGTGATGTTTGCAGTGACATAAAATGTTTTAGCCCTAAAAAACGTGTGCCATCGCTTAGAGCACCTTTAATGAGAATACACACAGCTTTCTGTTGCTCCTTCTCAATCAGAGGCAGAACAAGTGCACACTAAAATGCACCATGGTCTCTCTCTTTTCCAAATTTCACACATTTTAAACGGGGCCCACGTACGACAAACTCAGCCTGTGCCTTGGGGGAACTGACCTAGCTGGCCTTCCTACTCTACCACTGTACAGTTATAATAATAATAATAATAATAATAATAATAATAATAAAGGTCGCTTTACAAGAAAGGGTGGTAGTAAGTGTGTGTGCATGTGTGTGTGTGTGCGCACAGGAGAGCTGGGGGGGATGGTGAGGGGATTAGAGGCCTCAGGCCTCAGTGAAAAGATGTTTTTTGAGGTGTTTTTTGAACAGGACCACAGAAGAGGCACAGCGGATGGAGGTAGAGCTGGTTCCAAAGAGTTGGGGCGGACACACAGAAGGCCCTGTCCCCAAAAGTCTGGTGCGGGGTATAGCCAGCTGGTCCTTGCTGGAGGACCGGAGGGATCGCAGAGGGGTGTGGTGGTGGAGTAAGTCAGAAAGGTATTTAGGGGCCAGAGCATGGAGGGCCTTGTAGGTGAGAATCAGGATTTTCCAGATGGGTGGAGATGAAGCAGTGGATGAGGGTTTTGGTTACTGAGTCGGATAGGGAGGGTCGAAGTCTTAAGTCAAGTCAAGTCAAGTCAAGTTTATTTATATAGCGCATTTCATACACAGAGGTCACTCAATGTGCTTTACATAAACAAAACCAAACAATAATAACAAATAAAAGCATAGAAGGGCAATATAGTCAAAGAATAGTTAAAAGGTAAAGATCGATCATAATAAAAAGAAAACATAAAACACAAGGTAAAATCATTTAAAAATAAAGAATAATTAGTAAGCAAAAACAAAGGCAAAAGTAGTAAAAAAAAGTAATAGACAAGGTAGAATAATTATCAAGGCAGATTCAGAATTTGTAACTCGGCACAGTTAGCAGAAAGCATCTGAGAACAGTTTGGTCTTAAGTCTGGATTTAAAACTGGCTACAGTTGGGGCCTTTTTGATGTCGTCCGAAAGTTGGTTCCACAGCTGAGCCGCATAGCAGCTAAAAGCTGCTTCACCATGTTTAGTTCTAACAGTAGGCTAGGTTTTACTAGCAGGTTTTTCACCTGGAACCTGAGAGCACAAGAAGGTGAGTACTGCTGAAGCATGTCTGACAGGTATTTAGGTCCTGCTCCATTTACTGATTTATAAACAAGCAATAGTGCTTTAAAGTCAATTCTGTGACTTACTGGAAGCCAGTGCAAGGATTTAATAATTGGAGTAATGTGGTCAGTTCTTTTTGTTTTTGTTACAATCCTAGCTGCTGCATTTTGTATCACCTGAAGCTGTTTACTAGTCTTTTTAGGAAGGCATGTGAACAGTCCATTGCAGTAATCAACCCTGCTGGAGATAAATGCATGAATGAGTTTTTCTAAGTCATGTTTTGACATCAGCCATCTGAGTTTGGCACAGGGCCGTAGTCACCATAGACATTGAGGGGGACGTGTCCCCCCAATATTCAAATATGACCAAAATGTCCCCCCCAATATATACGTACATAGAAAAAGAAAGAAAGAATAAAGCGCTATACTAGGCCTACAGGATCAGAAATGTAATCAAAAGTAACGCACAAATTAGTGACCTATGGTTCCAGAGTACCCTACATCCCTGAGTGGTTTGTCCTGGTGATTTTCCGTTTTTCGTTAGTGGCGTGCGCTATCAAAAGCTTCCATTTACTGCACCCTACTGCGGTGAGGTAGCTAGGGCTGTCAACAATATCGCAAAAGCTACCGGTACAATTTTCACAAAACTTATTGGAAAGGTGTAGCACAGGCTAAGGAAATCCCATACATTTTTGGAGCCGATCAGACTGAAAGGGAACATTTTCCATATTGTAGCCTATTCTCGTAATGATAGCGAAAGTGAAACGTTTTATTTTAAATGATGAATTTGTGCAAGCCTGTGTCATTTCTTTCACGTCTTTCAACATAAATAATGCATTCATATGCTAGTAGTCAAGGCCATAGTCATGATGTCAACATTGGGGGGGACCAAATCTGTGGTGGGGTCTGAGGGACCCCCAAACAGAATGCGCCCCCCCCGTGAAAAGAGAAGGGTGGAGAAGAAGCAACTTCACTGGTCCATCCCTGGACCCGTGACTCCAGAGAGTATCTTTTGATAACCTCTATATTACACAGAATGTGGTTCTTTGACTTATTACTTACACCTGAAGATTTTTTTAAACTAAGGCTTAGACTCATAGGTTGGAGCCTAATAAGATTTTGTCTTTTAATTTAGATTTTTATTATGCTGGCGGCTAATCACACAATTTTAACTTAGTTTGACAGGATTCAGGAATAGGCTACTAAGACAGGCCCCTCTTCTGTCTGACTCACCTCATGTTACCCCTGTATGCATTATCGACTGGCTTTTGACAGAAAGGACGTTTTGTGCCAACATGTAGAAACACTAAGCCTACTACAGCCTAATTGGTGAATGGAGGTGCAAATTCCTTTCTTTGGTTATTGTCCGCGATTCACATTAACTAGGCTATCACGTATTGTAAACGTCGCCACATTTGATCACGTTTTGCCTGCATGGATGCGCGATTGAGTGCGCATCTAAATATAATATGCAAGATGCAACAATCATTTCTAAGAGGCCTATACACTGTAATTTCTGGCATTACTACTAGCATATGAATGAATCCTTAGCCTGTGCTACACCTTTCCAAGAAGTTTTGTGAAAAGTGTTCCGGTAGCTTTTGCGATATTGTTGACAGCACTAACTCACCGCAGTAGGGTGCAGTAAATGGAAGCTTTTGATAGCGCACGCCATTAACGAAAAACGGAAAATCACCAGGACAAACCACTCAGGGGTGTAGGCTACTCTGGAACCATAGGTTTGTGCGTTATTTACGTTTGATTACATTTCAGATACGTGTTGGTTTCCTGTAGGCCTAGGATAAGGCTTTATTCTTTCTTTATTTTTCCGAATATTGGGGGGGACATTTTTGTCATATTTGAATATTGGGGGGGACACGTCCCCCTCAATGTCTATGGTGACTACGGCCCTGCTAGTAGTAATGCCAGAAATTACCGTTTATAGGCCTCTTAGAAATGATTGTTGCATCTTGCATATTATTTAGATGAGCACTCAATCGCGCATCCATGCAGGCAAAACATGATCAAATGTGGCGACAGCACACAAGTTGGAAAAAACGTTTACAATGTGATGATAGCCTACAGTTAATGTGAATCGCGGACAATAACCAAAGAAAGGAATTTGCACCTCCATTCACCAATTAAAGGCTGTAGTAGGCCTAGTGTTTCTACATATTGGCACAAAAAGTAATTTCTGTCAGAAGCCAGTCTATAATGCATACAGGGGTAACATGAAGTGAGTCAGACAGAAGAGGGGCCTGTCTTAGTAGCCTATTCCTGAATCCTGTCCCTTTCAAACTGTTAAAATTGTGTGTTAGCCGCCAGCATAATACAATCTAAATTAAAAGACAAAATCTTATTAGGCCAAACCTATGAGTCTAAGCCTTAGTTTAATCTTCAGGTGTAAGTAATAAGTCAAAGAACCACATTCTGTGTAATATAGAGGTTATCATAAGATACTCTAGTTTGTAATTTCTTTTAAAGTATACATTTTGAACACAAATGGAGTCACGGGTCCAGGGATGGATTACTGAATGGGCTTACTGGGCCCAAGAGCTCAGGGGGCCCTGAAGCCCAAGCCTCTGTGTGAAGTTGCTTCTTCTCCACCCTTCTCTTTTCACAAAACTCACCAGAAGTCATCTGGTGGGTCATTTTTTTAAAAATAAAAAAATCTTCCGTGGGAGAATGCCTCAGGACCCCTCTATCTGAAGGGGGGGGGGGGGCATCTGTGCCCAGGGTTTCATAATCCATCCATCCCATGCCTATGTCCGTCAAAAGTTTGGAATACCCTAATTGACTGACCTAACTAACGACTTGTTTGTGATTTTTAATCATATTTTTGCATGGTAGGAAATGTATTGAAATTCTGTTTGGGGGTCCCTCAGACCCCACCACAGATTTGGTCCCCCCCAATGTTGACATCATGACTACGGCCTTGGTTTGGCAATATGTTTGAGGTGGTAAAAAGCTGATTTAGTTATCGCTTTCATGTGGCTGTTGAAATTTAGATCACTGTCAATTAATACACCAAGATTTTTAACTGTATCCTTTGCCTTCAACCCTTTTGTGTCAAGGAGAGTGGCAACCCTAAGTCTTTCCTCCTTTTTACCAAATATAATTACTTCAGTTTTTTCTTTGTTCAGCTAAAGAAAACTTTGAGACATCCAGGTGTTGATTTGTTCTACACTGACACATAGATTCAAGAGGACCATAGTCGTTTGGTGACAGAGCTAAGTACATTTGTGTGTCATCTGCATAGCTATGATATGAAATCAAATTATTTTGGATGATTTGTCCAAGTGGGAGCATATAGAGGTTAAATAATAGTGGCCCCAAGATCGACCCCTGGGGAACACCACAGGTCAAGAACGTTGGTGTTGAGGTACAGTTTCCGATGGCAACAAAGAAGCTCCTTTCTTGTAGATATGATTTTAGCCAGCTGATAACTATGCCTGTAAATCCAACCCAGTGTTCTAGTCTGTGTAGTAAAATATTGTGATCAACAGTGTCAAATGCTGCACTAAGGTCCAGTAGCACTAGGACTGAATCTGTGTTGAGGCGTACAGTATGTCATTGGACACTTTAATGAGAGCTGTTTCAGTGCTGTGATTTGCCCGAAAACCAGACAGAAAGTAATCAAAATACCCATTTGATGTGAGGAAGGTGGTTAATTGATTAAAGACTTTTTCAATAATTTTGTCAATAAAAGGTAGATTGGATATGGGCCTGTAATTGTTTAGCATGGAGGCATCCAGGTTATTCTTCTTGAGAAGTGGCTTTACAACAGCTGTTTTCAGTGACTTAGGAAAAGTGCCAGACAGCAGTGATACATTTACAATTGGAAGGACATCCGCTGCTATGAGGTTTGTTAACTTATCAACAGTTGAAAATATGAGTGTTATTTGAACTTCTATTGATAATGTTAGAAAAGAAAGACTGTCATCTCTTTATGGATTTCATAGTGGATCTGAAGTTTGTATTTACGCCATTTTCTTTCAGTCTTCCTACACTCTTTTTTTAGAAGTTTAACTGCTGGATTTTGCCTCCATGGTGCTTTCTGTTTGTCCTTAACTTTCTTAAATTGTAATGGAGCAATGTCATCCATAATGTTTGCCATTTTTGCATTAAAGTGATCAAATAAGTCTTCTACAGAGTCTGACAGTTGACTTAACTTTAGTGAAAGTGCTTGCTCAAAGAGAGCACTTGTCTGATCATTTATGATTCTCCTTTTTACCATCATAGCTGTGTTTTGAGTGTGTGGGGACATAGACACATCAAAGAACACGCAGAAATGATCAGATAAGGCCAGGTCTTTAACAGCTGTAGAGACATCGAGACCCTTTGTGATAACAAGGTCGAGGGTATGGCCGAAACATTGTGTTGGCCCCTGTACATGCTGTGTTAAGGAGAAAGTATCGATTAGTGCAATGAATTCCTTGGCATAATTGTTTTCAGGATTATCCACATGCAAGTTTAGATCCCCTGATATAAGACAGTCAAACTCTATGCAAACGACTGATAGCAGTTCACCTAGCTCCAGAGACTGCTCCAGCTCAGGAGACTTAAGATGTTTTTCAAGTGATAGAATGCAGATTTTGTGATGTCTTTAATGTGGGATTGGAATAACAGGGTAGGGTCCAGGATGATGCCCAGGTTGCGGACTTCAGGGGATGGGGCAATGGAACAGCCATCCACGTCCAGGAGAAGATCCCCCAACCTTCTTGAGCAATGGCTTAGAAGCCACCACCATGAGCTCAGTTTTATTGCTATTCAGTTTGAGAAGATTATAGAGGTCATCCAGTTTTTAAGTTCTTGCAAACAGTTGACAAGTGGTCTAGGTGGAAGCTGATGGGTTTGTTGGGGGTTTTCCTGTCTGCTTATCTTAGCTCACTGCCAGTCAGTGTGGAGAGAATAATCTGGTGGGTTGCTGCTGCATCCTCTTGGTGGATGCGTAACATTAGCGGTGCCCTTTGTGGTCCATGACTTTTTCCCCCAGTCTCTGGAGGGGCTTAAAAGTGGACAGTGATGGTGTTTGTACAATATAATGTTCAGTGCACATTTAATATGATGAATCTGGTGCAGAATTAGAGATAAAAAGTTGTTTCACACAGGTCATCATGGTGTTGTGCACTGAACGGAGTAGATGTCTTCTCTGAACTGGTCATTACTTTTGGCATTACGTTGGCATCTACTATTACTAATATGTATCTTGCATCAAATGAATCAGGATCACAACAGATCAGGAACACAGGCAGAGCAAGTGGGTGTGGCAGCATTGTCACATCATGCCTCAGTGATAAAGTGCACTGTAGAAGAACAGGCATCAATCCCTTTGCCTTTATCGTCAAAGTTCTGAACACATATGCATGGTAAGAAAAAACACTTTTTAAACTTTAAATTGTGTGATAGTTGTCGCAAGGTGCGCGTTTCATCCGTTTTAAATTATTATGAGTTGCACCGCTTATACTGCCAGTAACATCCTGCTTGAAAATGTATAGACTTACATATATAGTAAATGTGCCTATATGTATTCCACACAACTGGGGCCTGACCTATCTGCAAGTCAGCATCACATCTCCTCCAGCTACAGAGAGGTGCGTAACCCAGGGCGCATGGACAAGGTCACGTTCCTCTCCCGTAGGAGATGAACGTAAACGAGCGGCTCAACTCCTTCCCCCAACTCCTTCCCGCTGTTACCTGAAGAGGATGTGGCTTCAATGCGTGCCCACGACGCCATCGTTCACCTAGTGCTAATTCGTTTATTCCCCGCTCGCTGTCTCGTTATTTACATGCCTGCCCATTGTTCTTCGTAGGGCTACACTGTTCTGTCAGGGATTTTTTTTTTTATCTGTCGCCCATTTTTTTCGGTGTGAAGAAAAGCCGTTGTTGATGCACCTGCTACTCAGCTGTTTGGATTTTTCTTCATTCACGAGCTTGGAGGCGATGATGTATATGAAAGGGCTCATGATGCTGGCTACGTGAATGGACTACGGTCAGGTTTGTGCTTCTGTCTGTCAGAGATGTTTTTCGCGTGGAGAAATTTTAGACGCTGTGCGCTGAACGATTTAAGGATTTTGGAATCAACAGTCACCCATCCTGGATGATGCATGGCGAGTTTATGTTACGTTGCTATTTGGAGCCTGGTCTTAAAGTGATCCATGAGCTTTTACTATTACCAATATCAACATGTCCCTGGCATCGGCTGCGACAGCGAGTGAAAGCAGCACCACCACCGTTCCCGAGGAGGACGCGGAGAGCCCCCGAGAGGAGGTGAAAACACACATTATCAAACTACACATATGCAAAACGTCTTCCATTCATATATTTCAATTCTTTATGTGTAATTGTAATCAGAACGTCTTATTAGGATGAAGGTGCAAATCACCAGGAAGCACATTAATCCTGTCACAGGTCTATAAGAATTAGGATGGATGGGTATGATAGCCAATTTTTTTATATCAGTTTCTGTTGGTTTTGGGTTCGCCAGTGCTCGTTTTGCTGTGTGTATAAGTGCATCCAAGTGTTTGTTTGTTTGCGCGCGTTTGTGTGTGTGTTTGTGTCTGTGTGTGCGCGCGCGCGTGTGTATATGTGTGTGTGTGTGAGCATGTGTGCGCGCGCAGCAAGTGTGTAGTGTGTGTATGTGTGCCGTCTGTTTGTCTCCCCTCAAGCCTCTGAAATGCAACCCCCACCACCACCATCCCTTTTAAATGCCTGCTCCCTGGTGGGTATCAAATTGATTGGCATCTCTCTGTCTCCGACTAGCACCTCTTCAAGGAGCCATGAAATATTGCAATGACAGGGCATGCTTTCGTTCTCAGGCAGTGTGTTCATCCCATTTGACCATATGTGTGCTCATTTATTTCAAGTTTTGCCACTCTTTCAGCCAGCAAAATTCAGATTCGCTGGCTTGCTATATAATTACATTCTCTCTTCATCTTCCATGCCTTATCACATGATAAAAATGACATAATTATTGTGAGAGAAGTAGAGCTACTTTACATAAATATAATATCAATATAATAACTTTTATTATAGTGTTTTGAAATGAACAGCCTACTTGATGAGAATGTGGAATAGGCATCGTTTACCATTTAATTTCTACATTGTTAATAAGCACAGACACTATTTGATTTAGGATGAATGTAGTGCAGTGTGAGCGTGACACAAGGGTCTTTCAGTGACTTGTGAATGAATTCTGAAGGGCTACAGTACAAGACTAGTGCTGACAGGGCTTGCTGGGATTGCATAAGTTATAGTGGCTGGCCGATTTTTACATGAAGATGAATGGAAAAGATATTGGGGCCATGGGAGAGTACTGTCACAACATGTTATAGCGACATGAGATATTACAGAGGGAATTACTGTCAGTAGAAACTCTTTTTGTGTATATATTGGGTGAATGTCAGTATTTCAAGAACATATAAATTGATGAATCTGGGATCATAAAACTAATTATTAAGAGCACAGGCCTTGTTTGTTCCTGCAGGGTGTATAGCTATCCTTCACTCCCAGCAAGGATATACAAAATGTATCCTTATTTATGCCACAAAAGCTTAACATTGTATATATTTGTCACCAGAACTTTATTTTTCCAAATTTCAAATGTAGAGATGGATTATTCATTTTTATCAGTGTTTTCCCCCTCCAAAGGCTGCACGGTCCTGAGTCACTGCTTTTATAGGCCTGATAGAGGTCACATAATATGGTCCACTGAAACTATAAATAGACTATTGAACATGCACATCCAGCTATGAAGTTAATGAACACTGTGAGTTTCAGTGTGAGTGTTAATTATGTGGGTTTGCCTATCTGCCTACCAGTGTAAAGGAGAGGCAGTATGTGCTCACACATCCCTCACTCACAAAGAGCTTCTCTTAATCTTTTAAAATGAGACATCTTTAAACACGCAGTTCTTAGCTCCATGAAACAACGCACATTTGCTGATCTCCACTAAAGCTCATAACATGATACTGGTCCATTTTATAGCTCAGTGTTCTATTACCCAGGGGATGTTTCACTGCACTAATGTGCCATCTTAAGGGAGGCCAAGACCAGGAAGTGGGAAAGAGAAGAACAAGAGCATTATCTCATTGCGGTCAGCAAAAGCTGAAATAAAAACCACTGGATGAGAACCACATATTTAATGTGGAACTTGATGGGTTTGTTTTATTTTTTTATAAAATAGTCAACCTTTCAGTTTACTTCAACTAAAACCCCTCATTTTTGGATGTGGCCTTTAATATGTTAGAATGATTTGTTCTGAAAATGCTCATGGGTGTCATATCACACATAGTTGCAATGTGAAAGTGGGCAGAAGAAATAGTGCAACTAATGTTGTGCATTGTACTTATAGGAGGAAATACATAACAAAGAAAGTCTTGACATTCAAGACGATGGAGGATTAAAAGTTTCATAAAATATCTAATACACATACTTGTTTATAAAAACCCTACATTGTGCTAAGGATACTGCTTGGACAGCATTGTAGTTTTGTCAGCTGGACAAATAATACATCTAAAGTGAACATGTAACATAATAGTCATCAGAGAGTAATCTAACATCTATTGATTTAGTGGAAAAGGTCTCTCTCTATCTCCTTCTCCCCCCCACTCTCTCTCCCTCCCTCTCCCTCTCTCTCTCCCCCCCACTCTCTCTCCCTGTCTCTCCCTCTCTCTCTCCCTCCCTCTCCCTCTCTCCCTGTCTCTCCTCCTCTTTTTCCTCCCTACCCTTTGGGAGTTATGGCAGGGTGGGCTTCAGGGAGAACCATGTGACAAGGTGGGGAGGATAATTATGGAAAAGCCACATCTATTATTTACTGGCTGCTGCCATGTTAAAAGCACCACCCCCGTCATGTGCCCTCATGCTCAACCAGCGCCACGCCATCACGGCACAGACACTGGCACAGACACTGGCACATACACTGGCACAAAAACGCAAAACAAACTCTCAGTAACTCTCCACAAGAGCAGTTAGCCAAATAACAGTGACTGAGCATCCACTACTCCACAACGACTTCAAATTAACAACAGATTTTCTTTTAATTGGAATTACAGGGTACATTAGTGTAGGATCCTGAGGAACTTGGTAGTATTGCTCTTCACATACTTAGAACTGGTAAAACTGACAGCTCACGGACATATGTTAATGTAGTGAGTACTGATCCACTCGTCCTCTCCTGAGAGTGGCCCTAGGCCTGCGCATGGTCCCCTGGTGCGTGGCAGGCCATTGATGTGGTCTGCTGGTAGTTAACGATGCCTGGAGGTTGTGTGTGAGTTCAAAGATACTTTGGTTGAATGCGTGCATGACTTCCCCTGTTAAAATTGTGTCGCGCACAAACCAATTTTCCTTGCTAAAATTCAGGAAGCATCCCCTGTCCGTGCCTGATACGTGGTGACTCTTTGGAGATGAGTCTCTGGAAAAAATACACTCTAAAATATGTCAGTTAGGGCTGAAGCGTACGTTGGATGTTTGATTTTGACGAGCACAGATACGAGCGTTCTGCACTGTAGTCATGCATAAGGCATGCTGCAGCACTTACAAATCAACTTCTCCCGTTTAATATTTCACTCGCTGTAAAGGCTACCAGAGTTCAGCCTCAAAGAATGTTGAACCAGGATGGTGGTGGATGGTTGAAAAAGGATGATGTGTGTAACTGCAGATCGGATGACAATATGGGAAGAGTACACGAGCAGCAGAGATGCTATCTGCCTTGTGCTCGGCGAGGTTGTCTTCTGTGTTAAATGGAAGGCGTGCCTCTCTAAGTGAACATTACGGTGCCTCTGTGGTGCATTAGACAAACTCAATAAGAAATCCTACCAGTGCTATTGCACATTCTATCAATGGACAAGCAGATGGGAGGTAAAAAAAACAGCAGATGCGAAGCATATTAGTAGAATGCACAGATTCAGATCCAGCACATCCTTTTAATTCTTTTTCACTTGGTAACTGAGACAACTTAAGACAACTTATACCTGGGCAAAGAAAGGCCACCTTTGATTAAAAAAAAAAGGCCAAAGTTGGTTGTTGGCAAAGTTGGCAAGCACCCATGCCATCCCATGCCTGCCTTTCTTCTCTCCTCCCCAGCACAACACCCCCCCCACACACACACACACAATACACAAACACCCACACCAACACACTCACACACGTAAGCCTCTATCTGTTGTCCATAATTAAGCTATTCCGGCAATCAACTGTCCACTGCTGATTAGGTTGTAACAGTAAAGAGCTTTCATCCAGAGATTTGTTAACTTTCAAACAACATCAACAACACATTACATTAAAACAGTGCTGTATTTAGGGGCACACAAAGTGCTTTACAGTGAAATAGGGTGACCTGACCCTCCAGCACCACTAACGGCAGTGGTGCTGATGCTGCCCTGCTGTCACAGGACCAGAAACAGCAACGGCTGCCAGGCTGTCTCTCTCTCTCTCTCTCTCTCTCTCTCTTTTTCTTCAGCAATGTCAGTGCTTTGCTGATTCAGTCGTCTGCCAATAATAACATTGTAAGCTCAGGAGAAAGCCAGGGCTGGGGTCAGAAGCCTCTTGCATGTGTTTTCAGGCTCCGAAGGAGGATGTGCTGCTTCCTGTTGTTGTTTTTGACCATATGGTTGAATGACCAGCTGGCAGCGCCGGTCACTGAGCATGCTGTATAAGGACACACTTTCCCTGTCTTTACTTTTCAGGCAGCAGTCTACTTAGTCTCAAGTATACTGTCTCTTTTTCTATTATGTCTATTCGTTTTAGATCGTTAAGGTCCAAACTTTGATTAGGGACTAAATTGATTAGAATCGGCGCAGGATTGAATGAGCACACTAATACCACCAATAAATAAGCAGCGATGTGATACAAACTTATCTGGCATGTTGTCAAATCAAATAAAACTGTTCTTTCACCATTGACAAGGCTCAACATGTCATCAGCCAATGTGGACAGGATCTTTCCGGAGATATCCCTCTGTTTCATGTTTGTCCCTCCTGGATTGGATCTAAAAAATCCAAAATCACAGTACTTGTGTTTAATAATCGTGATATCAATATTGAACAAAATAACCTTGATAATGGTTAATGGATAATGATAATTTTTGCCATAATTGAGCAGCTCTCGTTTAGAGTGATCTTGGAGTTTACAGTAGAGCTCCACTTTTATATACTGTTGATATCTACTATCTGTGCATAGTCAGACATGCTATACAGTACTATGCAAAGCACAAGCCAGCCAATATGAATAGCCAGTTATGATGGGGAAGTCCCAGGCAATGGTCAACTCCTCTGGAGTCTCTTAGCACATACGATTGATGATGCATGAATAGTTTAGTGTCTCTCTGTTTTGCATCAACTGACGCACAATGCACCACCACACGATACATATACTGGTGGCAGCCGTGGCCTACTGGTTAGCACTTCGGGGTTGCCGGTTTGAACCCCGACCAGTAGGCACGGCTGAAGTGCCCTTGAGCAAGGCACCTAACCCCTCACTGCTCCCCAAGCGCCGCTGTTGTTGCAGACAGCTCATTGCACCGAGATTAGTGTGTGCTTCACCTCACTGTGTGTTCACTGTGTGCAGTGTGTTTCACTAATTCACGGATTGGGATAAATGCAGAGACCAAATTTCCCTCACGGGATCAAAAGAGTATATATACTTATACTTATACTGTACGTGACACAATGCACCACCAAACGATACATATACGTGACACAATGCACCACTACACGACACATACGTGACACAATGCACCACTACACGACACATACGTGACACAATGCACCACCACACGATACATATGTGACACAATGCACCACCACACGATACATATACATGACACAATGCACCACCACACGATACATATACATGACACAATGCACCACCACACGATACATATACATGACACAATGCACCACCACACGACACATATACTGTATGTGACACAATGCACCACAACACGATACATATACGTGACACAATGCACCACCATACGATACATATATACGTGACACAATGCACCACAACACGATACATATACGTGACACAATGCACCACAACACGATACATATGGACCCTTTCAAGAGAGTTCCATTATCAGCATCATAGTTGGCCCCACAAGGCTTCCTTTTTAACATTCCATATGTTATCTTAATGCAGAGGAAGTAGATTGGGGCCCAAATAGAACGTTCAAGCATTGTTTTTGTTTTTATTGTTGAAAGGGTCTATACGTGACACAATGCACCACCATACGATACATATATGTGACACAATGCACCACCATACGATACATATACGTGACAGTCAGGTCATGTTGAGATTTCCTTCCAGACATGCCACCCCCATAAAATTCATTCTCATATCTTTAGCAACAATCTACATGAAACGCCTTCCTGTACAGTACTTATTTGAGCACAGTGTCTGTTAGCACGTACTGTAAGTGGAGTCACTGCTGACAGTTTGGTTTGTCTGTCTGTCTGTGTTCCACAGCAGCGGGCCGTGAAGCAGTCCCTGAGCAAGTCGCTGTGCCGGGAGTCCCACTGGAAATGCCTGGTGCTGTCACTGCTCATGTACTGCTGCGTGGGCGCCATGGCCTGGTGCCTGGTGACCAAGGTGACGCGGCTGTCCTTCGACAGCGCCTACAAGGGCAAGTCCATGATGTACCACGACAGCCCGTGCGCCAACGGCTACATCTACATCCCCCTGGCCTTCCTGGCCATGCTCTACGTGGTCTACCTGGTGGAGTGCTGGCACTGCTACAGCCGCAACGAGCTGCAGTTCAAGGTGGACGTGGACAGCGTGTCGGAGCGCATCGGGCGCATGCAGCAGGCCACACCGTGCATCTGGTGGAAGGCCATCAGCTACCATTACGTGCGGCGCACGCGGCAGGTGACGCGCTACCGCAACGGCGACGCGTACACCACCACGCAGGTGTACCACGAGCGCGTCAACACGCACGTGGCCGAGGCGGAATTTGACTACGGCAACTGCGGCGTCAAGGACATCTCGAAGCGGCTGACGGGCCTCGAGGGCTTCCCCGTCACGCGCCTGCGCTTCACCAAGTGCTTCAGCTTCGCCAACGTGGAGTCGGAGAACTCGTACCTGACGCAGCGCGCGCGCTTCTTCACCGAAAACGAGGGCCTGGACGACTACATGGAGGCGCGCGAGGGCATGCACCTGAAGAACGTCGACTTCAAGGAGCACGTGGTGGCGTTCGCCGACCCGACGCGGCTGCCGTGGTACGCGTCGCACGGCGTCTTCTGGGCGGCGGCGGCGCTCACGTTCTCGTGGCCGCTGCGCGTGCTCACCGAGTACAGCACGGCGTCGGCGCACTACCACGTGGAGAAGCTGTTCGGCTTCGACTACGTGCCCGTCACGCCGGCGTGCGAGGAGCGGCCGCCCTTCTGCCGCCACATCCCGCGGGTCAACACCATCGACAGCACCGAGCTGGAGTGGCATATCCGCTCCAACCAGCAGCTGGTGCCCAGCTACTCCGAGGCCGTGCTCATGGACCTGGCACTGGGCAACGCCGGCGGCGGCGGCAGCAACACCTACGCTTCGTGCGGCGCGGTCGGCGGCATGAGGATCGGGAGCTTCGGCGGCTACCGGCAGAACTGCGAGCGGTGCCACCGGGCCATCAGCAGCTCGTCCATCTTCTCGCGGAGCGCGCTCAGCATCTGCGCTGGCGGCGGCGGCGGTCCACGCCTGCCCTTCAGCGCCAGCCGCTTCTCCCTCAGCCGCCTGTACGGCTCTCGCCGCAGCTGCCTCTGGCGGAGCCACAGCGGCGGCAGCCTCGGCGACCACGGCTGCCCGACCGAGAGCACGCGCTGCCTGGCCGAACCGGCGCTCTCCTCCGGCGCCACTACCACCGGCGTCGGCGTTCCCGGCGAAGACGCCGCGCAGCAGCAGCAGCAGCAGACGCCGGCTCCGCCCTCTTACCAGGACGCCCTCTACTTCCCCGTGCTCATCGTGCACCGCAACGAGGGCTGCCTCAACCACGACCACCGCTCGCTGCACCGCAACGGCTCCTGTGTGGAGACTTCCTTATGACGCCACAAGCGGACATGCTGAGGGAGGGTGAATAACTAAGGATACGTTTGGAAGAATGTAGAGGAGGAAGAGTAATCCGAGGGTTTAAGAGAGGAATGTTTACTTTCCCTAGACAGGTATGCTGCTTTGGGAATTCCTGTGGTTGACGTTTCTCTCTTTCTTTCTCTCTCTCTCTTCATGCAAAAGTCCTGTCTAGTTACATGTCAAATAATGAAATGAAAATGAAGGTATTGTGATATATTCAGCCTATGTGTTTGTGAAGGGAGTAGTGGTCTGTTCAGCTTTTAGCCAGCTGTCATTTATCGTAATGCCGAAAGGGAACTATCACAACAGGCTCAAAGCACACTCCTCTTTCAAAATGACCTGTTTTGGTTTTTACTCACTCCATCTCAATTTTATTGTCAGATTTGTTACACGCGGGAATTATTAAATTATTCCAACCATACCATGGGATTTCAAGAAATGAAATGTGAAAGAGTAGGCAGTGCTTACAGGAACTAAAATGGATCTAGCGTAGAAAACTTGACTGACAATTAACAACACCACAGCAGTCATATGCTGCAGAAACACTGTTAAATGTGGGTCAAGATTTTTTTTAGATATGGCGATGAGTAGACCTATATTTCTTAACATTGCCATTTCACACTAATGAATATTACATGAACGGCCTTTCAATCCCAAGGCTAACCAAAGCTGTGCTTGTGGCATTTGGTTAGTTTTTCTCTAAAATGGAGGAGCACAATATAGGCTGTTGTGCAATTTGTTAGGTTTAGATGTATGTGAGTGGCCACATTATTAATTGTATTATTATTATTATTATTATTATTATTATTATTATTATTATTATTAGTCCGCATCATTACACCTTATTACACCTATTACAACAATCAACCATTTTTGAATAGTCATAGAGTAGGGCTTATGTGTATTGCAGCAACTTCCAGAAAGTGATTCAAAGTAATAACAACAGAGATGATAACATGCTACAGCTAATACTGTAAAATTGCAAACAGGGCACAGTTCACTTCCCGCATCTCTTGCTCTGGTTGCAAAAAGGCCCTGACATACTCAACATGTCATTTTGGTTTCTTAGAACTACCTCTTTTTTTGTAATCTGTTAAGTGCCTGATGCTGATGTAGCCTCAAAATGCTCAGATCCTTAGTCCTTTGTGACTGAGATCAGCTACAGAAGGAAAAGTAGGATTTTTTTTAGTAATAGAGGAGGCAGGATATGTTTCAAGCCCTGATTTAAGGACCAAGTAATACATGATGAGAAATGAATGATGAATGAAGAGGGTGTTGAGAGATGTTGCTTGCTGTCTGCCTCGCACACATACTGTACATAGACACACACACACACAAAACGTGTGGGGATTCTTATGTTCTAATGATAATAATGTAGTTTTCCCTGGAAACTTGGAAAAACAACTGAAAATGGAAGGCTAAGTATATAGCTGCCAGACCAGTTTTGGAAGTCAGTAAAGGGTGCAGAACACTCGTGTCACGGAACAGTAATCTTCCATTCGTAATAATCTGACATTTTTGTGCCACAACGAATCATGACCTACTGCAAGAGTATAAAATTCCAGGAAAATTGGACATTCAGTTTAATTTGGGCTTTTTAATTTGAGCTTCTTTTTTTTTTAAGATGCCCTTGCCGTGTCACATAAGAACATAAAATTCCTTTTTGCAGAATCCCTCTCCGACTGGAGCAGCTTTCGCTATTTGAGCTTCGTAAGGCCTTGTCCAGGCAGACAGTCAGGAGACAAAAGGGCTGGATAACAAACCTGACACCCTGCCGCTGTGCTGCTGACACCTGAAAGAGAAAGAGAGGGGGATGAGTGAGAAAGAAAGAGAGATCCCAATGAAAGTGGGAAGCGAGAGAGAAAGAGAGAGCCCTTGGTCAAAAATAGTCCACATATCTGTGTCGCCGCAGGCTTCACGTTCATTTAGGAAGTCTAGATGTTCAATTTAGATACAGAGAGGGATCAGAGAGAAAGAGAATGCTGTGTCAAGGCTGCCACAGTTCAGTTTAATATATTTTTTTAACAGATTTAAACGACTACAAAAGCAGTGATGATAGCAGAGAACCAATAT
Source organism: Alosa pseudoharengus (assembly GCF_046254945.1). Taxonomy (NCBI): domain Eukaryota; kingdom Metazoa; phylum Chordata; class Actinopteri; order Clupeiformes; family Clupeidae; genus Alosa; species Alosa pseudoharengus. Next base: position 26,838,427 of record NW_027468859.1, on the reverse strand, counting down.
CAATATCAGAACACTGACAGATAAATGACAGAGCCATATAGTCTTTCATCATGCGGGTTTGACAATAAAATGAAGCCCCACAGTATTGCTAATGCACAGGTAATCGTCTTTATAGAAATGCAGGGTTATTCTCTTCTGGATTTCCCCTAACCACCTTCACTTCTTCCACCACATGACCCAGTCAGCCACAAGACCTGATCATCAGGAACCTGTATAGCATAGTAGCTCATGAGTAAGTGCATTCACAGAGGAAATAGGCCATGACTAGGGGGACTTCCTATAAATGCTACATTGAATGTAAGCTGGCTGGCTGGACGTCACCTTTGGCCCATAGGCTATACCCACCGCAATACGACCACAGCGCGACACACGCTCATACTAATCCAGCAACTGACCTGAGATCAGCTGGCCGACCTGCCCACTCATAGCCTCCCCTGAGGTGACTCTGTACTCTATTAGCTCCTTCTAAACGCATGACTGGAGGGGGGAGGTTAGCGGTGTGCAGACTCCTGCTATATATCTGTTTATATCTGTGCTATCTGTTTGACTGTGACCTTCAGCTCTGAGAAGCTCACTGCTTTTGCTCCCCATCAGCACTATACACCATGTTTATGACCTCCCTCCCTTTTATAGAGTCCATATCACAAAGATGCAGGTTGAGCTGAGGGGGTAACGGTTTTTGAATGATATGATGACCTTGCCCTGTGGAAAATTAAGGTCATATGAATGTTGTATACATACAGTATATAACTGGTCCGTTACTGAAATGGTGTGGTGCATGGGATTGCTCTCTTACAATACATCTTCCTGTTCCAAACCTTTTCTTTTCTGTGATATTCTGCGTATTTCCACAAAAAAAAAAAAAGCATTTTCAAGGTACCAAAAAACAAACACACACTATAGGGGCCATGAAGTCTGCCTGTGCTGAGGCCAAAAGTCTTCTGTGCTGCGTTATCACGTACCTCCCCCATGGATTCACAGCTATGCAACACCTAATGAAAGCACTTGCCAGGTTGGACCACTCATTCTTTCCTTCCTTAATTCCTTCTTTCTGCCATATTTTCTTCCATAATCCTTTCTTTTCTGAGTATCTTATGACACTCTTATGTGTCGGTTGAAGAGGGATAGGCAGATCATGTTTTCATGCTATTGAGAGTATGGTGAGCCCTCCACACACGTTGAGCTAATTTCCTTGTGATGTGTAAATTGCACCAATTAAGGCTTTGGTGTTTTACAAAAGGGGGGTCTGTTTGTCGTAATGAGTCCTACATCAGGAAGGATTTTTTCCCCCTTGTCTTAATTCCTAATTACCACTCTCTGAGGTATTCAAGAGGCTTATTATTAATAGAGCACACAATATTTCTTCACCAGGCAGGCCTATGATCGGCCTCATGTTCCTATACAGCCCATGTTTATTTCATTAGATTTTAAAACGGAGCAGTTGACGGGTCATGTTTTACTCTTATATTTTATTGTGGTTTCATGTGAGGTAGCTGCTCAGGCATTAGGTGAATGTTTTTGTCTTTGAGTCACAAGAACAATTCCAGGAAAGCAGAGTCGGGGCAAGATTGACCTCATTTTGACTGTTAACATCAAACCCTTTATCACAAGACAAGATGTCATTTTCTTCTGTTTCTCACCTTGCGGTCACCTTAGTGAATCTCTTTTTATGAGGTTGTATACAATTTTGAGGCTTTCAAGGAGAGACAGGTTTTGTTAATGTACATAGAATAGAGGTGTGAAAATGTTTTGTGTGGTATTGTTTGTTTTGTTGAATGTGCCACACTTGAACAGCACATCATTTGTTTGAGTTTGGTTTAAAGCTAAATGTAGAGGATTTGTGATTGGATAAGACTATATGTGTGTATATACAATGATTAAACCATTCAATACAGCCTAATAATCTCCTTGAAAAGGGGGTCAAATTTGGATAACTGACGGTAGATGTGTGTTTGTATACTGTATATGAAAACAGACCATGAAGCCTAGAACATCTTATGCTTTAAGGGCAAAATATTCAGCTGAAAGAAATTGCACTTTTTTATTTCAGCTTGACATCTGTTTCCTTGGACATGACAGAACTGGTGCAGTGCGAATGATGCCAAGCTCTCTTTTATAATACACACACACTGTAATGATGACAAAGTCAAGTGTAATGGCATGTTAACCATTCAGGATTTCTTTGTGTCAAGATCAATTAGATAAAAATGGAGGTCACTGTTTCCTTTTCTTTCAGCCATGTTTTTTCTACTTCCTTATTCTGAAGTTGTGTGCGCAAAGCCTGGCTCAAATGCAGCCATTCCTGACAGCAACAGACATTTTTTACTAGATTAACTCTTTCACTGGTAGGTGTTTATGGATTGCTCAATAATAAATGTGTTGGAATAAAAATGACAAGTCTGTATGTATGTCAACACTTTCAACACAATGTTGCCTTTGCCGTCTGTTACATACAGTATACCAGTAAAACAACTGAAAACCAAATCTGTGTGTTCAAGTCACTTATGGCAAATCTAATAAAAGAAGTCTGTGTCTTTACTGTTGAATGAAGTTTACAGTAAATGTTGCTGTCTATTTATGTGCTTTATCCTTTACTTACAGTTTATTGGAAGAGTATTACGAAACCTAATAAGCAAAAGACAGGTTTCAGTTATTTGAGGAACTCTACGACACCTGCAACCATACTGTGTGCTTAAATGTAGAGTCTGACATTTTTGTCGAAAGATAAAAATACACGTAGACCAACAATAATGATGTAATAAGATCAGAATCATGAAAAAGAAACCGCTATACACCATATTCCTATGGATTCTTAGCTGATTGTGATCCTTTTTGTCTGCTGTTTTGTTACAATCATTCAGCCCTGAGCATTTGTATCAACACGCTGTCAGTGTTTCAACCATTATAGTAATTTGACTATAAAAAGGGCATATTGCATTTGGAACGCCTGATTCTCAGTAACGCAAGACTCACCCCAACCCAACCCAGTTGTGTCTGAGGTAAAGTGCTGCACCGATAATTACTACCTCGGCCTGGAGATGTCTTTTAACAGTTCAAAGCCCAGTCCTCCATCATGCTACGAGGACCTAATCTCATTAGCACAACCCACACACACCCACACACCTCCCTCCCTCTGGCATACCAAAACCTCTGGTCAGCTCCCCCCTACTCTCTGCAGTCACTGACCTTTTTCGAGGAAAGGCTAATTTATCAGACGTTAATGAATCTCTCCCTCAGGAGCCATTCAATACTGGACCCGACAGCTCACTTAAGCCCGCAAACCCTGCGCCACTACCCCCACACCCCACACACACACACGCACGCACGCACGCACGCACACACACACACACACACACACACACACACACACACACACACACGCACACACACACACACACACACACACACACACACATACACACATACAGACCTACATACAGACCTAAGACTGCTGGAGAAGACTCAGGTGAAATATGATGTGTGCTTTTTAATGAGTAGCTGTGGATACTAAATATTACACAGGTGCTCTGGGGATCATTTTATGGGTTCTTGTGTATGTTTCCTGCGAGTCTTGCTCTGGTTGGTGCGCAAGATCTGGCTGATGCAGACCTCACTCTCTTGCTCGATGCTCGTGAGTCGGACATCACAGTCCACTACGGTGTCGTTATGTGACATGCCCTCCTCCAGAACTTTGCCCCCATCCTAGATACACAAGCAATACAAAAAAAAGACTTTTATAAAATGTATTCAGTATCTGGTGTCACTGTATCACCTCTTGTTTTGTCTTTCCCTCTTCACAAAAATAGGAAACAATTGATTTGAAACACAATAATGACACTAAAGATGAAAAAAAAAAAAGATTTTTGTCAAGTTTTGTGAGCTCACACATTGTGCTGTTGTAACCCAAGCTGCAATGACCTCCTGTCCGCCCACAGTTATGTGCCAGCCTACTTTGGAATGATGAGACTGCTGTATATAGCCACCAAGGACAGGTTACCTTGCATATCGTATTTTGCCACACAGGCAAATTAGGGTCTCATCCCATTTTCAGCTTGTTTTTCTTAAGGACTGAGCAATTCACATCAGCTATCTAATGGCAGTCTGGTGTGGGCGTAGGGTGATGATCGATCAAAGCTCCAAACTGCATGGAGCGGTGCCCTCCCTCCCACTGGAAAACCCTACTTGTCCATTAGGCTGCACTTCCATCATTCCCCTGCTTGATGAATAATTCAAAGTGCATCAAACAGGCGTGGGAAAGGAAACAGTCCGACCCTTGTGCTTTTCTCAAGGAAGCTGAGCACTTACCAGAGAGCGCAAACTTTCTGATGGATGCAAAGCACAGCAACAAAAACAAATACTTACTGTATGCTGTACGTAAATATTAGTCCTCTCAACATAACCCAGTCAGCTCATCTTGTTGCTATGACTTGAGTTAGGTCACTGTGTATTGTCAAGTTAAGATCATCTTTTTTTAGTTTACAGTGTGTGCCAAGATATAATTTAGCAGCTGACTGTACCACTTTGCCTGGATGAGTCAAGATGACACAGCCACCTTGTACACACAAGACAGCGGCACATGACCTAATCCTCACGCGATCACTTTTTAAAAGTCAGTCATGTGTGAATCTGATGAATGTGTAATGTGCTGGGGAGATGGTTTGACACAGGAGGACTTTCTGTGCCATGACTAACGGGATCATGTGAGCATTAAAATGTTTGCCAACTCTGCCAACATATCATGGCATATCATCATAGCTCCTCATTGTGCATATTAGGCTCCTTCTCTTTCTACCAACACGTGTGCCCATGCTCAGATGTGTGTACTTTCTGAAGGGTGCTATTCATAGATATTCATATTCATATTCACATTCATATATTCATAGATTTGTGTTTTTGGAAGTACAGATGTTACATCTCCATGAAGCTGGACCCCCCCGTCATCGTAAAAAAAAATATTAAGAGCACTGCCGTTTGTTTGTTTCCTCCATACTTCATACTTCCTCCATACTTCGCCGTCCAAATCTGCCCAAAATAGTCTCAATCATTTGTACTGTATTTTGGCTGATTTGTGTCGTTATTTGTACCAATATCACTTAAAATCCTTAACAGCACAAACAATTATTTTTATGGCACGAACGTAGCAAACAAATAGCATTGCTCTTAATAATTTTTAGATGACATGACAGTTTCAGAGATTCAATGAAACAATCAATCATCAATCAATCAATTGGTGCTATTAGTGAATTTCCTTGGCTTAACTCACCACTCCGAGCCGATTGCAGGAAAGGTTGATGCTCTTCAGGGTGTTGTTCTGCACCAGAGCCTGGGAGAGAGCTATGGCCGTGGGCTCGGTCAGCTGGTTGGCACCTAGATGGAGGTTGACCAGGGTCTGGTTTTTGGTCAGGGCCTGAGCGATGGCCTGTCCGCCCTCGTCCCCCAGACGGTTCAGTCGCAGGTTGAGGGTCAGCAGGCTGGTGTTCTTGGCCAGGGCGTAGGCCAGCGCTTCGGCACCGGCTCCGCGGATCTGGTTGTCGTAGACGTTCAGCGAGCGCAGCCGGCTCCGGTTGAGGAGCTTGCCGACGGCCCGGGCGCCCCTGTCGCTGATGAGGTTGTGGGAGAGGTCAAGGTCTTGCAGGGATGGGTGATCAAGGAGGTAGCTCACCAGCAGGCGACACTTTTCGTTGTCCACTTTACTCTGATGTATTCTGAGCACCTGTAAAAACAGCAGAAAATGTCCCCTTCAGGGAAGGCCAGATAACGGCCTGATGCCAGGAACCTAAGGCAATTTTACACCATTAGCAGTGCACAATGAAAGAACTACCCTTTACAGTTTCTAAATATAGAAATGAGCAAGACACAATTGACAGTGAGAGAAAGTGTGGCTCTGTGAAATCATTTCAAGGACAAGGCACCACAAAAGCACACTGTGTGTGAGCACCCGATCTAAATTCAAATCATACCTGCTGTCTGCTGCTCATTTAAAGGCATCATTTTTTTTTTTTTTTGCTACTGGGCTCTTGTGTACACACTGTGTAAATACCACTCATGGCTTGCACCTTTCCCCTCGACATGGTTCATGTGGATTTGTTTACAAACCGGCAAAGATAATCTCCGAAGAGCCATGTCGACTGACAAGGTAATATTACACAATTTCATACAAATATACAATTATTGCACATATGCCATAAAGTAATTCATGATTCCCTGGGTCGGGGGAGAGCGAAGTTGCATGGCAGGTTCTTTGTAGACGGATAAGATACGGCTGCAGAAGGTGTGCTATTTTTCCTATTTCAAGTTAGTTTACCATCAAAATTACTTATATTAAGGTAACAAACTTGCATAGGATGCCTTTAATGCTTACAATCTTAAAACGAATATGTTGAAAACAACACATCTTGCGTTGTTTCTTAACACATCTCTGTGTCCAGATAGGGACAACACATTCGTTTAAGAGTGTATGGATTCTACTATAAATATAGACTGTTAAGTCTTCTTTGAAGATGAGGAATGGATGCTATTGCCAGTGTTCATATAATTTATGTCAAAGGAAAATGATGGGTTCAAAACTACATCTTACCCTTAGGGTCTTGCATTGTTTAAGAGCTTTTGCCAGCGATTCACAGTCTCGGAATGTGAACTCGAAAAGGTTCCACTCAAAGTTCATGCCACACCCTTTGACCCCATACACTAAATGCAGCTCCTCTAGGTAGATAAGTTTGTCCAGTAAGATACCAAAGTCAAAGTGGTCCATAGAGGGCCCGTCAAAGCCCGAGTCACTCCCTGTGTCTGAGGAGTCGTTGTCATCTGCCTTCTGAGGAGCCTTGATGGGAGGCAGGAGCTGGGAGATGTTCAGTTTCTTTACATAGTTCTTGCAGAGTGGAACCATGTCCAGAACCGTCTTGGGATCAGTGACATCGGGGATAAAGAGCTCAATGATTTTCTCCAGGTGCCGTTCGAAGAACATACGTTTCCAGCTGTTCCCATAGGCTGTGACATCCCCCAGGCCCCAGCGCTCCACACAGCATTTCTTCCAGTAGCCTTCATCACTGATCAAATTGGCTGTCACCTCCAGTGGCAAGGATGGAGGCAGTTTCTCCAGCACGTATGCCTTATGACTGGGCAGGAGATCATGAAGCATTGGTTGTACTGTAATAAAAGTGTATAGTTAACTGTTAAAAGTACAGTCGTGGCTAAAAGTTTTGACTGTGACACACATTTTCCGTTTTTGTAGTGGTGATTATTGTGTCGAGTGATCAGATGCACACACACACACACACACACAAAACACATTTTAATGTATTTTGGCCCTGGCACAAATGATCAGCTAATGTCATTTCAGTATCACCATCAGCACAGGGGAAAGTGTGAACGATTTAGGGCCTAAGTCAGCTGAAATCTACGGTAGCGCATTGCATTCACATCACAAAAAAAATAAAAACATCAGGTTATCTCATAATTACGAGATAGTATGTCATAATTATGAGATTATTATCTCATAATTACGAGATAGTAACTCATAATTATCTCATAATTACGAGATAATTAACTCATAATTACATGACACATACAATGATTTATGACACATTTCCAATTCTGCCCCCACTTGTGTGTGGCAATGACATGGTCTAGCTAGCTACATTAGAGAAGATACACCTAACAGCTTCCCAAGAGAAAGTCTGAAGTTAAGTTCCTTTCAAACCTTTACTTAGGATTCACTGTAAAACTAAGCAGACTTGTAGCAGAATTCACTGTAAAACTAAGCAGGGTTGTTGGCTATTTGACAGGCTTATTTTTCATGCCACTTGTCTTAAAGACATGTTAATCTCTCAAAGTAGCCTACGAAAGTCATTCAAGGCAGGAAATCAGTAGGAAATATGTGCTTGCTTTTATTGAAAGGCTGTTTAGATCCTCAGCACGGATCCTATCCTTATCTCATAAAGAGATAATTATCTCGTAATTATGAGATAACCTGATTTTTTTTTTGTGATGTGAATGCAATGCACCACCGTAGAAATCACTCTACCAGACTGAATTATAAGAGCAGACTGCTTGCTATAAATGAAGGGAAGAAATGCTTAAAATTATGTATTTTTGTTTTAGCAATGGTTAGCCAGTAGCCTATGCATGTGAAAAATAATCGAAAATAGGTTTGCCGAAGCAGTGATTGTAAGCACAAAATGTGTCACTGCCAAAACTTTTGGCCACCCCTGTAGGCCTAGGCTGTAATGTAGGCTAATGTATGAGTGTATCAAAAGAAAATGCATGTCATAACTTTACCTTCGAAGTTACTAACAATGTGTTCCAAGCACAGGTTGGTCAAAAGAGGTACCACAGCGAGAGACCACTCAGGATCCTCCGCAATTATCCGCCTCATTTTCCTGGGATCAGCGGCGAGGTTGCGTCTTATTACTGGAGGGTCCATGAGAATCGCTCCAACAGTCTCAGCCATTGACGTTTCTAAAATATTTTCAGGTAGGCCTAGGCTAAACTCTCATCTGAACTTTATTCCTTAAAAAACGTCATCTACATCAACTCTGTCCTGGTAACAAAAATAAATGAAAGATAGCTAGCCAGCAATAACGTTAGGCTGGCAATTTATTGCATAGCTTCTAGCTCAAGTAGACAACTGCATTGGCAGACCCGCGTCACGACATTGATGCAGACAACTAATCTCGTAAATTACCTAACATTATAATGTTATTCTATCCGGATAACACCACGCTATTGGCGAATCTCAGTTTTATTACAAAGGAGAATACAGTAGCAGTTAATGTAGCTAACGTAAATGTGACTTCCTCAGTTTCCCTCTTAGCTTTCCTTCCAGAAGTTGACAATCTCCCTGGTTACGGGCGGCCCTGCCTACGTCACGTCTTGCGGCAAGTGAAAGTTGGTAAGCAAAGATTTTAACCATGTAGAACTAAGCTGCGGTTTTTAGTAGCCTTGTAGTAGTAACTTGTGGATAAATAAATAAATAAATAAATAAATAAATAAATGTACTACTCAATGAACCACCTTGCTTATTGTCGGATTCATTTTAAACTGGCATAGTTAAGTACTTTTATATACTTTTTTGATCCCGTGAGGGAAATTAGTTAGGCAGTGTTGAAGAACTGTTTGGATTTATATAAGTTGGTTCAATATTGCAAACAACTCATGATATTATATTTTACCAGGTCTGCTCGCGGACCACACTTTGAGAACTAGAAGACCAGTTGAGGAGTTTTAGAGTCTTTTTTCAACAGAGACCAACATTATTTAGCCTAAATGGTGTATAGCAAAAAAAGGAGAAATGTTAAGTTATTTCCAAACCCTTTTATGTTTATGAAATATGGGCCCAACTGGGAGCTCCATTATTTTATATTTTATAGGAAAAAAATGACCATAGTAGGCAACATCCCTGGCTTATAAAACCATTTAATTACACTTCAAACAAATGCAAATGTGAGCAAAAAAGGGATGTGCCATGGTATAAAGTCTCAACTTCAATTGCTCAGCATGGGGGTAGGCAAAACTAGGCCAGCACATGTATATATAAATCTGCCAATGAATGCAACAAGGGACAGAAAGAACTGCAGCTGGACTACACTTGTGACAACAATGTCGAGGAGGACGGCAGATGATGTCAAGAGTTGCACGAGAGATAACCATGGCTTCATCCTGCTGGGAGGACCATGTGTGTGAAAGATGTAGCCTCTGGCAGATGGTTTTCTGGCTTAGAAAGTATGCAGTTGGAAAAGATCCTTAGCAGAACTAGCATGCCAAAAACAGCATTGGTGATGGTTGGGATACCAACAATAACACAGCTTCTAACCGAAATGTAGGCTAAGTACCCTAATCACTGTAAATAAACTCTCCAAAATGGTAAATAAGAACATACGAAAAGGCCTCATGATTTCTCCACATAAATGTCTCTTAAAAGCACATCCATATAACCTGTCAAATAAATAGCCATTTTGTGTCCAAATTTAGCCCATTTAACCATAGTTATATTTAAAGCAGCAAACACTAGTCTGAACAAAAGCTGTATCAATCAGCTTTAACCACACTGCACAATGCCACAGCACAATCCCCCCTCACTCCACCCAGCACAATAGCAGCAGACGGGCGCTGTAAGCAGGAGCTGAAGCTTCAGGGGCCTTATCATACAGTTCCAGCCAGGGGAGAGACACAGAGAGCATGTGCCCCAGGGGTCTACAGCGCAGGCGTAGCTCATCAGCCAGGCCAGGGGCCAGCATGAGCAGCAGCATGAGCGCGAGCAGCAGCGTGCAAGCATTCCGTGGTTCCCTTCCAGGCAGCTTCTGCGAGTCTGCATGCGCAATGTCTCAGTGGCCAAGTTTATTTGCTCAATGGTCTGTGTGTGTGTTTGTGTGTGTACACTACAGTGGTGTCATAGCTCATAGCTACCATAGTCTCAGGGTCTTGGTCTCTGGCTGTAGACAAGCCTTAAACGCTTGATTTGTTTTTGTGTCTACAAAAGGCCCATTCAGTGCAAATGTGTTGAAAGCACAAGCAGAGCTAAAAGTTCACAAGCACAAAACGTGCACCATGCACTGTGACATGTCACATTCCCTAGACAAACCTTGGCTTATTAATGGCATTATGTAATAAGCAGAGCCTGGATAAAAGTGATTCAGACATATTATCACGTGGACCTGGAGGAGGGAGAAAGGAGAGAGATACAAAGAAAAAAGAGAGAGAGAGTCAAAGAAAAAAGAGAGAGGGAGGGGGGGCAGAGGGAAAGACAAAGGGGTGGAAACCATCGCTGTCATTGTTCTTTTGATGATTCATCATCATGGATGCTCGATGAGGAGAGGCTGGAGAGAGGCTGGACTCTGGCCGTGGCCTAAGGCCATCCATCACTGTCACACCAGCGCAACTGCACCTGACAGACATGCTTCACTCTGCCTTCCATGCTGTTCTCTGCCAGCTAATGGACAGCCATGACACAGGACGCCCCCACCACCTTTCCCCTTGCTTAGGGACACAGAGGGAGAGTTCCAGAAGCTGTCGGGGAAGTACACCTTTCACACAGGCCCAGCGGGGTGAATCATTTGCAGAGATATACGCAGCTGCTCCTGCACACACAGCTGAAATCGGCCTAAAATCTCCCCATTTCACACACATGCGACATGGCATGTTTACGTGCGCGGCTGCGTATACTGCGAAGTATTCGGACGTGAACTTTCCCTTCTCAGGTCGCAAAAACAACAACACTAGCCCCCAGCAAGCAATTGTCTACCATGAAACGTTGTAGGAGACATCTTAGAGAGAAATGAAAGGCTTTTCTAAATTCAAAAACCAAAGAGAATTCTTTAGTAGTGAAAATTCAGGTCTTCTGCTTTTGTTCTATAGAACATGAGATTAATTGGTTGCACTTTGCAAATGCAGTTAATTAAGAGAACATTATAGAAAATGACACCAGTGACCCTGTGCTGCTATGTGATGGAGGATGAAGTGTGGGTGGTAATCAATAACCCAATTAACCCTTCACAGCCCTCATTTCACATCAGACATCAAGCTGGTTCTTCGCACAGATGAAATTAGGACATTCAGAAAACAGATCTCCGCCAAGGTCATTTAGCTCTGGTGTATGCAAATCAAACCTGAGATATCAGCGTGCAATTGACTTTTGTAGACATAGCAAACAAAAACGGCAGTTTATTTCCTGGTTTTGGAACAGATAGAACTCTGGTGCGGTTCGTATGCTAACGAACCATCAAGAAAGACATTTCCTTGGTTTGAATACAAGAGGATAAACCAGGTGTGAATGCCATGTGGCACAAGGGTGAGAGTCGGGTCTGCTCCAACATGTTATGAGTTCATCCTCGGACAAAGCTACACCTTTCCACGAAGTTCCATGAAAATTGGGCCAGTAGTTTTTGCATAATCCTGTGCACAGACAGACAAATGGACAGACAAACCAGATGTTATAAACAAACAAACCAGAGGATGTTTTACAAAAATAGCTACATAAATTATATTCATTATTATTGCTGATTATTATTATAATAGCCTCAGCACTGAAACTCAAAATAAGAACCTGTAAACACAATAAGTATGATAGAAATAGTTGTTTTGAGAACAGGATCCCTTCCAGGAAGGTATGTGTATGTACTGTGTGGTTTCAATCACCCAGCAACAGGAAACAAGATGAGTTTCATTCCAGCACAAGGATGTTCTTTTTTTGTTCCTGTAAGTTCAGGGTGGAGTCTGTACTGAAAGTTACAGAATCACGTGTGGATCTTTTTAACCTATGGAACCAGATGCACGTGACATAACACAGCAATGCCATGCACTTGATGCTGAGTAACACTTTGTAAAAACAACTACACCCAAAACCCAACCAATAACACCCATCTTCCTGTGAGATTCACTCCTTTCATGTTCCAGAAATGTGTTCAGATATTTAAGCTATATTAATGATATTTCTTTTTTTTTTTTTAAAGAAATAACGTATAATTTGGGATGTAAACTGTACTTGGCCACAGTATTATCAATAAAGTATCTATCTATCTATCTATCTATTCAACATAAATAGAAACAAAAAGGCCAGAGGAATAGTGGCCTTTAAGTTGAGCCTGCAGGCAGTAATGACCATTTCCATGTTGTTCTGTCTATGTAAAGCACATACAATGATGATTGTGTATGATAATGTGCTATACAAATAAATTTGACTTTAGGACAATACAAAGCACAGGCCTAGAGAGCATTTACCGGTAGTTGTCACGAAGGGGATTTGTTTGATTTTAGTGCCACCCTCTGTCCATGTGTAGTACATGCTATTTTCCCTAAAAAAGACCCATCATATCATATTGAGTAATCAAACAACCAACACTTTGAGACAATTGGCTAAATCGAAAATTTGAAATGAATATAATATTTCATAGATTTAGGCTAACAGTGCAAATATGTGACTCTTAAAAATGTATAAGGCTTTAGCTCTTCCAGCATTCAGGTAATTGTTGTTTGAGCAGTAGGGGACCTCTTGAACACCAGAATCACCAATACCAAAACACACACCAACATTCAAGTTACCCATGCCATGTAGTTTCAGTATCTTCTAAAAGCAGGATGCTAAGGAGACCAATATAAAAGCTTGTTTGCCCACATATGAAACATTCACTATATTTATGTCAGAGGGGACCACGTCCAACATTGCCTCACTGTGAAATTCTAAGAAACAAACCTATGTAACACGATCCAGCCAGTCCTGTTCTGCACTGCTGTAATTGGAAACAGCCTTGTGCGCCACCAATCTCTCAACATTTGCAACCCTGCTGGGATTATAAGGATAAATTTCCTAAAATCCGTGGACAAGCAACTCTCAAGAATACTCTGTGGTTTATTACAAAGATGACACACTATTCATTTAGTTATTGATGCATGAGGTACTATACAGCAACAACTACACATCTCTGCTAAGTAAATGTCAAGCAACGGTCAAGCAACCTATAATAACCTCAACAGTGGCCTTTGAGGCCCATTCTTATCTCATACTCTTTTTCCGCAGTGGTTCCTCGTTGGTGGAATGAGTTGCCCAGTACTCTCCGTTCCTGTGGTATTTTTGGGTCTTTTGAGTCAAGAGGGGCCTTAAGACATATCTGTTCATCATACACTTAATTGTTTAAGTGGTTCTTACGAGTTATGGTTTGTATATTATGGTGTTTGTTTACTTTCATTAGGCTATTGCTTTTGATATTGATATTACATTGACCTTATTGTTTATTATTGCTATAGTCTTACCAACTTTTTAAAACTGTTCACTGTTAATTTTTAAGTATTGCATTGTTTTTATTTGTAAGTCGCTTTGGACAAAAGCATATGCTATTGTAACCTGCGTTGTGTTGAACCTGCGCGATTCAGCCCTGCACACTCCCGGACTCGAACCCGCGAACAGCAGCACCTCAGATCGGGAGGCGAGCACGCTAACAATTGAGCCAATAGCCCAGGCTACTGGCTCGCATGCCAGCAGCACTCTTGAGGCGTCGGGGAGTGAGGTTTACCAACGTTCCACAAGCACAGCTAAGCTAGCTGGCATCCGTTACACTATATCATATAACCATAACCATACTGTACTCAGTTAGCGGCATAAATAAGTAGCTTTATTCGGCTAACACAATATTCAACGTGATATGAACACATACAACCAAAATAAAATCTTTATGACAATCTAACACTGTAATAAGAAAATAATCAACATAAAAAAAAAAAAAAAACAGGTCTCAAAGCAACTTGTATGTGAATGCATACATACTCAACACATACTCAACTTGTATGTGAATGCATGAGTTTTGAATGCATGTGTTCTTCCTCATTGAGGCTTACCTTCTGCTTCAGCTAACATTCGTCCTCTCAGAGAAAAACTCTGGAGACAAAAAAAAAGCAAAAATAAAACAGAAAAACATACCAAACAAACAAACAACCAAACAAACAAACAACCAAACAAACATACAAACAAAAAATCATGAGGTAAAGTCGTGCCAGAAGAACCCCACCGTTGTGGAAATGAAGTGTTAAAACAAATCCCGGTCCTCGTCCTCCTCCTCATCTGAGGAGAAGATGGGGGAGGAGGTGCTGTCTCTGCTGCTCCTGCCAGATGAGGAGGAGGAGGAGGAGGAGGACAGGCTGCTGTCCCAGCTGTCCTCCGCGCCGAAGAACGGGAAGCCGATGCTGCTGTTGACGCTGCTGATGCTGCTATCGTCGCCGCTGTCGGGGTCGTCGCTGCTGAGGCGCTGGCTGCCGTGGTGGGGGCTGCTGTGGCGGTTCTTCGACCGCCGGGGAGGAGTTGCTGGAGTGCGGGCTGCTCAACACACACACACACACACACACACACACACACACACACACACACACACACACACACACACACACAATAAAGGCATTTTTAAATGATAAGGTATAAGGTATGAATTCTGCAAAATTCATTCACAATATGAAAGTGCAGACACTATAATGTGAAACTATGCCAAAATAAAATTCCATCTCATAACAGCACTTTGCGACTTATGACTGGTTTTACTGTGGAGGGTCACATATGTTTGCCTATTGATCTTCCTCAACTTTACTTTTACAGATTGGTAAACATCAGGAAACAAAATAATTTCATTTGAATTGTGATGCTCATCAAAAACAAGGAAAACACACAAGGTAACATGCAGGTAATGTGAGCTAGCAGCAACATTATGTGTAAACACATTGATTTTGAATGTTAACTTATAGCCTAACAGTTAACATTCACCGACAACATTGCTGATATTAAACACACAGGCACTGGGAATAACACAATCGTTATTAAAGGTCCTGCCACAAAACGTACGGTCCACTATATTATGTGTTTGAGTGTGTGTGTGCTATAAAGTTGTCTTATCTTAGTCCAAATCAGCATCAGCACGCACCTCTCACCTTTCCTCTGGGCGACGAGTTCAAGGCGGCGCTGTTTCATGTCGGCACTCAGCTGTTCCACCATGCGGTCGATGCAGTTGTCCAGCACCAGAGAGCGTGCCTCGGAGCTGATGGCCTGCCGACAGATGGGACACTCGTCCTTGCGCTGCCGCCACGAACGGATGCAGTGCAGACAGAAGCTGTGGGCGCAGTTCAGAGTCACCGCCTGTCAGAGGACAAGGTGAGAGGAAACTGTTGACTGGACAGCAGAAAGGACTGGAGGCTAAAGGAGGCAGGAGCAGTTCATCATTTTTTCCCCACACATGGTAAGTGATCAGAAAATGTAAGTCTTCTGAAACGTTATTTCTCAGGTAGACTGCATATATATATATATATATATATATATATATATATACACTGTATATAACAAAACATATCAGTATGAATTACTGTAAGACAATAGACACATTCCCAATTCCCCATGAGATCATCACAAGACAAACACAAAGTACATTTCATACGTGCCAGGAATGCAACCACTCCCTGAAATTTGGAACATTATGCTTGGCTGTCTTTTCCTTCATGTCAACAGATCCCACCAAATTTCAAATAACTGCTTCCTGAAACAGTCACTGGTCTGTTCTAATGATTACCACTTGCTTCTCCTAATCTTCCTTCCCATCTGCACATCCAGCAACCCCACCATCCATCACTACCTGTACAACATCACGCAGATGGGTTCCCCTTATGCCAAGCAGGCACTGCGTGTTGTTTGACGTGCTTTTAGCCACAAATCAGTCAGATCCAACATTCTTGTCCAATCTGTTGTCTATTTTGAGCAGGCACACAATGTCCCATTAGAGGGTAAAAAAAATAAAAAAAAATAAAAATATCAACCTTTTCAGCTACGGTCCGATCAGAGTGAAATTCTGGCACGTCAGAATTTTTTGTCATGTGCAGTGTAGTCATGCACTGTGAGCACAGCTATGGCCAAAATCAAAGAGGGGGTTAGATCTTTCAGCGACCTGTGACATACGGTAAAAAAAAAAAAATCAACCTTTCAGCTACGGTCCGATCAGAGTGAAATTCTGGCACGTCAGAATTTTTTGTCGTGTGCAGTGTACAGTCATGCACTGTGAGCACAGCTATGGCCAAAATCAAAGAGGGGGTTAGATCTTTCAGCGACCTGTGACGCACGTCACAGGAAGTGTGCCTCACCAAAAGGTGCATACCCTGCCCATCCAACGATAACGCAATCACCAGTTAACAAAGGGACATCATGATTCACAAGATGGATTAATCATATCGGAGATACAGAAAATGTTTTCATTCCTACGTGTGAAATTTGAAGCCTTATA
This sequence comes from Alosa pseudoharengus, assembly GCF_046254945.1. Lineage (NCBI taxonomy): Eukaryota > Metazoa > Chordata > Actinopteri > Clupeiformes > Clupeidae > Alosa > Alosa pseudoharengus. The sequence goes on along the minus strand of NW_027468859.1, from coordinate 26,821,688 downwards.
ATTGCGATTGAGGTCCCATTGTTGATACAGCTGATTGGCGGCTCGCCTGGCATATGACGAACTTCCTGTGGCGTGCGTCACATGTTGCTGAAAAATCTAACCCCTACTGCAAAATCGTATTCAACTTGACCAAAAAACAAGACAACCAAGCCTCGCCTTAATGTTGACTCTAGTAAGCGCTTCAAGTGTAACTGGGGCTTAGGGATGTAACGATTACCGGTATAATGGTAAACCGCGATAGAAATGTTGACGATAACAATGACCGTTTTCATTTCAAATATCATGATTATCACGGTTGATTACCGCGGTGTGGAAACCTTGTGTTTAATCCTTCCCAGCTTCATCCTTGAATTTCCCCTTGGGGATCAATAAAGTATCCATCTCATCATCATCTATCTACCTATCCGAGCCTGCTTTTGACATACAGTAGGCCTGGTACAATGAAACAAAACTGGTACCCTACTGATTCTGTTGTCTAATTGATGGTTTTAACTACGATTCGTATTAGGCTACTCCTGATTTTAAAAGGCGGAACTTTTTCACCGCAAAATGTGCACTGTATCATGTAGCCACTCTGCGTCTTTTTATGTTCGCGTCCACATTAAATCCATTCCCCTCACGTTATCAGGAGAATACAGTAGCCTAAAGTTTTATTTTGAACGCTTACTTTGGTCTCACTCATTGCATCCAAATAACAGAAATAGCAAAATCCAAGTTATGGTAGGGTAAGTTAAGCTATAAGCACATAGCCAATTAAACATGAAGAAAAAAGTGAATGGGACACTTTTTGAAACTATTTCAGCTTGTGTAGGCCTATCAGTGCTTTCTGAACACACTTTTAGAAATACTGTGATAATACCGAAAACCGTGATAATTTTGGTCACCGTGAGGTTAAATTTTCATACCGTTACATCCCTACTGGGGCTATATATTACACATAATACTGTATGGAGTTGGGTCATCATGTTGGGAACATTTCTCAAGCTGAAGGTCCCACCTTGATGAAGAGCTCAGAACAGATGATGCATTGCAGTTCACTCTCCAGCACTTCAGTCATCTGGGTTACCACCTCCTCCTTCTGAGCCTTGGCTTTCTCTTTCTCTTCCTGCCAGAAACCAGAAACACCTCCAGTCATCTCATTTCAATTTTATTTTATTAAATTTTATGACAAACATCTTTTTCCCCAGGCAGATCATAAGGTACCTCTAGCTCTTTGTCTTTGGCCTGTAGAATCTCCTCGAAACCTTGGCAAGAGTTTTTCAGTTCTTCAATGACTCTTCGGTGCTGTAATGAAACATTAAAGAATGGATTAAAACCAGCTCAATGACTGCACTCACTGGCATCTAACTTGAACACAAACAATAGCAGCAGGAAGCAGTGACGGGCAGTCTAAGGCCCCATTTACACGTACAACGATTATTTCTGAAAACTCTGGCCAAAGTGGAGATTTGAAAAAACTCTGGTTTCACGATTACATGTAAATGGGGAAAACAGTGTTTTTGCATTGTGACATGTTGTTCCCTCGTTTGTTTGAAATCTCTGATTGGCCACTTGAGGGGTTCGTGTCACCCTTCCCCAGCCGTTTTAGCATAGGTGTGAACGGAATTATTATTATTATTTTTTTAAACTGAGGGGAAATATCAGTTTTAAAAATACCCTGTTACGTATATATACACATGGTCTAAGAATAGTGAACATGCCTTTGGGTTCAATATAAAAGTAAAACACATAAATGTAAAAGTTTGGCACAATTTATGTTTTTCCCAAACAGACAGGACACATTTTAAAGGTCTCTTACCTCTTGTAAAGCTTGTTCCAGTTGCTTCCGCAAGCCGTCCTCCTGCTGCTGGGCTTTTTCCAACTGCCACAAAAAATAAAAGAAAGAAAAAAATCAGACCCAGAAGAAAATAAAAGACGGAGGAAAATATCAGGCAGTGTGCCAAGAGAGACCGGTCCCAATAGGCGGGTTTGACCATTAAACCACAGAATGATCCAAAACATAAAGCCAAACAAGGCAAGAAATGGTTAACAGAATACAATATCAACATTTTAGAGTGGTAGAGCCAGAGTCCAGACCTCAATCCATCAAAAAAAGTGAGCACAAGGCCAGAGTGATGGAAAATTATCGTTCCTGCCTCAAAACCTGGATTGCTGCTAAAAAGGTGCAGTCTAGAATGATTGTGGAGACATGAAGAGGCTTGGTAGATATTGGTAGGAACCATTTTGAGAGCTGTGATGGCCAATAAAGATGTTTCCAGGGACTGTTTAAAAAGGGTTTGAATAACTTAGCCATTTTTCATAAAAATGTTAAAAAAGATAAAATTTTGATTCCAAGTTCTGTAAAACATTGTCTTACAAGCATTTGGCATGTGACAGTGTCATTTTCAGTCAGAACAAACATTGGTCAAGAGAAAATCAACATTAAATCAATATTGGCCAGGGGTATGAATCATTTTGTTCTTAACTGTATATGAAAGTGGCTGGTAGATTTTAGACAAAACATAATGATTAATAATTGAGCGGCTGCTGAATTTGGCCATTTATCTGTCTAGCATAAGCAAGCAAGCGAGTTGCGGCAGCACAGGCTCACCTCCAGTCTCCTCTCCTCGTCGCAATAGGTCTTCTCCAGGCTCTTCATGCGGCTGAGGGCCTGCTCCTGCTGGCAGCGCAGCTGGCCCCTGAGCACCTCTAACTGGGCGCGCAGCCCGCTCACCTCCTGCTCCCTCTGGGAGTCCTGCTGCAGCCGGCCCTCCAGGGCGTGCACCTGCTTCTGCGTGTCCTCCACCTGCTCCTTCAGCGCCTGCATATGGCTGTAGTGCCGCACGCTGCTCTCCAGCTCCTGGCTGCCCACCTCCGGGACCAGGGGGCTGCTTGGGCCACCCCCTGCAAGAGTCTTGCCCGGGGCGGAGGCCACCTCGCTGGGCCCAGCCTCCTGGGAAGCCCCGGCGGGGCAGGAAGTCCTCTCTGGGTGCAGCAGGGGCTGTAGAGGGGAGCGCTGGGCAGGGGACTGGTTGGAAGCGCAGCTGCGTTGCAGCTTCGATTTGGAGCTGGGCGAGGCGCACACCTCAGATTCGTCCACGGGACGTTTCCGTTTGGCAATTTTGTGCTTAATGACCTTGTAAGAGTACATGCCGGGGCAGAGTGGCTTGGCCAGGCAGCCTTCCACCTCCTGCAGGCTCCGGCGAACCAGCGTGTATTCATATTCTACTGGGGAGTCACTCAAGGGCACCCCAATCCAAATGGTGTTGCCCTCCTCCACAACATGAGCTACTCCAGCAGGTATTCGCTCCTTATTCACCCACACACCATTTACACTCTGCAAGGGAGACACAGAGAACGGAATGAGGGAACCTATTGCATTGCATAACATACACGAAAAAAGAAACTTAAGATGAAATCAGCTTGATGACATAACACAAGAAAGAGATAGATACCATATTGTCAGTTACTGTCCATTGACCACTGGTGGTTTGTTTGAAAATACAGTGCTTCCTAGATATCATGAGAGGACATGTCACGGATAATAACCGATGAGTAACATCCATACCACGTCCAATGGTAACCTGTAAGAACACAACAGTAACAGTGACAGCGAGAGGTCAAAACAAATAAGATAACATTAACAGTTGGCTAACATCAGGTCCCTTACCAGTTTTCTAGATGACGTTAACGATAAACATGGTGCGTTAACGACATTAATTGACATGATAAGCTAACGTTAATTATTTCTTATTCTTAACCCATTTCGAAAGCTACGGCTAGTTCATCTTAAGACATGAAGGAACAATTAGTTTGCGTGAGTTAGTAGCTGCTAACGTTAGCAATCTGATAGCAACAGAGAGGACTCCTGTACAGACTAACGTTAACCTAGCATCTTCTTAGCAAACATGCAGCTAAATGCTATGGTATGGTATGAAGTTGTGCCAGAAAGGTGTTTTGATCTTGACTGAGGGTTAAACGACAATGCGTATGAATTCCTCTTATTCCTATTAAGTGTGCAGAATCACACACTTAATGTCCTAACTGTTGCTGACCAATTGTTGCTATCCAATAAACCTTACCTAACAAACGAAAGCACTAGCCAAGCTAATTGACATAGAGCTAGGCGTCCAAGCTAGCTATCATAGTCTGCTAACTTTACCTCCGCATTTTCGAATAAACGGAGCCAATCTGTTTCTCTCCCAACTCGTTGTAAACACCATATTTCATCATCAGCGACATCGTCCTCGTCCTCTGTGGAGGGGGAGATACAATTTGCGGAACTCTCCATTACTAATCTGCCATTTAGGGCTGGCTTCGAGTTTCTCTTTAGCATGAAGTTTCCAGCTAACGTTACAGCGCTAACAATCAAACTGACAGACAAGGCAATGGTCCAATCAAAGTCAACAGAACACCGTCTTTGATCGATCCAATGATGTTCAACTGAGCGCATTTCCCATAATTCTTCACTACAAAACTTTTTCATCCTTGATTAAATATTTTGTTTAGGCTAGGCTACTTGGTTATTATGAATAATCATTACATATTTAATATATATAATAATATTTTACCATATTTGCCAACCAGAGACATTTTCACGATTTTCGTTAACCTCAAGGGGAGCAATATTATCAGACTTCTGCTAACCCAAATATATAAGCGCTTTTGTCTAAAACAGGGGTGTCAAACATAAGGCCCGGGGGCCAGATCAGGCCCGCCAGCAGGTTTTATACGGCCCCCCAGATGTTTTAGGTAGGAAGGGAAATAAAAAAAAAGGTCCAGTTGTCTACAACAATGTGTAATAAGAAATATCTCTATGATATCATAAACTGATAACACTACAAACCGTCCTCAGGAAGGAAGAAGCGGAAAAACTAACATGGAAGTCGGGCGAGAGAAAGAGCAGTATGACAGCAGTACATTATTTGTAGGCCCACTTGTTTGCTCATAAGTGATATCATCAAATAACACTCTGAAACCCATGCAGAAAAAGATAATGACCATGACGGCCCACCACGAGGTCTCATTCCAACAAATCCGACCCACTACCTAGTTTGACACCCCTGGTCTAAAAGGTGAGTGAAAATACTTTTGAAGAATCATGAAACTACTATGGGGAACTAGAAAACTAAACATCTACCAAATCTCAACATACATTTTTTATATCGATGTTGCAGCATAACGTTGTTATAAATAGGCTACCGCATGGATGCTCTTCCTGTCATAACCATTCAAATAAATGTCAGATCAACTGAAAATGTAGGGCACTGGGAATTTTTCATGTTTATTTACAGTCAGTGGCAGTCTGAGAAATCACTGTCCACATATTCCACAGCTGTCTTCATTTAGAATATCTCTAAATATTTTTCGAAAGATTATTTACATTTAGGTCTTGCTATCCCTCCACCACTGACTCATCTTTGGATTTTACAGTCAAAACGCATACAAAACATCCAAATGAACACAACAATAGGACATGCATAGAAACACAGGGAGTTCAGATTATGGCTTTCATTACTGAATTGGTCTGGAAGCTATAGGAAAGGAAGAGGTGTTCAGATATGTAACATTTCCTTGGCCCATTTCTCCTGGATTAAAAAACAAATCTCTTTAAGGCAACAGAAGTGGTGTGACAAAAGAGAACCTGCCCACTTTGCCCCATGCACTCTTTGTAAGAAAGATAATGCTTTAAGTATGACGTACAGTACATCAGTGTGATAGCTAGAGGACTTGCAACAGTAGTGTGATCACAGTGGTAGGTGCTGGCGATAGTGCAACCTCGTAGGCGCTAACCAAGAGGAAACACACCTTCCTGTAGAACAAAGGTCAGCATGGAGGAAAGCACAGATGTCCAGCTCAGCAAAACCAACATTTCACAAAGAAAGACAAACACAACAGGGACCTTTGAAACAACTGCAGAGCAGATAAGCCTAAACTAAAGCCTCCTTCCACTGTTATTTAAAAATAAATGTCCTGTTGTGTCATCAATATTTCAAGAAATGCCCATAAAAGCAAAACAATTGAAGAGTTTGGTTCCAAAATGCTACATCCTCCATTTTCATGAATTTTTACATTTTGATTCTCCAGTAATTTCAGTAGAACTGTCATTGAGTATTGTTATTTGATTTATCTTTACTCAATCAAAACAACACAACTGCAATTGGATTGATATTACCTGAGATACACTATTAAATAATATGATTTATTGTTTTTAAAATGGAGATATAACATTGTGGAACCAAACTTGCTAGCATGTGAAGCAACAGTTGTTTTCCATGTGGTTTCCTCCATCAGAACTGTGTAAACACCCATGCAAATGATGGCGGACAGATACCAGATAACCATGATCAAACTAACACTACATTGACCCTTATTCAAAATAAAATAAAACAAAGCACACATGGAAAGACCCTGAATAAAGGTGGACATTCATTCTTTTTACACTAACTTGATTAAAATGTGTCTCAATTAGAAATAAGGCTTTACACGTTTAGGAAGGCTACTTATATGGAATGCATTTGCTCTCCGTCACAGAATAGTTTATGGATTCATAGAATGGAAGCTCAAAGAGTCCTCACAGAAGTTGAAATGTGAAAGACTGGGACGGATTATAGAAATTAATATGGCACTTGGATGGTCTTTTGCAGCCATGATTTAGCTTCACAATACACTTTTGTTTTGTAGTCATGGCCGAAAAGAAAGCTGTATACAAAAAAAAACACATAATGAACAATAATACCACAGTTATATGGTTGGAAAGCAAACCTACTCAGAGATTACAGGCAAAATCTTACCATTTAAGTACATTTATCACATCATATTTTTTTTAGAGAAATTAAAATTTACATTCCTGAAAAAGTGATGCGTGTTATCTCTTTTTGCCCATGTGCATCTTTGGAAGACACTGTAAATTACAGTAAATAAAATATTTTTCCAGCAACTTCTTGCTCTAATGATCTTAATGGCACTTTTAAAACCCCCCAAACATTTTTTGGGGAAACAATAAAGGTGTTTAGAGACGTTTGGCATAGTTTTTGCATAGTGCATGGTCCCGGATGTCCCCCCACCCCCCATTTTTCATGTGCGGCTGGTGCTGTGCAGAGCCGTGGTCTGTCACGGCGAGAGTCTGTGGAAAGAGGGCTGACTTTGCTAGCTGGAGCGACTCTTGCACCTTCACCTGGGCCTGTTCAGGGCGGCAGGCCTCCTTCTTGTGCATGCCACAGTCGCCAGTATGCAGGACCCTGGAGCCACGTGCCAAAAGCACCTTCAGGGGTTTGGAGATGCACGTCCCAGAAAGGTTCTGCAGGGTCCAGTCCCAGTTGTAGTCGTCGTAGGTGCAGTACTCGGTGTTGCAGCCCATCATCTTGTAGTAGACCTCCCTGGAGATGCCCATGCCAATGTTATGTTTCGTTGACAGCCAGCTCGCTGTCTCCAGCTTGCCTGACAATTCCTGAAAGCGGCCAAGACCATCGTGGTTGCCAAGGGCCAGTATATCGCAGTCCGGGCAGTCGGACTTCTTGTGCTCCAACATGCCCTTGAAGAACTGATAAAAGTCAGGGAGGATGTAGTTGTCCTCCTCAATGAAGATGGTGAAACCGCTGAATCCCTGAAGAGCATGTACCCGCTCCCACACAAAATGAAGTTTCCACCACCAATGGTGTTTAGTCTGTGTGATAGACGCCTCCCGGTAATGACCATAGGAGTCTGGGTGCTCAGCATTGAGGCATCCTGATTTGATGGCCTCAGCCTTGGCTATATCCCGTGGACAGTCCTTTGGATCCTGTCCAGGAAACTCGTTTGGATAGAGCTGTCGGCTGTAAGGGAAATAAATTTGCAAAACCTTGCAGAAAGTTATCCCTTGAACTATATCGGCCATTTCCTGGGAAAAATAGTCATGACTGAAGATGATCAAAAACTTGTGAATATCTGCAGCATTTCCCAATGACTGAATTAACATCTTGAGGTAAGCTGGTCTGTTGTGAACTTGCACAACAATGACCACTTCGGGGTCACCTGGGAACTTGTCATCATTCTGAATAACCTGTTTGAAGTTACTGTCATAAACTGATGTGCGCATGTCCATGACTGATCCATACTGAAACTTGCTTATGACAGTGGCTTGGGTGTTGGGGTCCTGAGGTGGGGTCTCGGGAGGTTTCTCTGAGACTATAGCTAATTTTGTATATATTAAAATTAGCACAACTAGGGAGACGAGCAGGAAGGCAATTAGGTTTCGTCGGAGAAGTCTGAATCTCATTTTGTCACATTGAGCTACAGACATTCATGAATTCGCTTGCAGGCTACAGATGGGAGCACAGACAAACATTCGTGTTCATGGTTTAGAAGTGCGTTATTAAACTTGTCCGTTTTAGATTACGCACTCCGTTTCTGCAGAAAGTCTTCAAATACGCATTCAACACATTGTTCTGTAGACGAGATCATCGGCGCTTGTGTCAAAGTAGACTATGACATTTGCTTAACGTTCATTTAGGTATAGCAGCACCTGAGATGAAACAACACAAATAAACCACCGTTAGGCCGTTTAATTTCAAACTTTGAAAGTACAACACTCGTATTACTTCTATGTTGTAGTAGCTATACAATCTTAAAGTTCACTCACCTTATAGAAATTGTCATGTGTCATAAAAAACTAAAAAGCAGGAAGAGGAAAAAGACAGTTCGTGTACAAGGGGATGACTAGAAATTGACTGCTGACGTGTACTACAAACTACAGCCAACGGGAGCAGACAAAACTCAAAGTTGACGAATCAGTGACCTACCTATGCGCTTGTAATTTGAGAAGGGATATCGCGAATCGTTCAGGAGGTCTATAGGCCTACAGAGAACGAGGAAGAGAAGTTTCAGCCCAACCCATCGACTAGGCTGCAAGTTTTTTTCGTCTCAAAACTGTTCGGGACACTGAAGTGAAGTATAGGTCTATGCCTGCTCTTACGCGGCGCTCTCATTTTTGGCGGAAACAAAGCAAAAGTAACCAGTTGTAGCCTATCTAAATATTCCGTCAACTCGTTACAAAGTTAGACTTCGATACCCTTTCAAAGGGTTAAGGGAAGGAATTCTGTTCTGCTTGCAAGGATATTATTCCAGGCCCCATTTAATTAAATCTTGCTTCCCACGAGAGTTAATAATGGGCCCTCCAACCACGGGGCCATGTTGTCACCACCCTATTCTGCACTGTTCCCCTATAATGACACAAAAGATTACAGTAGGCTAGCCTAGATCTTAATGTGAAAAATTAAAGAACGTATTACAGTCATTCTATTATGCAGCTGCACTGTTACTTCTACTTTGTGTCCCCAAATAATAAAATGAAGTTATTAATAAGAAAGTTATCCCATCACAATTATCCAATATATGCAGTTTTTTTTATCCTTTGAGAGAAAATAGCCATAGCAAATCATTCTTTTTGGTCTAATCTGGCCTAACAATGTCCTACTAGTATATGAGGGTAACAGCACTTCGTCTTTTACCCTCTAGGTGGCAAGAGTAGGTCACAAGTACAGGACACTCTGATATCAGACCAAAAAAAATGTGGTAGGCTATGCACTTGGGTGCAATTACAACCTAAACACATCATAAATCATAATTTGCACCAACTATTTGTGATAAATGCCAGATAAAGACAATGTAGCATTTTGAGAGGTGATTTTTTCCTCTGGCACCTTAAATGTTACTCAACAGTGAGGTAAAAACAGCCTAATAGCTCCCCCATGCTTGTGGCTAACAATGAGGGGGGGAAGTCACACTTATGCAGAGCCACTCATGACATAGGCTACATAATAATATGCCACAATGAACTGTTCCTGTTTCCATAGCTGAATGGAGTCGCTGGTTGTTCCAGGCCATCTTGAACTGTTTCCTCTGGAGGAGGTGCATGCCTTGTTGCTCAGCGCACACATAAAATATTTCGGATCTGCTTCCCCTATGATGATTTACGGTCTGGATCAATGTGATTCAGTAATGACAAACACATGTGCTCCAGCAGCGTTTTTTGCAGTTTGTCACAAACATGATAAAAAGCTTTCTTAGCCTATAACAAAACCGCTGTCGATAAAAAAATAAGAATTAAATGTATAATTCTTTCAGGGATCTGTTCAGGTATGGAGTTGAACTAACTGGACGTGATCACATGATAATTTTGAAGATTAAACTGCAAAATTTGAAACATTTGAGTGTCTGAAGTTTTTAAGATCAGTGTACAAGAGCAGCCAAAATGTTTATTTCTACTAGGCCTAAAGGAATAGCTTACTTATAGTGACACAAAATTTAGCCTCAACACAATTTATTTATCTGTGACTGAAGTAAATTAGCAGTAATGATTCAACTGGAAGTGCTTTGGAACTCGACATCGAAACAAAAAATCCCCTCCATATGTGAGCTCAGTGACATTTGCAATAATTACAAGATATCTTCATGAAATACTGAATTAACACTTTTTAAAGAAATATATGACATTTGAATTCATGATGGTGGCTTTCTGCTGTAACTCCTAATTCAAATATTCTAGAGATAAAGACCCAGTAGTCCCATAGTAGGCACAAGGCTTTGCATCCTCAGTCATGCTTTTGCTTTGCTGAGGCAACAGCACACTTCACTTGAGCATGTGAACATGTCTGTAACAGACTTGCAAAAAGGAAGCACAAATTACTCAAATAAGCACACAAAGATTTGATTTCATGACAGATAAAGGTGCCAATGTGTTGGCCAAGTGACAGTGACTATCATTTGATCTTGATACCACTGGAGGCTGACAAATTAATTTTGTTCCATGTACACAGATGCCAGCTATATCATTCCAGTATATTTGATAGTTATTTGGTCCAAAACAAGACCTTCATCCAGTTCACCTAAAACATGATCATAATATGAGTTAATTGTTTGACTCCAATTTGTTTATGTGCAAACATAGTAAAAGAAAAGCAAAGGAACATCTATTCAAAGTTTCATCAACGTCACTCTCATATGTTGCCTATACAATACATGCATATGTGCAGACTTGCATCCATTTTTATTCCTCTGTGAATGGAGTATAATTGAGTCTGATTAAAATGTAGCTAAATATATATTTGTTTTAAATCTTGACTGATATGGCTTAAAATTATCTGTAACAATGTAACAATAATCTGTAACATGAACAATGTGAAATATGATTGTGCTCTTTGTCAAATCAGATATTGTTCCATAGAAAGTACATTATTTAAGAGGAAAAGATCATTTTAGTTTGTTTAGTTCAGTTGTTGTTTTTGCATATTTAAGCCGGAATTCTGCATGTGATGATAATCATGATGCAAAAAATGCTTTAAATTCTTTATATAGTTCCTATAACATGTTTTGTCTGATAACAGAGTTCAGTCTAAATATTGATATTTTGAATCATATTGCAAACAGACAACATAAAAGTCATGTCAACTTAAGCTCAAAGTCATACTCAGTCAATAAATTATGTTATCATATTTTATGATTGTGTTTGCACTCAGTGAGACATATTTAAAATATCCCAACTCCCTGGACAAGTGAATATGATCCATTCATGCATTTTTATATGGATTAAGTAACACATTTTTACTGCCAAAGCATGTATTAAATACATTTGATATCAGATATGAAGTTAAAAATCCAAAAAAAAAAAGAAAAAGTATAGGCCTGTAAATCCAACCGCAGCAAATAAAGAAAAAAAGATCATATTAAACAAAATAAGGTGGGAAAACTCCCTGATAGGATTAAAATTCTCTATTTTTATTGGAACATTTTGACATGTGCAGTGTTTCATGCGAGCCAATATACTTCAGGGAATAATGTGTTGCAATAAAATCTAATCAGTGCCTCTTTTCCCCGGGTCCACAAGAATAATGGCAGCTTCAGGCCCACAGCTTAAGGATGTGTCTGCACCTCTCGTATGCTGCCTCCCTAACCAGACAGTCACTTGTAGCATGTGATGCAACAAATCATATTGTAAACTGTCTGGAGAAGAAACTGGAGGACATTTTCACAGAGAAAATAATGACTCTCTTTAAAGTGTAGCCCTGTTCTCTACTCTGGCAGCTGTTTTTAGGAAAAAACTGTTCATCTCATCAAAGAGTTAAGTTGTCCTATGTGTTCAGTTCTAGTGTATAACCCCTGATGTCAAGCCAGGATCTAGAGGACATGGCTGTGTATGGCACCGTTCAAATAAAATTGAATGAAAGAGAAAAAACAAAATGACTCAGTGCTACTAAGAGAGTCAAAGAAGGAAAGTCAAGACTCCACAATCACCACCTCCATTGCAATTGATTGATCCAGATGTTTCATTTATACTTCAGTTTGCATTCTGTAATATTTCTTCCATCCTAGTGTAACTCATTTAAGCCTACATGCTCAGTACCCAATAGATTATGTAAGTGAATTCATATGTCCATGTTTGAAAACAATGGATTCGTTACCAAGAGGAAGAAAGCAGACATTTTTTTCCCTTTTAGGTCACAAGCATCCAAGTATACTTGAACTAAACTCTCTTAGCTGTACAGAAATATTTATCTTACGTCTTTAACGGTGTTTGGAATAACGTACAAATTCAGAATGTGATTGCACTAAACAGTATGTTGTTCCACCCAGAGACAGGGGAGAATGGGTGTGTGATAGGCCCAGGTTACTTGGCTACGATAAGAGACTGGAGACCAATCTGTCAAATGTAATACCCCTTTAATGTTGGATAAGTTGAATAATTATGTTTTAAAACACCCTTTATAATAATAGCAATGTTAGGCTTGACTTTAACAACAAAGCCTTATCATTTTTGCATGTGTCAGATCACTGTATACACAGCTAGAAATAACTCATGGCTGAGTCATTGTTTTGAATATTCCAAATGAACTGCATACTCCGTCTTCTCTCCCTCTCTATCTCTCTGTCTCCCTCTCTATTCTCTTCTTCTCTTTACTCTCTCTCAGCCACACACCAACATACGATATTCTAATATATTTTTATGTTGAATTGTCCTCTTCCCAGCATAGTTTTGAGTCAGTTGTTTAGCTTAGAACTTAGTTCAGGCCATTGTTTTTCACCTAGATCTCTGTACTTAGCTTCCACAGCCCAGCTCACTAAATAGCTCTGTTTTATTTGGACACTCAATATATACACAAGGATCTTAAGCAAATGAGTCACATGTTTAGTGCAGCTTCAAGAGCATTTATAGATCTATGAAAGAATGAAGAACATGAACTTGGGAAAAAAGAAAAAAGACTTCAACCAATCCTACCATTGTGAAACCTTTCCTGTAAAAGTTCCAAAGCCATCCTTCAATCCAACAAAGTGTAAAGTTAGCAAATGGAAAACCTGAGGAGCTGCCTCGCCTCAGCATAATATGCTCAAAATTAATCCTCATGATTTCATCGCGTTGTTTTGTTTATCTGTAATGCTAAAATGATCCTTTTGAAAGGCCGACACATCACTCAGAGTCTCTACGGATTGCATAGTGAGTTACAGTGGCGTGAAATAATCCTTGGCCTGTAGACAGTTTGGTTGGCACAAGCTAAAGGCTTGTGTTGGGTAGGGCTGGTTTTCGTAAACAGCAATGTTATTGTTTTTCGGGAGCACAATATTTATAAAAACACATTTGTATCCATGCATGTGTAACTACACATACATCATGACGTTTTTAATGCGAAGTGTGAAGGTTGGTTGGGGAGTTGGTTGGGGAGTTAAACATGCTGTTTCTGACATGTGACTCTTAGCTATTCGGATCATCTTACATGCAACAATGTCTCCACCAGGCTCCTTGTAATTACATATTACCTCATGCTAAGTAACGGTACAGCACCGACATCTCTGACAGCTGTTTCCAATCAGCACACCCAGGCTATGCCTTGACAGTCATACATCCTCTTTCAAAGAAAAAAAAAAATGCAGGGGCAAAAAAAAACAAAAAAACATGGGCAGCCGGCGAAAAGGCGCTGAACGTACGTCAGGATGATGACTCGGTCACCTCAGCTGCAATTGAATGCAGATGAATGTGTTGCACAGAGCTATGCGATCATGCTCCTGTGACACTTACACAAGAACAAGACACTTGTGTGAGTGTGAGTGAGAGTGAGTATGAGCACGCAAGGGAGGAGTATGTCTCCGTGCAGAGTTAGTGCCTGGGTGTGGATATCTGTCCGGGACAAAAATATGCGTGAGGGAAAATATTAACCCCAAAGCTGCCCACAACCCACACAAACATTCAGTGAAATACCGTTCCCCTCAAAAGGAAATGGGCAAAATCAAACCACATTTAATACCTGCATCTCCTGGGTGTGTTTAATGCATTCATAATGCCCATTCTTTATTTTCTATGTTTCATTTTCTTTATTTCATTTTTCATTTTTATTTTATTTTACATTTAAGCCACCCTTAAACACATTTGACATAATGTAAAGAGACCGTAAGAGAGAGAAGGAGAAATACCAGAAATACAGGTGGTAATGTGTGGCAATGGTTTGGGGCATGGTTTCATTTAGAGCAGCTTACAGTATCATCTTACAGAATCGTAGTGTAGTATAAGGTGACAAAAATGAACCAGAGTCTGGTCTGTGGACGCTCTCAGGCACTATTTTGCAATACACCATGCCAGTGACACTGGCACTGAAGAAGAAGAGTGTCAAAGCTCATAGTAGGTCTGGAAACAGTTACAAAGTTGGACTTCATTGACTGAAGGCAGTTTGTTGAAAACTCCTTCAGAAGAAACCACTAGAGCAGGAGGACGTTCTTTTAGGACAGCTGTAATCTCCAAGAGATGTCCCAAGTCAATTCAACAGCTATTATTGACTTGGGACATCAGATTTAGTTCCAACCCCATTCTTAATTCTTGTCACTTTTTAAACTTCAGCTCTGTATACACTGCTCTGTTGCTGACACATGCGTGATTAATTTGCCTCCAGAGATCCGAGCACATGCTGGAACATACTGAGGCACACAATGTTACGGGCTGCATGTGGTTTTCTGTTGTTGCAACTGGACCCAGCTCAATTTGGATGTCCTTTCTCTCTCACTGCCCCATCGTATTTAGAGGGAAACCTTCCCAGAATGGCACAGGGAGTTTTTAATATATATATATATTTTTAAATGAGTCAGATGAAAGATCTGTACATGGGTTGGTATCATATATGTGTGTTGTTATATGACAGAGGAAAGAGACAAGAAAAACGTGTTCACAGATTGTTCGTGTTTTTGAATGAAACCAGTATGAGGCAGCATTCATCATCATTTCAACAGTGCAAACTTCTGCTTTTTTGTCTCCCTGCCAATGTTTATCTCTCGCATTCCTCTTGCATTTTGGGGAGACCATGTAGGCTACAACACACGCACCCAATAGCACGCGCTGAGGGTGTTTGGCCAATTAGAAAAAGAACTTGCTCTCTGCTGTTTCGATCACCGAGGCGAGAGGCAGACAGCATGGCCCTGGAGTACCCTCAAACTGTCACTGTGCAGATGAACGACCACAGGTTCACTGGCTACGCTAGCTCCCTAACATGAGTCTCTGAGCCAAAACGCCAGTCCTAAGGGATATGTTTACAAAGATTTAAACAAACAAAAAACAAATACACAAAACAAGTAATAACTTTGCTTGTTTTTAAAACAGAGTAGGTGTTGTTATCACTTCTCATAGCAATGTCAAAAAAACAAGTAGCATATGCATTTGCCAGACATTGGAATGCACAAGCATGTAAACGGGGGAGATCTTAAAATATAACCGTGGGAGTAGCATTCCATAAGATGATATGCTCGGACTGACACAGGGAGTTTGTGAGCATATAGATTTTTCACGCAGGAGCGCACCCCCTTCATTTCACTAAAGACAAGCAGTAGAATACATTTAGGGGTTTGCCAAAGCCTACTGGCAGCCATTTTGTCTGATTGCTACCAGATCTGTTGAATTTCCAGTCATCATAAAAGTGCAGTTTTTTGCAGTCTTCCTGATTGCAGTGTTACATTGTAAAATGTGCATGATATGCTTTACTCAGAAACCTTGTTTTATGACTTGGAAATTAATTTACAGAAGCATGTAATAATAAAAAGCATCACCCACGTCAAAATTTGAATTTTTAGGATCACAATAGGCTGCTTGTTGTGGTGTTGGCTCATACACATGTGCTTTTTCACACTGCACAATCAGATAAATTATTGTGTTTACCTTATTGTGAGTGCCTTTGTGCACTTCACTTGATTTGCTTTCTCACACAACAGGATAGACCCCAGAGGCCAGATGTCTCTCGTGGTATCAACAGAAGCAGATGATGGAGCATGCCTTCAGGAAGCAGCTGGCTTTGTAAAGGACATGCTGGCTCCTTCCAGCACACAAACGAGAATGTCCGAGAGCAAGTCTCTGAGCAGAGAGGAGACGTATAATCTGTCAAGTGTGTATGCCTGTGTGGGATTACAGCAGGTGGTGGTGGTGGTGGTGGGGGGGGGGGGGTCTGTTGTCCTTGGCCTCTCATGTTAGTTGTTCACCCATGTCCATTATATATGGCAGGCTCTTGGGTCAAAAGTTCATGTTGTTCTTAAAGGCTTCAATTTCACTGCTGAACAGATTAAAACCCCTCAAAACCTCATTTTCAATAACATCGTAAATTATGGGATGCCACATTCATTTGCAGATATGTCCTCCAGTTCCACCAAAGATTGTGGTTTCTTCAACTGGCTCTGCCAATTAAGTAATTTAATACTTGGGCAAAGATGAATGTTACATTTTTTTTTTTTAAATAACTACTCTTTGACCACTGGGGCAGAGGTTTGATGAGGGCTGTGCTGCCTATGCTGAGAACTGGCTCACACAGTTCACAGCGTATAACCCTAACCCTGTCACAATAGTGGTTACAATTCTGGGGAAACATTCTTGATATTTGAGCTCAATTGCAAATCAATTCCAAATTAGCAGAGCCAGAATGAGTTTATTTTTCATTTATAATGCATTGAACATTACAATCATGGACTGCACTTATAAATATGGCTTCTATAAAAACAGACTTTTAGCTCTAGTAGCAACTTGTGTGTGCCCAACTTGAAAAGCTGTCTGTGACTGTCAGAAGTCCTGATACCTGACTAAGGCAGATGTGGCATGTCAGATTATCATCAACTTTTCACAACATCATTCACAACAGATGTTTCTGCTATTTGCAATACCATTGCAATCATTTAACATCTCCCCTCCTATTTCCTAACCTTTTGAAATAAATTATATAAAATTATGTAGATGTTGATGTTTAGCATTCACCATAAGGCCTTGTAGTGTAAAATAAAAATACACATATTATTCAGTGTATATGTGTATACCCAAAATTAAAGGATCGATCATTGGCTGCATAAAAACAAAAAAAAATCCGTCGGGATGAGCAAAGTATCTATCTATCTATCTATCTATCTATCTATCTATCTAGAATATGCCGATCATAGAGCAGTCTTTGTTGTGGTGCATTTCAGAATCCATTAACCCTTAAAGGTGTAGGTTTTTGAACATTCTAAGTTCCGCAACAATTGAAGGTTCTAAAATTCTATGTTGAATTCAATGAACCCAGATATTCTTTAGAACGTTCATTTCTCAACATTCCCATCACACCGGTGTGACGGTACTCCTTTAAGGGTTAAGAGGCAAGCAGACCACTGGAATGATCTGGCCTGTAATAACTCAACCTAAATGCTTTTGATAGATTGTGGTTAACCCTGACTTTGGCAAAAATAACATGGAATTTCCTCTCTAAAATTAATTGAGGGGAAAAAAATATATTTTTGAGAAATGTTTACGAGTTAGTTGCACCTTTCCCCCAATTCACACAAAGGGCTTATTTAGCTTGGGTACAGTACATGGCTTGAAGGGTGAAATGGTCCTCATGAAAAGGGCAGCAATCCCTGGCAGGAACTCCCTGTTCTCCTCCTCAGGCCTCGCTGTGTCATCACGTCCTCGCTGCAGGTCTCCAACAACAACAACAACAAACATCTGCAAATGTATCCTGAATTTCCCCTTGGTGATCAATAAAGTATCTATCTATCTATCATGTGCATCTTCAGTGTTTTCCACATAATCGGCAGCCACTAGAGGCGACCCGTTCATCCGATCAATTCTCCTGAAACTCGTAGGAAATGGAAGCGCATTTCAACACTTTCTTTTTACGAGGTGTTCTGATCTTCTACATAGGGCTATAGGAAGTGATTCCAGTAAAAACATGGTATAATCACTCCTTTCAAGCCTTTGTTAAAATGCAAACATTGTTATAGTCACCCTGTGCCTTTAACTTTTAATAGAATAATTAACCAAAGCTTCAATGATTGCAGCCCCTAATCCATCTGTTTTCATTTTAACTGTCTGGCAAGGGGATTGGCCGTTCCTCACAGGGCCGTCTGAAATAATTTATGGGAGTCAAGCATTTTCTCCCACACTTTCAGCTTTACCTTTAACAAAATCAAATCAGATACTAAATGGAGCTAACAATTACTCCCAAAAGTAATTTATGGGATTCAAGCATTTTCTCCCACACTTTTAGCTTTACCTTTAACAAAATCAAATCAGAGACTAAATGGAGCTAAAAGTAATGTCTTGGAGTCCCAAAAGTAATGTCTTTCCAGTTGATATAATGTGATCTACATCTGTTGTTTTAATGCATTCTATGCTCCTAAGAGGTAATAGCTCTCGCTAAATCTGAGAGAGGAAGATTAAGACTTTATATGCCGTGGCAAGAAAAAGTTAGTCACAAGTGTAGACAAACGCAATGTGCTTAAAAAGGAGAATACCGGTGTTTTTTCACATAGATCTCTGTTTCTTGAGGTCACCTAGTACTGTTGGCATGGAAAAAAAAATTAAAACCATCGGTTCTACAGTACCTAGCTTGGGTTGCTGCAGGACATGAACCCAGAGTGTAGCACTAGCTGCCTGGCAGCTCCAGCTGTTGGCTGAAGCAACTCGAGCTAGATAGAACCGATTGTTTTGGGGTTTTTCTGTACCGACAGTACTCGGTGACAAAACAGGGGGCAGCTGACAGTAGCCAGGCTCTGTAGGCTCAACATGTGGCCTGGACAGGCAGCCTGTGCAGGTCAAGTGTTGGCATCTATTTTCCACTACTGCGCCAGCTTTGTCTCCCTGAGCCTGGGAGACAGACGAGTAGCATTGTTGCAGGGTTTCCATGACAATATCATGCTCCCGCAACACAAACATCAAGAAAGGATTTCGCTACAAATACACTGAACAAGAGTAACCCTCTCACTACAGTACATAGCTCCACATGCAGCTCAGAATAGCCGATGAACACTCTTAAAATGAATGTGTTGTCCCTATCTGGACACAGAGATGTGTTAAAAACAACGCAAGTTGTGTTGTTTTCAACAGATTTGTTTTAAGAGTGTAGGGGTTGCAAGCTTGCTATCTACCCAACACTGTGGCCTTGATGGGATTGAAGGGGAAATGTGCTCCACGGTTCAGCAACAGTAGAAGACAACTCTTACCATGACCCTCATGGACCCAAGGCCCAAGTAAGCATAAAAAATGCCTATGCCTAGAGCTGGGTCTGTATTTTTGCTCTCTGGGAAGAAAAGGAATCAACCACAATGAAAAACACAAACAGTAATCTGACAGCAATCATGGAGGGAAACAATAGGCTGAAACAAAAACAGCAGTACCAGGCCTGTCGTCCATCATGCCTGTGAAGAAACAGTGGATGAGTATACAACAAAAAAACTGAAATAAACACATTAAAACAAGATAAAGACGCCTACCATTTATCTGGGGTTGAGCAGAGAGCAGTGGGTGAGGTTATAGACGGATGATGAACTATCTTTATCATCTTGTATTGGACATAAAACATTAAGCGAACCATTGGTAATGTGATGATTTAACATTTTCTTCAGCTGAACAAAGACAAAACTGTAATTTTATTTGGTAAAAAGCAGAGCCGGACAGTAACAGAGTACATTTACTTGAGTACAGTACTTGAGTACAATTTTGAGGGATCTGTACTTTACTCGAGTATCATTTTTGGGGAGTACTCATGACTTTACTCAAGTACATTTGACAGGCAAATATTGTACTCTTTACTCCACTACATTTCTATCCATAACCGTGAGTACCAGTTACTTCTTCTAAAAAAAAAAAAAGGAAAAAAGAAAATTCTCAGAAACCCTCAATTTGTTGTTTCCCTCTCAAACGTGATTGGATTGTGCAGGCGCCACTGATTGGGACAGCCTATCAGCAATCACCTTCAGCTTTCCGGCAAAGTCAACTCCATGGTCAGATTTAGATAAGAGACGTAACCATGGACGAAACAATGGATGAAGACGCAGCAGGTCCATCCCGGGAATGTGCCAACCTGTGGCCCCACCTCGCCAGACTATTTCAACTTTCTGAACAAGTTAATGATAGTTTTCACTTCAAGTGTTTCAATTACAAAATAGTATTTTGTATTTGAAATACGTATTTTAAATACATGTATTAGAAATACTGTCCATCCCTGGCAACATGGTAAAAAGATGAAAATGACTTGATTTTACTTTCAATTCCTTTTACATTCTCCAAGGTATTAACATTTTTCATAACTCCATGTAGGACGTTTCTGTACATAAATGTAAGCACTGTGGCAGTAGTAATGCAATATTTCGAAAATGTTGGCTACTCTTGTACTCTTGATACTCAAGTAGTTTTAAAAACAAGTACTTCAGTACTTTTACTTAAGTAGGCATCTGACTGTTGTACTTTTACTTGTACTTGAGTAAAATTGAGCAAAGGGTATCTGTACTTTTACTCAAGTAATAAAGCTGTGTACTCTGTCAGCCTCTGGTAAAAAGGAGGAAAGACTTGCCACTCTCCTTGATACAAAAGGGCTGAAGGCAAAGTATACTGTTAAACATCTTTATCTGTAAAATCTGTATTAATTGACAGTGATCTACATTTCAACAGCTACATGGAAGTGATAACTAAATCAGCTTTTTTATCACCTCAAAAATATTGCCCAACTTAGAGGGCTGATGTCAAAACATGACTTAGAAAAACTCATTCATGCAATTATCTCCAGCAGGGTTGATTACTGCAATGGACTGTTCACAGGCCTTCCTAAAAATACTATTAAACAGCTTCAGGTGATACAAAATGCAACAGCAAGGATTCTAACAAAAACTAAAAGAACTGACCACATTACTCCAATTATTAAGTCCCTGCACTGACTTCCAGTATGTCACAGAACTGACTTTAAAGCAATATTGCTTGTTTATAAATCAGTAAATGGAGCAGGACCTAAATACCTATCAGACATGCTTCAGCAGTACACACCTTCTTGTCCTCTCAGGTCCCAGGTGAAAAACCTGTTAGTAAAACCTACTGTTTGAACTAAACATGGTGAAGCAGCTTTTAGCTGCTATATGCGGCTCAGCTCTGGAACCAACTTTTGGATGACATCAAAAAGGCCCCAACTGTAGCCAGTTTTAAATCTAGACTTAAGACCAAACTGAAACTGTTCTCAGATGCTTTCTGCTAACTGCGCTGAGTTACAAATTCTGAATCTGCCTTGAAAATTATTATTATTATTATTAACTTGCCTTTTATTACTTTTTTTCTGCTTTTGGCTTTGTTTTTTGTTTTTTTGCTTATTAATTATTCTTTATTTTTAAATTATTTTACCTTGTGCGTTTTATGTTTTCTTTTTATTATGATCTTTTGAACTATTCTTTGACTATATTGCCCGTCTATGCTTTTATTTGTTATTACTGTTTGCTTTTGTTTATGTAAAGCACATTGAACCTCTGTGTATGAAATGCTGTTAATAAACTTGACTTGACTCTTTTTGGAGTAACCACCCCACCCAAGCATTCCTGGTAACTGTGAATAAGACATGATGACTGATGAAGGTATCAAACTAATTTCTGCTCAATTCTTGCCCTGCTTTGGGAATATATTTTCTGTAACATTCTTACTACAATAGCAAGAGGGAATTAAGAGTTGATGAATAGCATCAACTATCATTAAATTACAATTCAGTAATTTTTAATGTCTCTCCTGAGCAGGTGGAGAGACTGAAATTGACAAAAAAATAATGTGAAGAGTACTATGATGTAAAGCACTTTATCATTAAGATTTATTTATTCATTTTTGTGTGATTTCTTTTTTTTACATATGAGAACGGGGTAAGCTGAGCATAGTGTAAGATTAGCCTTGAGAGGTCTTTTTTCTAGGAAACCGTAAATTTATTGCAATTTTATTGTGACAGCATTTTAAGGAAAAATGAATCATTGTTTACAATTTGTGGAAAGGTACAGCACATGGTCAATGTGGTAAAATATATGTTTTAAAAATATGAATGTTTTGCTCTCCAAGTGGATTCCATTCATGTCCAGAGTTAGGGTGATTTAGAGAAAACGTGAACAACATTCAACTGCATTACACCACAACTGGTGCCATTTTAAGATGTGAGGGCTAAAGAAAATCAAGAATGTTACCTTAGATTGTTGTGAGAAGCATTTTCTTTCAAAATGGTGGTTGTAGGGTAATATGAGCCACCAGGTCATATGAGCCACAGATCTGTAAGATGTTTAAGTTTGCCTTGATTTTGTGACCTCATTCTACATGGTTTCTTAGCAGCAAATTAATCAGACTTATTTAAGTTAATTAAATGGACAAATTCCAAGATAAACAGGTGACAAAAATGTTATAGTCTTATGTCTTGGCAAATTTATAGCTGAATCTATTTGGCCAATTCACAGTTAAATGTTGGTGTTTGTTACTATTTGTGGAAATTAAACTATTTTTTGAAAAAAGATTAAAACATGTTTTACCTGAAATGTTTGTGTTGGCCCAACTCACCCCACACCTAGGCTCATTAGGGGTAAGTTGTGCCACAAGACTTTTTTGCAGAGAGCATATCTCTTCTTTACCCTTATACATTATCAAAGAGTTGTTGGTTACTGAAGTTGTAGAATTGTTGTTTGGTTTGGAAGTTACAAAACAAAACCTCTTGGACACTTTAGAATGATGAAGAATGTAAAAAATGGCTCATCTTACCCCGTTCTCCCCTAGTGCAGAATAATAGTAAAAAAGCGTAATAGCTTAATTTCAGGCTTATAGCTGGGCAGTAATTGTGATTTTCCATTTCAGTGCAGGAAAACATGCCGAAAACGAGCGAATCTGTCACAAACAGAGCTTAGAGATGAATGGAATGAATGGCTATATGGCGAAGACCTGCACAACATTTAGGAGGAACTTTAGCCCATTCTTCCTTTAGTTCAGCCATATGCTTAGAAGTCTGGTGTGAATGCTTTTCTTGAAGGCATTGATCTTTCATAGTCCAGGCAAAGTAAGGTATGACCCAAAACTAATTGCTTTTTTATATTTCAATTGGTGATCCTTGTCCATGAAAGTCCATGAAAATCCAGTTGGTGGAAATATGTTAAAATGAGAGTTGTTTTTATGCATTATCCTTCAGCAAACTGACAAAACTGTAATTAGAATGTTGTAGAATAAGCATTCTAAAAAATATCTGACCATTGAAAATAAGCGATTGCATAAATATTCCCCCTTTAAAGTAACTGACCTAAATCATGCAGTGAATGTGTATAAAGTAGGCCGAATATAAAGACAGCTTGCCTCCACCCCCCACACCCAACCCTTCCATGGGATGCTTTGTTGTGGACTTTTTTTTGGACTTTTTCTCTCTCACACACATGCACATGCACACATGCATGTAAATAAAACACCAGGGCCTTTTTAGACCCTTTCAATACAGAATAATTTCTTGGAATAAACCAAAACACTTCCCTTGAATCCAACACATCTGCATCCAACAAGAGTTCCATTCATTTCGTACATTAACTTGGAA
Source organism: Alosa pseudoharengus (assembly GCF_046254945.1). Taxonomy (NCBI): domain Eukaryota; kingdom Metazoa; phylum Chordata; class Actinopteri; order Clupeiformes; family Clupeidae; genus Alosa; species Alosa pseudoharengus. The sequence continues at coordinate 26,797,890 of NW_027468859.1, read as the reverse complement.
GTCATCGCTGTATCTGGTAGGGGGTGGAGGAGTGGCCATGACTCAATCTAAGTCCCAAAGGGAAATTAAGGGCCACATAAGGCCCACCAATGTCCCACAAGCATTGTGTAATTATGGATGATACATGAGGCAACTTTTAGAGCAATGTTGCAGGGAACCACATAACGGTTTCCAGGTATTCTGCTGATTCAAGAAAATGGTGGTTAAAATTATCAAAAAACTGATGGTTAAAATTCATAAACAGAATATGCAATTAGTTTGGGGTTGGGTGATTTTTTCTCACAGATTGCCTAGAATATCAGTCAAGTTCACTTGATTGACCAGTGGGTCGGTCGAGTCATTCTTGGATGACGTCATCAATCTGAACTAATATCAAAGATTATATACATAGGCGGAACAAGATATTGCATGAGGGAGGGTCAAAATCCCCCTTTGTCCAGACCAGAGGCAGCGACTGTTCCATTCAAGTCTATGGCCATAGCTCAGAATTTCACCACATATGAATTTTGGGCACATTTTCATGATCCTCAAACCCTTCTGACCATTTCAGGTACATTTTTAGCATTTTCGAGCATTCCAGTCTGGAGAAAATTTACGATAATTATTTTTTTTTAATTTATAAATTGAAATATTTTTTGAGAAAGTCTACTAATCGTACAATAGGCACATTGTGCGGCAGCGGTGGCTAAGGAGGTAGGGGAACTGGTTTGACCCCAGTGATGTGTCCTTGTTCTACTGTCTCTATTGTGCAGTGGAGTTTTTTTATATTTATATATATATATTACTTTTTCTGCTGTAAGTGCATGTTGAGTGTGATGTCTGTATGCTACTGAGACCTTGATCATTTACATTTTAATCTATCTATCTATCTATCTATCTATCTATCTATCTTGTACACTAAACCCACACTGCTCCCGATGTACAGGTTGGCACCTTGCATGGCAGCCTACACCATCAGTGTGTGAGTATAGTATATGTACTGTTTTGATCCCGTGAGGGAAATTCGGTCTCTGCATTTATCCCAATCCATGAATTAGTGAAACACACTCAGCACACAGTGAACACACAGTGAGGTGAAGCACACACTAATCCCGGCGCAGTGAGCTGCCTGCTACAACAGCGGCGCTCAGGGAGTTAGGTGCCTTGCTCAAGGGCAATTCAGCCGTTCCTACTGGTCGGGGTTCGAACTGGCAACCCTCCGAGTCCAAAGCACTAACCAGTAGGCCACGGCTGCCCCCAATTGCATCATTTATTAAGTATTAACAAAAATATATAAACATATTTTAGATATAGGCTTATTTACTATGAACAAACCATTTATTACTGTGTAAAGAAATGCTTTACTGATGATAAATTATGTATGAACAATAAATTACTAATGATCAACAAACCATTAACTAATAAGTAACAAAGGCTTAATAAATGATGAATTGTGTGTAGTTATTATAAAGTGTTACCGGTTTTTCTGCTGTTGACTTGCTCAGAGTCCTTGGTGGCCCTGTCAGTGCTTTGTAAAATGTTGCATTAAGACCACAAAAAGTCTACACGAAATAAATGTGAGCATCTGAGCTTACATTCATTCCCAAACAACCACTAGACTAGTTTCAGTCTTCAATTTCTTGTATTTCATCAAAGGTGTTCCAAGTAAGGAAGAGCATAGTTTAGGCTACAAAGGCTAAAAGTAAAGTAAAGTAACTGATCATACTTTTAAAATGTTTTGCCTGCATAAATGGAGAGTCATTAAGCATTAACTGCTCACAATGTAGTTTGTGGCAATCACGTAACTCTTTTATTCTTACAATTCTTTCTATACACTCTTCTATTTCTTAAAACAAATAAATTACTGTAGCCTATATGAAGAGCCCTTCATTGGAAAACTCGATAGTTCGGCCTATTCAAATACATAATGCCCCACCTTGATTAGAACCTTGTTTTGACATTGTGTTTGTTAAAAATGACTATCGGTCGATATATCGGTTATCAGATTTTGAAAAACTCAAATATTGAAATCGGTATCGGCCTTCAAAGTCCCATATCGGTCAGGCTCTATATATATAGGAGATGAAGATAAATTGACATACTCACACATGCATCCATACGCACAAACACACACGCATGCACACACACACACATTCACACACACACACACATACAAACACACACACAAACACACACACATTCACACATACGCAAGCATTTCTCAAAAATCTCAGATAAATTTCTGTTTCTACAGCACGCACACATACGCAAGCACGCACACACATACAGGCAGCACATACAAGCATACACAAAAGTTGCAAGAATAGGTGATGGAGTAAGAGATGGAGACAAATTGACAAGTGTGAGGGACTGAGCGGTGGTAATATTTTGTACCGCTATGCAGTACATCTAGTTGTAATTCAGATCAGACTGTACTTCAAGAAAAATTCATACTTACTGTAATGCAGGTAATGGTTCACTTACTTTTTCTTGCTACTGTAGATGATAGATGATTGTTTGTTGTTACATTGCAATGTAGAACATCAACTGTGTACCCCTAAAAGGTTGTACGTATGCACAAGCATGAATATACATTTGCACTCTGTGACTTCTGAGCAGCGTGCTGAATCATGGGCGTCTGGCACTAACAAGTATAGGAAGCCGTGAAAACAAAGATCATTGTTCTGTTGAAGGGCCAGCATCCAGCCAAGAGTTCACACATGGTCCTCGTTGTTGCCGACCAAAAGGCGAATATTAATTCATGAATGTGGTTGTTTTCCCTTGTTTTTCCTGTCATTTAATGTATCCATGCCAACACCAACAATACCTTGGCCTGGCAAAGCGTTCAGATGTAAATCTGATGACAGTGGACAATGTGCTATCAATTAGCAGTCCAATGAAATACAGACCCACTGGGTTACCCCTGCACAATGACATATCCTGTTTTGTGAAAATGCTTCATTAGGATGACCGGTCCCCCTACCTGTCTGATGAGAGCTAGAAATCTCTCATCACTTTTTCATGCAATGTGTTGTACAACAGTCTCAAGGACTCTGGCATCCGCTGGGCAGTGAGAGTTCAGTCTAAATATAGCGGGCGGGGGGGGGGGGGGGGGGGTTGTGACCTCTGTTTTCAATGTTGGGTTTGGATGGCCAACATGGCATAATGATGGAATGGGAGGATATGAGGCAATGAGGCTGCTGGTGAGAGAATATACTGGTTAGCCAATGAAATGATCCTGAAGAAGCCGTGCTGATAAAGACATCTTGGAATCATAATAATAGCCATTTGCCAAAAACAAGATAAAATACATTAAATTCCTGATGGGGGGTTTTGGGGGGGGCACAACTGTGGCACAACTGGCTACAGCGTGCGTACCATATATGGGTCCAAGCGCCCACGGGTGCCCGCCAGTGCCCATGGGGACTTGGGTCATTTCCCGATCCTACCCCGTCTCTCTCTCCCAGTCGTTTCCTGCCAGCCTATAAAAAAGAAAAAAGAAAGGCAAAAAGCCCCAGAGAATATACTTCTAAAAAAAAGAGAGCTGTTGTGCTTTTTGATAGCATGAAATAATAAAGCGCACCTGAGGATAATTACATTTTGAAATAAATACAGGCTAAATAACATCACAAAGTGCAAGATAGAGAGATAAAGAAAAACAATATGAAGGTAAATGGAAGGAGAATAAGCTCAAGAACACATGTAAACTATTGTGTGAAGAAAAATGTTGATCTGATCCGATCTGATCCTCGAAATAAATCAGCAAAGAACATAACAACAGGGAGGACAAGGCTCTACTTTGCCAAAAGAATCCTTAAGGTTCTTATCACTAACTCTAAGGTTCTTATCACTTTCCTACAAATGAAATTCTAGGGTGCTTTGTCATAGTGCTCCAAAAGGACATATCTGGGAATACTGCCTGGTGTTATAGTCACCAGTTGGCAATGCTCATTAATGCTGGCCAAAAATTTCCCCTTGAGGATAATAACGTCCCAATTTTATAGAATTTCATCCATTATCTTAACTCCTATTTAGGAACATGATGAAAGGTATCAAGCTAATTTCTGCTCAAATCTTGCATCAGGTCTGCTTTGGGAATCTCTAACATTCTTACTGCTATAACAAGAGGGAATTAAGAGTTGATAAATTGCATCAACTATGCTGAGCATGTGGTCCTGACAACATCTCCCTCAGGAGAGACTGAAATGGACAGAAAACATTTCATGTGAGGAGTAACTTTATCTTTAGGATGTATTTAATTCATTATGATTTAAAAAAAAATAGTGACAAGAGTTTGTAGGGTGGAAGTATTCCACTGGAAGACAAACATGTTCTAAGTATGAGTGAATTATTGAAAGTTTGTACGGCATTCTCATTGACTTTCTACAAGGCCCTAGATTTGGAAAAAAAGTGTAAAAAGTGTGACATTAAGGGTAGTATAAATTTGTTTTTGTATGCATTTGGTATCAATCATTATTTTTCCTCTACATACTATACTTTATTAATGTTGTACCAATATAACACATATAATGGGCTTGAAGATTTTAAGGATTAAACAAGGGGAGATTCTGTTTTTTGGTCATTTTCATAGGATTAAAATGGTATGTGTGGAAGATATTGGCACCTCTTCTAAAATGGTATGTGTGGAAGATATTGGCACCTCTTCTAAAGTTGACTACAAACTGGTATAAAAAAATAATCTGTTGGTGATTTATTGTAATCACACAATGAAAACAATTAGGAAAAATCCAACGTTGAAGGGAAGCAAATTTATTTTGAGAAAAAGGAAAATCTCATGAAGAAATAAATATTTCTAACAAAAACACGTCGTTCGCAATTATTGGCACCCCTAAAAAATCGTATGTACAAAACCTAACAGAAGCATTTCCCTATCTAATTTTAATTTATTTAAGTTAATCAGAGTGTCTGTGAACTTTCAGAAGTAGTTCATGACTTTCTCTTTCACTATGGTATGAAAATAAAGTCACATAGAGGCTAAATCCTCCACAATGACTTTTAAGTTGGGATCATTTAAGTCATATCCCAATCCATGAATTAGTGAAACACACTCAGCACACAGTGAGGTGAAGCACACACTAATCCCGGCGCAATGAGCTGCCTGCAACAACAGTGGCGCTCGGGGAGTAGTGAGGGGTTAGGTGCCTTGCTCAAGGGCACTTCAGCCGTTCCTACTGGTCGGGGTTCGAACCGGCAACCCTCCGGTTACAGGTCCGAAGCGCTAACCAGTAGGCCACGGCTGCCCCTTTTCATTGTAAGATTACAATAAATCACCAACAGATTGTTTATTATACCGGATTTTAGTCAACTTTAGCAGAGGTGCCAATAATTCTGGAGGTACTGTATGTGAAAGTAGGTCAGTGTATGAGCATTTAGTGTACAAAGTGCCAATGTTGTACCATAGATAAATAAATTGAGTCAAAATCATTGTTTTGCCCCAGGGCCAAGAATGAAAAGGTATAGGTATACAATGTAACCAATTAAGTGTATTTATGCATGAATGAAACATGGTACATCATTGACACTTAACACATGAAATGAATATAAACTGAACTATTGCCATGTTGATTTTTGTGTTCCTAGCTACCCCACATACCATTTTAGTCCTATGAACATTTCCAAAAAGTGCAATCACACCTTGTTTTATCCTTATTATCATCAAGTGCATTTGTTGCAGAGACCTCAAATATTGGCTCAACATTGATAACGTATTGTATTAGCAGACAAAATAATGATTGATGACATATGGATACAAAAAAAGAGTTTACAAGACCCTCAATATGACCAGTTTTGCACTTTTTTTCATATAGGGCCTTATATACAGTAAAACTATTGAGCAGGCTTGGGCAAGCTAGGAATAATACGTTTTGAAGATATTAATGCCCAAACATGGCCTCCAAGATAAGGCATTTATGAGAGTGTAAAAAGTATACAAAGGCAAGGGTGAAAAGTGTATGAAAACTTTGGAATTTAACAAAAATATAGGTCTTAGTTTTGGGACCTAAATATTAGGTAGGCAAAATCTAAGACTGTGCAGTAACCATTCTCCTGGATTTTGTCTGATTTGACACATAAAGACTCATGTACATTGTAAGTATCCATAACACCTGTGATACTTGGTAAAGTAGAGGCCTCACCCTCCACCCATGGAGATGGCTCAGAAAAAGTAATGTTATATGTTATTCCATCTCAAGACTCCAATCTAAATCTAATTTTAAAGCACAGCATTAAAGCTAAAATGGAATTTAATATCCTGTTTGTGGGCAAAAAAGTGCAGAGAGCATGCAGGTGGAGGTGGAGGTGGGTGGGGTGGGGGATCACAAACACCAACCTGATTATTCTGAGGGGTTGTGACTCAAAAACAATTGAGAACTACTGTCACACACAACACACCTAACAAACGTGAGACTGACCTCATTGCATTTAGCATTCCATTTTTGTGATTAGCCACAATGAATGTCCAAAATGATTCACTCTGGGCAATGATTTCATTGCTTTAATTCAAAAACTGTTGTCGGGACATGTTCTTATCTGTCTATCTATCTGTACATGTCACTATCGAGAACCACACAAGTAAATCTGTCCCTGTCAAGTCTCAATTGTTACCATGGTTACTATAAATGTCAACATGATCCAGTTTGGGTGTTGATGCAATAATGAAATAGAATGTGTTGCGTTGGGACTTGTTCTTGCTTCTCTGTATGTGTCACTATTGACAAACAGCCGTATACCTGTCACTATGTCCAAGCCGATACCATGGTTACAATAAATATCCGCATGACATCACATCAGTTTAAATGTTCTTACTGTTCAAAACAAAATTACTAATTACTAAAATTAGGACACATTCTTATCTTTTTGCTTGTTGTATTGCTAAACTTACCAGTTTATTTTCAGTGATGAACATCAAACTGAAAAAGGTCAAAGGTGAATCGAAATCAAAATCAATTGCCCATGACATTCTTTGGAACACTGTCTTGCAATGTGCCTTGTGTAATGCATTTGAGGAAATTTCCTGTGCTAGGCTCATTTCCCTGTTGAGCAGACATTCTTAAAACTTAAAAAAAAAAAAAAAAAAAAACATCAATCAGAAAAAACATTGTCCTCATGTTGTCAGCTGTAGAAAATCGGAATCCCTTCACTGTTTCATAGATGTGTGTGTTCTTGTTTTACATGTCACACTTTCTCTTTTGCTCCTGAAATACCACCTTGGCTTTGTCTGGTCTTCCAGACTTTCATTGTAAGAGAAATGGTTTACAGATGGGGTGATGCCTCCCTCGCTTTCGTCACAACCCATCCTGGGGTTGTTTGTGATGTCATTGCTTGCACACTCATATCCTTCTTCATATCCTAAAAAAGCTGCGCGATGAACAGATGCAGTGATTCTGTGTCTGGACAGCACGGATGACGACAATACTTACACATCACCAAAAAGTTCCATTTGGTTACTGTGACGTTAGGGTTGCCATGGAATCCCCATTGTGACTGCTGTGATGCCAAGACGAATAAAAAGCTAGGCTGGGTAATCAGTCCAGATGGATGACAACAAAATAGACCAGAGAGGAGGGAAGGAGATCCAGTAGCCCGTTGAACATTGCTAACAGGGCAGTGAGACACAGAGATAAGCTTCAAAGCCATGCCTCATGTGCGTCCATCCCTAAGAGGCAAAACTACAACTGAACATCAGCCGGAAACGTTGATTCATTGCTACCGCGTAACAGTGCCACTGAAATAGTCTGGAAAATGTACTGGAAAGTCCATGGTTAATCGTGGCTTGACACGGAGGACAATAAACCAAACACTGTCACGAATATTATACATGCATGAAAAATGAAGGGATATTTCTCTAGTGACACATGGCGTTTTCAGTGGACACGTAAGCTCTGTCGTTAGTACTGGCACTGTGTCTCTACACATGGTCTTCATCATAAAAACTGGTGTGAGTCATCATCAGGCTCTGGGCCCAGACTGTAATAAATAACAGGCGAAATCACGAAATGGCTGTTATGCATTGAAAGTTGTGATCCCCATGTTTTCTTTTATACATGGGTGCAAATCCAACTAAGTGTGATGCATGATGAATCTGCTCTAGGTCTGTGAGTCAGCTAGTCCACAAGCATTGGCAACACCATGACTCGGAATCTGACTCTTGTGCTCTCTGGCCATGTTTTGCCATGGAATTGTAGCTCCATGCAAAAAAAAGAAGTAATAGAATAATAATAGGATAATACATTTTAATAATGGATAAAAGTTGAGGAGGTTAAATTAAATGAAAAAATACCTCTGAAGACAACCCAATACTATAGTAAAAGTATCAAAGCCAGTATAATTTCTTATATTTTTATTTTTTAATATATTTTTTCCTCTTTTTTTCCTTTACAATTTGCTATTTGTTACTCATGTATGTATCCTTGTATGTATAAATAGCTATATGCCATATATTTGCAAAAATTTATATGGAAGACCGACTATGTGTAAGGATGCACAGCTACAGTCATCGTTAATGGAATTACCAAGGGTAATTACTATTGCTTTCTACTATTTAGTTTTGAATGTAAGGAACAGAAATGCATACAAGGTAACTTCTCAAAAGGAATAGGAAGGTTTTTTCTCCAGTTTTTGCACTGTCTTTTGATCCTGTGAGGGAAATTTGGTCTCTGCCAATCCGTGAATTAGTGAAACACACTCAGCACACAGTGAACACACAGTGAGGTGAAGCACACACTAATGCTGGCGCAGTGAGCTGCCTGCAACAACAGCGGCGCTCGGGGAGCAGTGAGGGGTTAGGTGCCTTGCTCAAGGGCAGTCAGTCGTGCCTACTGGTCGGGGTTTGAACCGGCAACCCTCCAAGTTACAAGTCCGAAGCGCTAGTAAGCCTGATACATCTTACAATGCTCCTCTTGGCAAGCCTGATACGTCTTACAATGCTCCTCTGCTGGCAAGCCTGATATGTTTTACAATGCTCCTCTGCTGGCAAGCCTGATATGTTTTACAATGCTCCTCTGCTGGCAAGCCTGATATGTTTTACAATGCTCCTCTGCTGGAATTGGCACCGAGTGCACCATATTGAAAAAGGAAAAAGGAAATATTGAGAAAGGAACCAGTTTGTTTACTAAGGAGACTGGAGCGGGGGGGGGGGGGGGGGGTGTGCAGCTGGGAGGGAAACCACCTTTAGACTAAAAAGCTGCATGACTTGAGTTTAGTCCGCAGTGTTGTGTGGTCATGTGATCTCCAGTGATTTACTTGACATGTTTTGCCTGCGAGGCCGTGAACTAAGGATGTGAGTATAGTCGCCTAGGAAGGAGAAGATGTGTCTGCACAAACACACACACACACACACACACACATGCACGCTCTCTCTCAGACACACACGCATACACGTGCACACCCTCATACGCACAGGCTCAGGAAGTTATCAATTACCTTACTGTTCCACTCTAACTGTATGATAACTAGTCTGAGATTCTTCTTAGTGAAGACAGCTGAGATGCCTTCTTAGTGAAGACAGCTGAGATGCCTTTTTGATGCACACTACAGAGGACTTCCACATGTTCCACTTTGGGGAGTGCAGCTTCCTCCCTGACATCCCACACTGAGATGTAGACAAGATGGAGCCATTGGAAAAACCTCACGTTTGAAACAACTGACCTTCGACATGGCATTAGGTGTAATATAATAATATAATATAATATAATATAATATAATATAATATAATATAATATAATATAATATACACACACACAGACACAAACACACAGGGACATTGGCAAGTTATTTTCTGAGCCTGGCATCACCATATACTATAATAAAAGGGCTGAAATATTTTAAAGGTAAAACAAAGTTCTACCCATTATTGTGATAACAAAATATTCAGTTATTGCAAATGATATTTGGAACTCTTGTACTCCATCTTATTACAGCAGAGAGTACCCTGCAGCTCAAAAATTTAAGTGCAGGCCAAAATGACAGAGGGCCAATGCATTCTCGCTAATAGGGGGTTCACTGTAAGTTCATAATATTCCTGTCAGCAGGCCAAACAGGCTTGCTCTTGATGGTGAGTCTGTGTCCGAGTGCATATGTATGTGTTCGCAAGTGTGTGTGTCTGTGTGTGTGTGTTGTTGTTTTTCTCACTTACAGAATAATAAGATCAAAGCTGAATTTGCATGGCCCAGTAGAGCAGGTCACTGAGTCTTGCAGCGCTTTGAGTGCGCTGACATGAGTGTGCTGAATGGGCAGCCGTGACCTACTGGTTAGCACTTCGGACCGGAGGGTTGCCGGTTCGAACCCCGACCAGTAGGCACGGCTGAGGTGCCCTTGAGCAAGGCACCTAACCCCTCACTGCTCCCCGAGCGCCACTGTTAGTGCAGGCAGCTCACTGCGCCGGGATTAGTGTGTGCTTCACCACACTGTGTGCTGTGTGTGTTTCACTAATTCACGGACTGGGATAAATGCAGAGACCAAATTTCCCTCACGGGATCAAAAGAGTATATATACTTATACTTATATAGGGATCAAAAGAGTATATATACTTATACTTATACTTATAATTACTTATGTGCCTGGTGCTCTCAAGTGTCAGAATGAATCTGATAGACTCACAAGACAGGGCCCTGGGGTAAGATAATCCGGTAACTTCTTCCTTAATCGGTTTGTTTTTTTTCCCCTCAGTGGACATCTCTGACAGAACGTCTTTGATGACATGTAAAGTACGGGCGAAGGCGCTCACTGTCTCATCTGTTGCCATCTTGTTTGGTGGTCGGTCGGCATCTCCGTAAATTGAATGCATGAGCCAGTAGTTACAATACTCTAACCACATTACTGTGCGCTCTGGGATCTCTCTATATATCTTGGCTTTCCACTGCTCTTTCTGACACAGCGGAGTGCCTGCCCTGTACTGAAGGGGAAGAATCCCTTCTGGTCTCCAGCAAGCCTATCTGCGCTCCCCAGACGCGTTCTTGTTCATAAACAATCCCTCCCCGCCTCCCCTGTTCTAGCACGAGCCTCGTTTTCGTTCATTGTTGCTCTGACTCTTTGGTGTGATAGTTTAACAATGGCCCGAAACCCACCGGTATCAAAATATTTACACAAATCAGGACTTTCTCCTCTGGCAACATCTCCAGCAGACTGTTAAAAAAAACAGCTGGCAAGAACATGTCTGCGTTTTCAAATTCGCTCGGAGAAGGCCAGTCCCCCTCCATGTGAGGCCTCGACGGACACAGCATTCCTGTGAAGCCCCCACTTGTCTTTGTCCAGATCCCTCTGCCAAGAGACACAGAACAGCAGTAATCTGCTTGTATTCAGAACGTTTGCAGAATTCAATCAGCCACATACCAGAAAATTAGAAGTGGCTCAGAGCGAGCTTTCTACACAAACTGGGCCACCTCCTTTGTAATCCTTCATCATATCGGCAATACAGTACAGTGACTTAATGAACTTACTATTCTTAACCTGATAAAATGAATGTTCTTAACATGATGAACCTAAGATTCTACAGAACTTAGGGACATTTGTACAGCTTTTTTGACTTAATCATTTTAATCTTTGTAAGGTGTTCATATTTTTGTTACTCAGCTAATGTTCCCGGGTCTGGTGGACCCACCATATGAATAGGTTTTTAAATCAATACAGCCATAACAATTTATGTAAACCATACTTATCAGACGTGTGCTTTAGCTCAATTACCAGTGATACCAGTGGTTTAACCATTTATGGTTAATATTTGCCATTTACCCCTGTGAGATCACAAATTTTATGATCATATGAATGATTTATTTGTTTATTTGTGTTTTTTTTTGTGAGAAAATGCAGTAAAAAAGGAAATTCAAATACAAAGGTATAGGTGGAAAAACACCACCAAGGCCAATGAGTTTGATAAATAGCATCATTTTTCTTTTAGCATACATTGGATACAGGCCCCACAGACCCGAACACCTTACAAGGGCTTTGCTTTATGCAAGAACAAGGCTTGTACATCCTCCTGTAAACCTTTCCTGCGACTGTGACCAGTCTTCTTTAAAGCTGCAGTTGGCAAGATTTTTTTGATCATATTCACTTGAAACCGACACTATGCTCCGACAGAACAACATAAATCAGCCGGTTTAAAAAAAAAAACCCCGCACTTCTACCTCCACCCAGAGCCTGTTATTTGTTTTGCAAAAATCCACAGCTCCCGGTTCTTCAATCTGTCAGACTTGCCAACTGCAGCTTTAATATTTAGAAGTCCTGAAGAACCTTGTTTTATCAGTGAAATACATTTCAACACTCTAGTTAAGCTCATACAACATTGGTGGCCATGTACACTGAAGGGCTCGGGGCACAAAATTCCCAACCGAATACAGTTGGTGTCATTTCTACATTGTAGAAATGATTCATTTGACATCTGTTCAAGTGCATTGAGACATCCATGTTATGTGCTCAAACCTGGGGTCAGAAAGAAGCACCCTCATCCACCTTACAGCAATTAAAGCTGATTAAGAGGAATAACTTCAGCTATTCTTTTTTGTGACGATACAAGCCACAAGACCCGAGAGACCTTCTGATCTTTCACGTTGAAGCTCTGGCTTCCCACAGTCCTGCAAGGACGAGATTTACGCCTATGTTTCCGGAACCACCAACCCTGTGAGCATAATTCTGAAGGGCTTTTGAAAAGAGATGCCGGGAAGTCAGGTAGGGGTCATGAAAACAATGTGATGATTGTTCTGTGATGTTATTATACGTATGGTGCAGATTTTGGCAAACGCTTTCTAGCAGGCCACAACGAGATTCTTTTAACCGAAATATTCTATTTGTATTCTCTGGATTACCTGTAGAAAAATTCTATATGTATTTTCTGGATTACCTGTAGAAATATTCTATTTGTATTCTCTGGATTACCTGTAGAAATCTTCATAACATTCTATTTGTGTTCTCTGGATTACCTGTAGAAATCTTCATTTTTACCAGTTTACTATTTGAACTTCACTCCGCTCCTGACTAATAGTTTAAAAAAAATACTCTCAAGCAATGAGATGTGACACAACAGTAGGAAACACTACACAGTTACTCTGATTATGGGGACCTACCCAGCTAGGTCATTTCCAGAGAGGAAAGGTACACAGCCCAAAAAGTGCCCACCCCTCTCATGACTGTTCCTCAACGTCCTCTGGGAGGCATGGTACAGGGAGGTTACCCCAGTGGACTTCCTGTCTTGTCCTCCTCCACTTCCTGCACGACCAGCGAAAACACCTTGATTTGCTTTGCGGTATTTATCATAAGATGCCTATCTGTATTCTGTTGTCAGTCATGCCTGTTGTTGGTGGCACCAGCTCCATCGCTTTTCTGACGAATTACAAAAACAGCAGAGCCAACGTGGGAGAGCACAATTTCCTTCTTCCAGCTCCTCTTTTCCAGTTGATTTTTCCAGTAACCTTTAAATATTTTTCTAAATGCCTCATATAGTGGGTGATTCAGGGGAAAGGATACATGTCATGAAATGCATCTCAAAAGAAGCTCTTTCCTCAATACGTGCGGTGTGCTGTTCATGAGTCTCTTTGGGTGGAAACCTGGAAAAGGGGAAAAAGATTGTTGCACTGAGCCAGTGGTGTGAAGGAGACGGAAATGTAATCACATCACATTTCCTCCTGTGGAGTAAGTTACCTCTATAAACTCTCTCTCTCACACACACACACACTCACTCACTCACACACACACACACACACACACACACACACACACACACACACACACACACACACACACACACACACACACACAGGCAGAAAGAGGGCAGAGTGCTCAGAACACCTTTCTTCCTCTCCCATCCTGATGCTGAGACCTAGAGCCCAACTAATGACAGAACAACCTGAAAAATGTATTAATCATTCATATTAATCATCCTATGCCCTTAATTGAATGCAATAATTGCCTAGATTTCTCTTGTTGACATGAATCACTGTCATTGTAAGTCATGCATTTATGATGTCATGATTTATGGTACCCACGTGTATGTAACACAATGATTTTTGCTATATCAGGGAAATCATAAATAGCTCCTCATAAAACCCAGTAATTTGTATGACCATTCAGAATCTAATGCATTGTGTGTTATTGGTCTGTCTTGGACATATTTCAAAGTAATTAAATGTTTCATATAATTAACCCAAACTCTTCTAATCACACTTCCCTCTTGCAATACATTCACACTCATTTAGCAGATGATACCAATTTTCATGATGGTAGGCCTACTTCAGGCTAGAATTTGACATCTAAAAGACAAAATTATCTTAAGAGGTAAATATTGGCTATGCAAGAAACAGAGGACCTTGGTTCTCACCGCCTGACAGTGGGCTCTGTTTAAGAATAACACAATCTATTTAACTAATGGGGACTATCAATAAGACTGACAATATTAAAAATATTTTGTATTTTAAATCCGACGTTACTATTGTGTTTCCATTCATTTAATTTCAAAGCAAACTATATTCGTGATAAGCTATGGGTTGGAATACGATTTTAACATAATCTGAAAAGTCTATGAAAAAGTCTCTCTAGACTGATGTTGGGCAGCACTCGATTACATTAGTCAAGTTAATCCCCAAATATAGACGACAGTTGGGGGAAAAAAGAAAGGTGGGTGGGGATTGGGGTTAAACGGTAGGTCACTTTTTACGTGTCCATATTCCTGACCGTTCCCTGACGCTGACTCGCAGGGAGGAGAAAGTTATTGGAAGACGATTAAGCAACTGCACCCGTCTAAACTTCGAGAGGAACTTCCTTCCTCTGTATTCAGCATGAATGGTTTATAAAGGTCTGCAGCAAGGTTCACAAGACAGCGTATATTCTACTTTGATACTCACGTCGTGACACGCCATAAAACTGTAAGCTCTAGTTCCCATCCCACCGTGTATGATGTCTAAAAGGAGCTCTTCGACGATGGCGGCGTCTATGCAAGTGATCCTGACTTTGACGTTCCTCTTGGACGTGGAATCACTCACCGGTTTCTGTGTGGACAATCAATGCTTTAGTGTACACGAAGACATGGCAGATTTTACTGCCGCAAGAAAGGTCTGTCAAGATTTAAACGGACATTTATTGACAGTGCGATCAAGCATATCAAACAGCGCCATCTCAACTTTATTGACCGACTTAAAAGGTGACTTCTGGATCGGGCTACAGTTTAATGGCAACTGTCCCCAAATCTCTGATTTGAAAGGATACAAATGGATAACGGGACAAGAAGAAGCCGACTTTCGCAACTGGGACAAGAACGACGCTGTTTGCCCTACCTCCGAACAGTGCGTAACGGTGTCCACAGACGACCTCAAGTGGAGGGAGAGATCGTGTACTGATAAAGTCGATGGATTTATATGCGAGTTTGGATTTGACTCAGGTTGTCAACCACTGTCGAATTCACAGATCCTAACATACCGGACACCGTATGGCATTGAGGGGCCTGAGCTTAACGTTTTGCCGTTTGGAAGTGTGGCAGAGCTCAATGGTGGGACTCAGTATATTTGCATTGGTAACTGGGAGAAATCACCGTGGACCTGTGAGGTCTTGAACGGCGGCTGCGAGCAGAAGTGTACCAGGGTTAATGGTAAACCTGTATGCACCTGTTCTCCTGGCTACTTGGTTGATGACCGCAACGGTCAATCCTGCCGTTTAGCTGCGAATGATCCTTGTAAGGGATCTGGGTGTGAGCAAATCTGCATTCCGCATAATGGAAGTTTCACCTGCCTTTGCGAACAAGGTTTTTCTCTGGATGTAGACGGCAAGAGCTGCAAAGACATAGATGACTGCGCAGATGAAAGAATTTGCGCGGGGGCTCACACGATGTGCGTAAATACGCACGGAGGTTTCCATTGCACTTGCAAGAAGGGGTTTGAAATGCAGAAAGGCTTTTGTGTGGATATCGACGAATGCGCTAAAATGCCATGTGAACACGAATGCATTAACACACCTGGCAGCTACAACTGCTCTTGCTATGAGAGACACAAGGTATCAGACGAAGACCGTCACAAATGCATATTGCATTGCCCTTACCAGGAATGTCCAGCTGTTTGTGACCCCAACGAAATTTTTCAGTGTGACTGTCCAGATGGTTTCATCATCGACGCTAGAGGAGATGACCGCTTTTGTGTTGATATCGACGAGTGTAATAATTTTTCTTGCGACCAGCATTGTGACAACAGCTTTGGTGGATACACCTGTTGGTGTGGTGAGGGATATGAGTTGGTGGACGACTATAAATGTGTACCAACTGAAGGATCAGGCTCCACGCCATCATATAGCGATGTCACCCCGACCGTCAAGTACACAACAGAGAGCCCGTCAGCTGTGACAGCCGGTGGTCTACTTGGAATTATTGTTTGTGTTGTGTGTGTCTTGGTCGCCCTGGTTTTGCTCGCTCACCGCTGTCTGAAGCGTCAAAGTGAACATTCGCTCATCGGTGCGCGTAAAAGCACTGACTTGCATGACTTGGAACAAATGACCACTGAAAACTACAAGCCAACATTTTCAGAAATTAAAAAATGAAAGGAGATAGAGGCCGTTTTTTATCATACCAAAACAGCTGATGCCTGGCCTTTCCCTGGAGTGAGACTTTTGTGCAGAAACACAAGATCTGCAGTTGGGTCCCTGAAACGCTGGCAACTGCAAAACTGTCACCTCCACAGTGAGGAGAGAATATGAAGAATATTTTTTTTAGATTTGTGTATATTAATGTAACTAAAATGCTATATGTACAGTACACGAGTGATACATTGTATTTGTTTTTAGAGAAGCACAACGGATTCTGAAAGGACATGGGTGAATGTTTCTTGGGGGGGAACTGTTTACTGTTGTTTGATGTCTATAAAATAAAAACAAATTATTGTAGGCCTATATGACACAGAAGTCTTTTTAAAGTGTGTCCGGCATGTCATTTTCTTTGCATTGCATAAATATATTAAATCATGATCCAGTGAACATGTTTATACATTACAATGTTTTATATGCATTATTACATCGCTCACTGTCCACAGTAAATATACTGTATGATGCTATTGTTGTTAGTAAAAAATGTCAGCTGAAGAGAATCAAGTGAATATCAAAACTATATATGTCATATTATGTCATGGGTTAATCTTAAATGAATCGCTGCTTTAAATGCCTCACAAATCAACCATATGTGGTGCAAGCACCTGGCCTCTAACTCCTCTTGAAGAGTAGTCATTTTGCAGGCCCCCCCCCCCCATTCATAATTTTATTATTAGTTTTTAACTGTCATCAAATATAATTCAAATTAAGCTGTACACAGTAGCTTAACTTTCTGCATTTGGGTTCTAATTTGCATTTGGGTTCTAACGCATGTGCATCACCATCAACCTCCCATCCCTTGCTATCACCAAAACACACGTCAGTTTCAGTCAGCTGATATTAATGAGATAATATGCGGCGGGATCAGGCTAATCCTTTACCGCACAACCGAGCAAACTCGAAGCTTCAATCAGTGTGCAGACCTTTACTATTTCTTCTCAGTTACTTTTTTGGTTCAGCACCTGCACTCCTGTGATGGGCGCGCACTCCTTCGTTTCCCAAAATGATTCATACCCTTTTTAAACAATCACTGGAAACATCTTTATTTACCACCACAGCTCTCAAAATGGTTCATAATACCCACCAAGCCTCTTCATGTCTCCACAATGATTGTAGACTGCACCTTTTTAGCAGCAATCTGGGTTTTGAGGCAGGAACAATTATTTGCCATCACTTTGGCCTTGCGCTCACTTTTTTGACTTTACTTACTAACTTACATACTATTGGGGCAGGTCTCTCGGCACACTGCCTGATCTTTTCCTCCTAATCTTAATGTAGGCTCTTGTTTTAGTGTTACTGTTTACTTTGACAAAGTGACCAGGTCCCCCTGGTTGAAAAACATCCCAAAATAATAATTTTCTCACCCCCACAATTGAAATGGACATGGTGTCATTTGGGTTTAATGCTTCCCTTTTTTATACCAATCTTAGGCCATGTCCCTGGCTCAAAAAAATCCAGCGAAAGCTAAATTCTTTGTCCAAGTGTGCCCTTATAAAGGTTAAGCTGAGTTGTGCATGTTTGGAGAAGAGTGGAGAAAAATAGAATGAGAATTCTTTTATCAATTCTGTTGTGGTGTCTTTTACTTAATGGGCATATTTATATTTTATATTTATATTATGTTACATGTTTTTGGTAATCCAACTGATTATGTTACTGATTACAAAAATTACCATGTAATTTGTAGTCAGTAATGGATTACATTTCAAAGTAATCTGACCCAACCCTGGCGAGGAATCATGGAGGAAAAGAGCCTTGACTGATAATGGATGGTCAACACAGCAGACTCTCGTCAGTGGTCAAGAGGGGACATAGATAGATAGATAGATAGATAGATAGATAGATATATAGATAGAGAGATAGACAGATAGACAGATAGATAGATTGGGGTAAAACCAATACAACACAAAGCTAAGAAAAACAAGAATAAAAAAATGTAGAGCTTAATATGGAATCAAGTGTCCAGTAGGCCCATGTTAGGGATTTGAATTTAGTTTGGGCTGCTATAGGAAGCCAATGTGTTTCCTTTGGCTGATGAAAGATCAGAAGTACTGCTGCATTTGGAATAATCTGTAATGGTCTCATATCATAACAGGTAGGCCAGCTATCAATGTATTGCAATAGTCCAGTGGGAGGAACCATGACCTGTACAATAAGTAGTGTTAAATCTTCCCAATGTAGTATAGGATAAACCGACACAGTCAGCTCCATGTTTACTTGTAAAGTTGTTTAAATGTTCATGTCATAAGCTTCTATTGGATTTATCCCCACAACACCTGTGCATACCATAAGAAAAAACTGAAAGAACTTGAAGTTGTTAAAGAGGGCCCTCTAGTGGTCCTATGATGACATAGTAAGATAGATAGAGATATCAATCTAGATTCAGTGATTAAATCTAAACACAACACAAACACAAAGTAGTTATTTTACCTTAATTAAAATAGTAAAATACCTTTGCACCCCTGGGGTGTGTAGAAACACTAGGCCTACTACAGCCTTTAATTGATGAATGGAGGTGCAAATTCCTTTCTTTAGCGATTTACATTAACTGTAGGTTATCACCACCAGTGCACTGTAAAAGTTTTTTCCAACTTGTGTGCCGTCACCACATTTAATTCCTACGTTTTGCCTGCATGGATACGCGACTGAGTGCGCATATAAATAATATGCAAGATGCAACAACCATTTCTAAGAGGCCTATAAACGGCAATTTCTGGCATTACTACTAGCATATGAATGCATTATTTATGTTGAAAGACGTGAAAGAAATGAATGACTCAGGCTTGCACAAATTCATCATTTAAAATAAAATGTTTCACTTTCGCTATATTGCGAGAATAGGCTACAATATGGAAAATGTTTCAAAGTTCCCTTTGAGTCTGATCGGCCCCAAAAATGTATGGGATTTCCTTAGCCTGTGCTACACCTTTCCAACAAGTTTTGTGAAAATTGTACCGGTAGCTGCGATATTGTTGACAGCCCTACCTCACCGCAGTAGGGTGCAGTAAATGGTATAAATAGCTTTTGATAGCGCATTCACTAACGAAAAACGGAAAACCACCAGGACAAACCACTCAGAGTTGTAGGCTACTCTGGAACCATCACTAGGTCACTAATTTTTGCATTATTTACGTTTGATTACATTTCAGATGGTGGTGCGTGTTGGTTTCCTGTAGGCCTAGTATAACGCTTTTTTCTGTCTTTATTTTTCTATGTCCGTATATTGGGGGGGACATTTTGGTCATATTTGAATATTGGGGGGGGGGGGGCACGTCCCCCTCAATGTCTATGGTGACTACGGCCCTGTACAGATGATTCAGATTATAGGTTAGGGCCTGTACTGACTCAGTTACATCCAGAAAAACATGAACGCATTGTGGCCTTCGCTTGTCGCATGCTGCCAAGAGGAAGTAGGCCTACTCGTCTACAAACGGCTCGTGTCCATTATTGCGGCGCGTAGACGCTTGCAAATGCCTAGCCCATCTCGCGGTCGCCGCTTGTGGGCGTGTATTGGCTGAAATCAGTTGCTGCTTGTGGGCGTGTAGTTTAAACTGTTCAATTCCGGCACTATCGTTCCGGTAGGACCTGCAAGAGACAAACTTCACTGGCTATCATTTCATTGGCTAACCGCCTTGCGTTAGCCGCTCTCATTTGCATAAAGTTCAGCCGAGCCCAACTTCTTGACGCGCCGCTTCTGTTTGAATGGCCGCGCCGCCTTCCCAAGGTGCATTGCAGAAGCGTAAACCCCGCCTTGCCGCTCTCCATAGGAAATTAATGGGCTATGTGTGGCACGGGTGGGCTTTGCCACGATAATGGACACGAGCCGAAAGAGTATGAACGGTGGAATGATGGCGTACCTACCTGTGGAGACACAGATTCACGCTCCGAACAGACCACCAAGCAGTCACGACTCTCCTCAACACTAAAGGCATGAACAGAGCTGGCATGAGGATTGCAAGATGGTCTGCTAGACCAGGGGTTCCCAAACTTTTCCACGACAAGGCCCCCCAAATACCACTAGGTTCTGGCCAAGGACCCCCTTGATGTGTTCGTAAACCCATTGACAATACTATGGCAAATGTAAAAATACATTAAGCTAATTCTAACAATTATTTTAGCCACAAGCACTTCGCGATGGAGCATACAGTGAGGCCCCCCTGGCACCCCCTCGCGGCCCCCCAGGGGGCCCCGGCCCCCACTTTGAAAACCACTGTGCTAGACTAACGTTTTTCCAGTATGACATGCAGCAGTTAGGAAAGGCATCATGCAGTTAGCATGTGTTGGCTGACTGCCTCTCACATGTTCCCCTTACCGACTCCAACACTGAAGTGGAAGGAAGGCCTATACACAGAAATAGCTGAGATTTTCTTTTTTTTAAATCAGGTTTATAGGCCAAGTATACTTGCATAAACAAGGAATTTGGTCTCTGAATTTATTCCATCCGTGAATTAGTGAAACACACAGTGATGTGAAGCACATAATGAGCACACAGTGAGGTGAAGCACACACTAACCCGGAGCAGTGAGCTGCCTTGCTATAGTGGTGCTCGGGGAGCAGTGAGGGGTTAGGTGCCTTGCTCAAGGGCACTTCAGCCGTGGATGTGGGCATGGGAGAGCAGTGCTAAACCACTTCCCCCGCCCACATTTTTCCTACTGGTTGGGGATCGAAGCAACAACCCTTCGGTTTCAAGCCCGAAGCCCTAACCAGTAGGCCACAGCTTCCCTGTTTCTCCTATTCTTACAGCACTGCCACTTTCAGATTGCAAAGCTGAATATGAGGACTGTCCTGAACAGCTGCCTAAGGTGAAGAAAGCTCTCCCAAAAGATATACAGCCATACTTCTTGATGTGACATGAACTCACTGTTGAGTCGTCACTTGTCATCTGTGGAACACGCATTCCCAAGTCTCTTCAGGAGAGAGTAGTAGCTCCCAGAGACCTAACCTGCCAAACAGGTGGAAATTTGTAGATGATTTAAACTATATCCAGGCTGACAAGGTAACATCCCCCCCAAACAACTCTGGGCAGTCTGCATGGATTCAAAAAAGCAAAATAACACTGAATCAAAAAAAAAAAAAAATTATTCCCACCAACGAATGTACCCGACATGTTTACCTTCACAGAACCCGACCCTAAGGACTGTCTTTAGAGGCTTTTTTAGGGGTATGTACTTTTCTTGCTATGGAAAAAAAGTCATCTATGTTGATTAGATATGACTAAAGTCGGGATGTGATGCAAGTACTACTCCACCCTCCCGCTACAACAACAATGCCATTTTTTAAAGCCAGTCGAAGAAGAGTAGTGACTAGCAGAAGAAGAAGGACAATAATAAGACAAGAGAAGAAAGTACAACAAGAACAAGGACAAGAAAGTAGGACAACTGTAGCTAAATGATTGCGCGACGATCAAAACTGATGCATAATACGCAGAGATGGGCAGTATTTCTAATACATGTATTTAAAATATGTATTTCAAATACAAAATACTATGTATTTTCAAAATACTGTAAAATACTTTCTGTGAAACACTGTGATTACATCTATCTAACTATCTATAAAGCACAAAATCTCTGTCTTTGTCTGTCTATGGCAGTGTTTCCCAAAGTCTGGGTCGCAGGAGATTTTATTTGGGTCGCCAGCACAATTTATGTTGTGTTATATAACTGATACCATTTGTCATTTGAAACCAGGAAAGCTAACAGTTCTATTAGGATGTAGTTTGTTAACTACCACAGTCACAGTTTTGTCATAAAAGCTCATGAAACTGGCGCATGAAACTAGGGGACGAACGCATCGCAGAGGGGGTGCCAGAGCATGGATATCTACCTCTCAAAATGAAACCGTTCTGTAGGGCGCCTGCCATGTACCTCGCAGTTGCAAACTACAAGGGACATGAATCCGCCTATTTGCACGAACATTAACAAATACCAGCTCCTCAACTTTACCGATTAAAATCTAGTGACCGTGCTGTCAACTAGACATCCATAGACCGGACATAAGGCCATTCAATTTGCATGTAGATAGTTTCGATTGTAGATGCAATCTTTAAAGTTAATAGCAACCTCCTCACATTCTTATTTCTGATTTAAAATGCACAACGGTGCATTAGGGTACAATTTAAATGGACATTTTAAACACTATTCCTCTCGTTTTCTACCTCGCTAACTCCAAAGTAAAGGCGCATTCTTCCGGCTATTGCGCAAAGGCCTCTGATATAACGACTGTACAATATAATATAATACAACAATGCAATATAACGACTTGAATTATTTGCTGTTTACATCGGAATTGACGTCCACAGTGTTATGGACCCATTTGTCTGCAACGCAACGTAGCCTACAACATTTTATTTTTAGAAATACAGGAACAGCTTACTATGCTGACGAATGACGACTGCGTATCTTTTCCAGTAGTCATTTCCAATTTTTCACGCTGATGGTGCTCAAAATGCAACACAACCGTGTTCAAAGCAGGATCTATCTATCTAGATCCTATAGCAATGTATGGTTGGGAAAGGCATAGAAAAGTTGGAGAACCTGTGGCCTAAAACAATATTGGTGGTTGCAGGGTAGATTTGAAGTGAAATGGGTCGCGATGGTCTGTCATTTTTAAAAAGTGGGTCCCCAGAAAATTTTTTTGGGAAACACTGGTCTATGGCACCCTCGCATGGTTAAGCCCCTGTGATACCAATCTCGGCCACTAGGGAATTGTGGCGCTGTTTCACACTTGCTATTGCTATCCTTGGACCAGTATCCCCTCATCAAAAACCTTTTTGTAAGGTTCAATACCATCATTCCGTCTTCTGCTCCAGTAGAGCGTTTATTTTCCTTTGCTGGACTGATTAACAGGCCCCATAGGCATCGTCTGAATGCAGAAGAAGGTAGAAGGTAGTTGTGCTTAAAGGCATCAACTGACGAGACACCACTAGCCAAGGTTACACACAGTCCTTTGCTCACACAAGGACAGCACAAGGACTTGAGTTCACAAGCTTAGATCGCAACACTTGTGTTTGCTATTTTCCTTTCTTTTTTCTGTTTTACAGTTTTTTTCTAGACTCTGAAGTAGTCCACCTTCCTTAGCCCCCAAACCCCAAATTAGGGAATTTGATTCAGATAGAGAGTGCCTCTCAATCAAGTCAACCCTCTCGTACATCCTAAACCCGTTGAAAAGGGGCCCTCGCATCACACACACACACACTGAAAGATACTTCCTCTTTTACCCTGTGATATTATCACAGTCCGAAGACGAACACACACAGGAGTAGTGATCTCAACTGTGTTAAAGGAATCCCTTTAGACACTGGAGTAGTCACAAAAAACGCATACCTCCTCTTTTACCCTGTGAAATCCTCACCGTCCGAAGACGAGCGCACCCACACTTACAGGAGTAGCGATCTCTAATGTGTTACGGGAGCCCCCTAGACACTAACCTGACTCTCGCCAGATGAATTTCGTTCCGCCTAGCTCCACTCATCCATCTGGAACCGATCCATTGGAATGGTGTTTCAGAAGGCTGGGCCTAATCAAAAAATGCTTGTATATGATTGAATAAGCCACTTGTCCGTCATCTTTTGACATGCTACTTCAACCACTCACATCGAAGCCAACCCGTGACGCTGATAACAGTCTCACAGTCGCTTCTACGCTATGTCACATCTATGAAACTCCCGCCCTACGTCCTGATTGGCTCTATCATACAATCTCGTGCTGAAATCACTCTCAATGGAAGAGGTCCCAGATGGATGTGAGTGAAGCTAGGCGGAGCTAAGCGGAACGAAATTCATCTGGCGAGAGTCAGGTTACCTAGACACCAGAGTGTACACAAAACGCAACACAGGGCAGAGGTTTATATTGGGATGTCTAACATGAGGGGTCAGCATATCTAATTGACTGATTTTGGAAGGAGTCTCTTGCTTTCAGATGTTTTTCCAGGTAGTGTACAAGTGAAGGGATAGACGAAAAATACTTTTTGAAAATACAAAAATACAGTATTTTATTTTAATACATATTTTGGCTGCTGTATTTTGTAGCTTATTTTGATAAATTTTTAAGGTGGGTATATGGTATTTTATTTGGAAATACATTTTGATGTATTTGTGCCCATCCCTGAGTATGCGGAAGCTCCGGAGTCCGGTAAATCCCGCTAGGGTCCCTTTTTGGACATGGCTGAGAGGGACCAGTGAGAGGGCATAACCTGTATTTTTTCCTACTTCCTAAATTTCCCCCCAATGGAAACTAGGCTATTGTGTCATTTATGAAAACGCCACTCTTCCTCTCTACTACACCACCTCTCTTCCTACCATTATGTAACACAATGAAAGTATTTTTGATCTTGATTCAGTCGGATGTGCAATGGGGTGATTAAACTGAATTAATTCTCAAAAGGGTCTCCTCACACCAACAATTTTCTTGAGAACTTTAATCATCAGTTTTTTGAGAATATTAATCATCTAATTGGAACATATGGAACCGGTTATGAGGTTGCCCTGCTATATTGCAATCCAGAAAAATAACTATATAGATACAGTATAGATAGAATACAGTATTTACTAAATAAAATCAAAGATCCACATGAATTAAATGCTTTTTGCGTTAGTTGCGTGATATTCCCACTTGCTGAGGTGAGCCACCCTGCCGCCCTTGCTTTCCCTTCTCAACTTCTGTGTGAGACCTTCTCAGCAGCAAGCACAGGCACCTGCAAACTCTATTGGACCCCCATGCCCCACATGGTGACATATGATTGACTTGACATGCAAATGAGCAATAGAAAATTGATTAGTGCAAATGAAAGCTATAGTCATTTTTTCCGTATGAGAAACCGACCCTGCTCTGTTCACTTAATCAACAGAGTCAGTGTACTAATGAAGGAATAATTTACACAGATATGGAATGTGTACAAAGGGATTTCATGCTCTTTAAAGAGTACTTTCAAAGTACAATACAGCCATGGCTACTGTATTTTATAGTTTGTTTTGGTGTATTTTGTAGTTTATAGACTTTAGGTATGAGCTACACCAGGCGCGTAACTGAAGCGTTCCGTTCGCGTAGTGTTTGCTGCAACAATTAGCTGCCACTATAATCAATGGAAGTAGCTACACCAGACGTGATAGCAGTGCGTACGTTTGAAAAAAATAGAACATTCATTTAAAATGGATGTTACGCGTCGCGAACGGAGCGCTTCAGTTACGCGCCTGGTGTAGCTCATACCTTAAAATTAGGGTATTTGATATATTATTTTGGAATACATTTAATGTATTTTTGCCCTTCAAGGCCAAGGGCCAATAGTGGAAGCCAGGAATTAAACCCCCAACTCTTCAGGCTACACATATATAAGTGTATTTACTATGAACAAACCATTTCTAACTCTGAAAGTGGTTTATAAAAGGGTAAGGCTATTTGCACCCCTGGTACAATTAGCAGTGTATGCTATTCGTACCCTGGTGCAATTAGAAGTGAATTATATTCTTACCGCGGTGCACACAGCAATTTGTCCTATTAGTACCCCGTCTGGTACAAATATCATATGCTATTCGTACCCCGGTGCACACAGCAATGTGTTCTATTAATACCCCGTCTGGTACAAATATCAGTGTATTTGCACCCCTGTGCATTTATTCTGGCATATTGATCACACAATGTAATAATAGTAAAAAAAAACAAGCAACATGTTTTTTGTTGTTATGTAACAGGGTGTGAATAGCTCAGCTGTGTAATAGACACTCTGAATAAGGTATACTGTTTGCATCAATGTATAGTTAGAAGTGGATGCTATTCCTACCCTGGTGTATATAGTACTGTATGCTATTTACACCCTGGTGCATGAACTAGCTAATTGTTGCAATCAAAACTTCCGTTTGAGAACCAATTTCTTGTTCAAATTGCGCGCCTTCTCTCCAGAGACGTTGGTACACATGCACACTCACTCTGCCAAAACACATCACACGGGAATCGAACCCCGGTCTCCCTCGCCTGAACGTCAAGCCATCACTGTAAATAAGAACTTGTTCTTAATGATCTGCCTGGTTAAATAAAAGTTAAAAAAAAAACTAAAAAAAACCGTCATATTCACAAAATTTTTGTTAAAGGAAAATTCAGTTTTTTTGCACTTTAAGGCCCTTTTCTGGTTTGTTTTGGATGAACTAGAGTGGTGGACACCGAAATTTTGACGATTTGTCCTGTCTCGACTTTTCTGACTCGTTTTGAATCGCCTTTGACTTCTCAGGGTGGCTGGCAATGGGCATACTGTAGTAGGCCTACTCAAACATGTCCTAAAACAACTCTTAACGTTCGTTTTCAAAACTGTGCAACTCACCGAGTGGTTAGTGGTCTTTGTTGATTATTAAAAGCACATATATTTTTATTTGCTATTGTGGAACTATTTACAACCGCTCAATATTTGAACCTGAAGCATAGACGGTGGCGCAGCTATCAACGTGCAATGAGTCTTCCAACAGAAATCAATGGGATTTTACAAAATGCAAAATAAAACACGACAGAAACTGTATTTCGCTACGCTACTTGTTTTGGAACATCAACGAACACCACTAACCACTCGGTGAGTTGCACAGTTTTGAAAATGAACGTTAAGGGTTGTTTTAGGACATGTTTGAGTAGCCTACTACAGTATGCCCATTGCCAGCCACCCTGAGAAGTCAAAGGCGATTCAAAACGAGTCAGAAAAGTCAAGACAGGACCAATCGTCAAAATTTCGGTGTCCACCACTCTAGTTCATCCAAAACAAACCAGAAAAGGGCCTTAAAGTGCTAAAAAACTGAATTTTCCTTTAACTAACCAACTGACGGTTGTATGTGTTCACTGAACCAAGCTTATGAAAATAAAACACAATTTTTCAATCTAAAACTTAATCTGAACGGATATTAGTGCCAAAACCTCTCAGAATTCTTCACTTTCTGCCAGGACTTTTACGGGCTTTTCCCAAATCACAGAAGTAACGTCGACGCAGCGATATATAGCAGATAGTAGCATCCATCAGGCAAATGTTATAAACTCTTGGTGTACTTACAAACTTTTCAATGCCTCGTTTTATGAGTAAAGAACATACTGTAGAAGTTTCGTACCATTCAGGGCATTATTAGTGGGGTAATTTACGAGATAAAAGTTGGTTCCATTACGCCTGCAGAAACTCTTTAGTTTCTGACAGCGCTACTCGACCAGGGTTCGACCAAGGGAAAACAGGTTCTGGGAGGGTGTTTGGCTCGGGGTCATGGTGCAAAGGACCTTAGGGTGAAATTACTTCAAACCATCGCTTTAACAGCCATTTATGATGTCAAAATCGCCAATGCAAAGTCTTGCTTTTTGTTAATATCTCAAAAAGTATAGCTTACAAAAATCAGCTATAGCAACCTGGTCCAAAAGACGTTACAAAGTTTGAAAGACGTTTCTAGGTTAAACGGTTCAAGTGAAATAACGTACGGAAAAAGTGGTCGGCGGAATAATAATAGTAACAGGAAGAAGCCTAAGAAGAAAATAGACTATAGTGCTAGGTTGTTGCTAGGGAAATTAAGATGGTTGCCAAGGTGTTGCTAGGGTAGATATGTGGTGGCTATGGTAAATAAGTGGTTGCTATGCTGGTTGCTGGGGTCATCATGTTTGTTGACAATATTTTAATGTAGTGTTGTCACGATACCAAAATTATGACTTCGATACGATACCTGCCATAAATATCACGATGCTCGATACTAAAACGATACTACGGCGAAATCCTAAGATATCTGGAGAAGAAAGGACTCATACCTCCTCCAAGTGTATTGAGTCATTTGTGTTGAATTTGGTGCACTTTTGTAGTGTGTAGGTCAATTCTGGGTTCTAAACTTCCTACATAATTATTATTTTTTTATAGTCAGTAAAATAGTAGGCCTACTTTGTGTGATTAAGTCCTTTATTGTTTGTTATAGTTCATTTAAATTTGTGTTGTGGCAATAAAGTAGCTTTAAATAGCCAAACTAGGCTAGATCAAGGTCAGTGTTAAAATTACTGCATGCAAATCACTGAATGCTATGCAGAGAGGCCTAATCTTTAGGCCATCTGATGTACAGTATAGGCTACCCTAGGCCTTCCCGTGTTCATGGGATTTCTTTGACAGTTGCAAAGGGGAAAATGTGAGGATAGTCTTCTTTGTGCCGAGTGTACAAGTACGACGTTCCAACCACTCAGGTCTTCGTCAGATAGGCCTACACCATTACCTGTTGCAATATATCTGTGTGCATTCCTACATTACGTCTATTTCTTTGATAACATGATTTGCTACCACGTACTGTAACAATAAGCCGCTATTATTATTAGGACTCAACACGCTTTGGTGGTGTTATGCTGTGGGCTTTAATTAGCGCATTTCGGGTAGCCTATCCTACATCTGGGCAATAATTATTGAACAAATTGCAGTCTACATGCCATGACAAATATTACCAGTAGTAGGCTGCTACTGACCGAACATGAAATAGATCGTTTACAAGTTATGGTAATGTTATTCTGGCGTGAACATTGCGCTTTCATCGCACCCATTAGCACCCTTGATTACAGCTCGTTATGTCTCGTCAAAATGATTACAGCTCTGTCTCGTCAAAATTCATTGATGAAGGAAGGTTCGCTTTATCCCAGAGAACCATACTCGTTTCACTTAGGCTAGACTAAAACATAAGAGAAGAACTTGACACTAACCATGTAGTCGTGTTTTCTATAGCATATTCGTTAACCTGTCGTTCTTTGAACTCTTTAAAAATGTTGGGATATATCTGCGAGGTGTTTAGCCAAGTTCCATGCGTAGCCTACTGCTTTTAAATGACTTTGTGTACCTGATGGCTTGCCTTCACGCGATGTATCCGAAATAGAAATAGCACACCTTTTGTTTTATCCACAAGGCCTAGAACTGTTGGCAAAGAACTATGTTGACGTTGGCTGCGCACTCACTCACTCAGAGCTGCCTGCTTGACCCGCCCACTTGCCTAGATGCGTGCAAGGAGCAGTGGGAGCAGCAGTTGACACAGACACAGAACGTTATTATTTTAATAAAGTATCGATTCTAAAAACGTCTGAAATCGTATCGTTTTTTGCGTGAAGGCATCGCGATACCTTTTTAGTATCGATACACCGTGCAACACTATTTTAATGGTTGCTAGATTGTTGCTAGGGTAATCGAGATGGTTGCTAGGGTGTTGCTTATGTAGCCTACATATAGTGGTAGCTATGCTAAATAAAGCGGTTGCTATGGTAGTTGCTAGGGTAATCATGTTCAGTGTTTCCTCCACGTTTATTTCAGCATGGCGGCCCGCCACGGTTTAATTAATACCCCCACGGTATCAGAATCAGGACAGACGCACAATGTAGTTGCAGTTGCTTTTTAAATAATCCTGCCAACGTATCCTCCCCTGCTGGCTGCCGCTCACATTGCAATTTAACAATAAGTAGCCTAAAACTAGTCAGAGGTTATTATGGCCCGTCCAGTTTCACTTCACATATTATATATTGTAGCGTTTCGCCAAGAGCCAGAGTTTCATGACCTGGCTTATTGTCACAAAAGCACACGATGCAGCATATAACACACAGTGGGCCGTGTCAGGCCCAGAACCGAAAAGAGCAGAACTTTCTCGAACCGTAGCCTATATTCCCCGGGGGTCCCGCCCCCCTCTAGCCAGGCTGCCAACCATGAGCGTGCCCGGGGTTATGCATAGCGCGGGCACTCCCTGATTGACAGCCGGTCGCTACAATATTGTATTGATGTAGCCTATTTAAAACATTAACTTTCTTCTCAGTGTTTCCTCTTCATTTAGTGGTGCCACTGCTTCAGAATTATTGCTTCAAAATATTGTCCTGAAGCATACAGTAGTAGGCTAAACATGTCATGAAATGCATGTCATGAAATGTATTTCAAAAGAATCTCTTTCCACAATATTGCCGTGAGTTCATGAGTCTCTTTAGGTGGAAACCTGGAAAAGGGGACAGGGATTGTTGCACTGGGCAAGTGGTGAGACGGAAAAGCAATCACAATACATTTCCTCTCTTACACACACACACACACACACACACAGGCAGAACAAGGTCAGAGCACCTTTCTTCCTCTCCCACCCACCCATCCTGATGCCTGATGATCGAGCATGACTAATGAAAGACCAACGTGAACAATGTATTAATCATTCATGAAAATAGCCTATCCTATGGCCTTAAAGGGAGGTTCCGGAGTTAAAACAACCTGAGGTTTATTTGTGGATCTGACTGAATCTTACAATACAAACATGCATCACGTTCAGCCAGATTTCACAACGTTGGAAAAGGTTGAACGCACCCACTGATTTGACACTACCAAAACAGTAGTAAGGCCTTCAGAAACCCTCTCTGTACGGTTTCAAAGTTTGCAATACTTTGGTTTATCGAGAAACCCTTTGGACACTACCACCTAAGTGTAAAGCTATTTTGAACTTTGTCAATGGTTTGAAAATAGTGATTTATTTTGACGTGTGTGTATGCCCGCTGCACCATAAACGATTTTGTTGCTAACTCACACAACAGCTCAAACCTCCTCAGATTGTTTTAACTCCAGAAATTCCCTAGCCTAGAAATCTAGACGCACCTTAGTGGCAGCAAATGTAATTTGCAGCCAGGGTAGTCTAGCAACTCTCCTTTTTAATTAAACTTTGATCTGGCCAATCACATCGTGTATAGAGTAGGTGGGTGGGCTTAACATAATGATGGCAGAGTTGCGAAGGTTCCATGTGAATTCCCTGCTACTTGAAAACAAACAAGATGGATGCAGTGCGACACGAGTTATGCTTTTTTTTAGGTTGGCTAAAGTTTGATCAACTAGCCAGCTCGCTCCGCTGGTGGGAAAACGCATGGGACGCATGGCAGTTGTAGCGCTATCCTATTGTATGCAGAGGGAATTTGAAAGACAATCGTTTATCCCGCCCCTCGGATTGAGCACTGCAAATGGTGAGTTCCCAGACCCTACATCTTGATATGGGTCTGGCTCGTCAGGCTAGAAATTCCCTCAAATTTAATGCAATAATTGCCAACATTTCTCTTATTGAAATTAATCACTGTCATTATATGACAATTATTTATGATTTTATGATTTATGGTACCAGCGTATACACAGCTGCTCATAAGACCCAGCAATCTTTTCCAATATGAACATTCAGAATCATCATTCAGTAAACGGTAATGCATTATGTTATTGGTCAGTCTTGGACATATTTCAAAGTAATTAAAGTTTTTTTTAAATATATATACAGTATATGTAATTACTCTTTCAATCACACTTCCCTCTTGCAATACATTTGGCAGATGATGCCAATTTTCATAATGGTACTTCATGCTAGAATTTGACATCTAAAAGACAAAATAATTTTAAGAGGTCAATAAACTGGGCAACTCTGTTAGCAAAATCTAGCCCCAGTTTCCGACCTCTGACTCACACATTAAGTGACGTGAATGACGCGGAATGATGATGTTTTCACTCGGAGAAAGGTTTTTCCGAAGCCCATGAACGCTAGGAGAGTTGCCCAGTTAGGGGCTCGTCATCACTTTTATCGTCACGTTGTAGTTCGTTTGTAGTCCATGTGGCCTTTCATGTCCAACAGTTTTAATGTGAACTTGGGAATTTGCCGTTTCCGTCACTTGAAAGCTGCATATCTTTCTTTCACGAGCGTCTTACACTATATTTTAAGCAAATACAGTTGTTTGTTTAGGATTAGTGAGTGTATGTTTTAACCTTTGTTGTGGCATCCGTGTTTGTCACACATTCCGACGGCAAAGCACATGAACACTTGCTGTTGGAAAAACAAAGTAGCCATGGGGGCGGTCCTTGTCATTCCGAAGTGTCCTGAATGCACCATGTGTCAATGCCATGATGACGATGATGATAACGATGACAAATACATTTCGATAAGATAATATAATGGTAATGGTAAAAGGAAGTGAGACTGTCACAGACTCCAATGATCACAATAACAATTGCGCAGTATAAGTTTGCTAATGATTTGCTAACCCAGATAGCAAAGGTGCGGTCAGTCGACGGCGTGGGTGATGGTCATTCTCTTAAAGTTTTGTCAAGGTCAAAGTTCCCTTGGTAAAGATGGGCTGAAAGACTGTAGACTAGGCTACACAACAGTGACCACGGGTGTGCCTGAGACACCCAATCTTCGGTCTGGCACACAAATATTTTAGGCTTTTACGCCTACCATTAGGCCCTTCTTATCATTCTAACCTGCTGCAGTGTCAACACCAACCATAATAGTTTATCCTATCAAAGCCAAACATTAATAGCTTACTCCTAAACATTAATAGCTTACTTCGGGCACTCCTTACAATTACAAGTTGTTTTTCACTGTTAACTGGGTCAAGACACTCATCAGGGCCTCAATGCACACCTGGCGGTTGAATAGCTTAGCCTTACTGTCTTTTGAAAGAGACAATGATGACATTGTTTCCATGTGTAATTCCAAGCCCCGCCATCTTTGCATTTCATCCGTCAAAACGCAGCCAGCACGCAATGGATTCGCCAGCGGAGTCCATGAACTGACTGCAGCAAATTAAGAGGAAAGTAGTGGTGTCAACAATAATCGATTCGGCGATGCATTGCAATGCAGGGCATGCACGATTCAGCATCGATGCGGCAACGTGCCATAATCGATTATGTCACTGTTTATTTTCTGGCCTTGAGTGGACAATAAAGTTGTGAAGTTTCAATTACTTCTGGGGGCATTTCCGGAGCAACGTTGTAATGACATGCACAGCCTGTAGATACATGCTAAGCGGCAGCACTAGCTAGCAACAACACTAAAGAATCAAGATGACTGAGGGAGATGACCGCGATAGACGGGTAATTAAAAACGATTGTATTTGATTGTATTGATGGCAGAGTTGCAACGCACCCAAAGCTTGGAAAGCGGACATCTGGGCACATTTCGGATTCTACTAATTTAATGGGAAACTAGACAAGACGTACGAAGTGTGTAAAACCTGACACTAACATCAAGCACGTTGGCAATACAACTAACTTCACGAACCATGTCGAGCATCCTGAGTTGGCTTCGTTACTGTGTGTGCAGTATGTGGTGACCTTGGTGCCCCCTTCTTTCAATATTCTGTTTTGCGTCCGACTAATAACGATTTTTATTTAGCCTATGGCCTGTCAAAATAATCTAAGCATTCACAGCGCAAATTAAAGGAACCATATGTAAGATTGTGGCCAAAACTGGAACTGCAATTACTTTGAAATTACTGTAGAGCAGTGTATCCCCTCTCCGTCCCCCCTGACTCGAGGTTGCCAACTCGGATGCCGAAAAACTACTGACTTTGTGATTAGTAGATAAGTGGAGGGTGGCGCATCAGCCCAAAACACAACATGACATGACAAAACACAACATCAACATCAGTTGAGGGCTGCAATTTCACTTTTTAAATGACAATATCCTGGCCGGACTACTGTTGTCAGTGATATAAGTATTTGAAATGAACATGATTTCCTAATGTCTAGTGACATATCAGGGCCATTTTATGATTAATTGAAATACATTTCTTACATACGGTTCCTTTAATTTAGTCTTTTACGCAATGGAGAAAGTGACAGCGCACGGCAAGAAAGAAAGTAAATCCAAATTCACCCATTCTTCTCAGTTGAACTACTGGCGAGCCTACTCATCACACAGAGATCACAAGTAGCCTATCACATCACATGAAAGAGCTTTTTCTCAGCTTTTAAACTATGTTAGCCGTTAATTGCTGTGGTGAACGGTTCACGAGAAAATTACACTTAAGTGAATAATATAATTCAATAATTATAACATAATTCTACTGAAGGTTCTGCGCCCATCTCCCTACATTCATCTCGGTGGAATACTTCGAACCCTTCGTTCAACACATAACAAACCATATATCAGAATAAACAGCTGACCTTACCGAACACAAAGGTGTAAAGCAGTCCCCAGCCTACAGTTAGCCGTTCCAGAGTAATCCAGTTCTGAATTTGCAGCAAATTTCGACATGCATGGATGTCTCCAAATTTGGGCTTTAAGTTTTACAATGTGTTTAAAATATTCTACATGATTTCATAATGGGCCAAATACAAAATAGATGTTACAAATATCGCCTAGATGTCGGTAAATCAGAGGACAGCTGACTAGAGTTTGTGAAAGTGGCCTTAATGATCACAAAGCATGCATCTATGTATGCTATTTGAGTTTCTTAAAACTGAGCTGTGCTTAAATTGTTCAATACATGATTTCAGGTCAGGTTCAAGCCAAATATAAAATAAATGTTAAATATATCCTAGATATCTAAATATTAGATGATCAGATGATTTACAGTTCTATGTAATATGCCATGTTTCATGTTTTTGTAATGTTTCATAGGCTACAGTGATGCAGGTCTACTGCTGTGAATAGGCTAAATACAACTTTGATCATTTTTATAGCCTACTACTGTATAATTAACTTTGGCCTTGGTGCCCTGACATGTGGCCTTTGTGCCCCCCACCAAATATGTCCAACTGAAGGCCAAGTAGCCTTGCCCCTAAAATGGTGAAATTCCATTATTTAATGACATTTATGTCAAAGATACAGGAGAGTGATAATACACACATAGCAGCCAATAAAATATGTTCAATATCTGACTGCTTGTATTGCCCCATGACCTCAAAATTTGCCTTGTTGTGTGCAGTAGAATTTTGATGCATCGCAATGGATTGCAATGCATCGTAGAATCGGATTGAATCCAATCGTTACCTGGTGAATCGTAATCAAATCGAATTGTGAGGGCAGTGCCAATGCACACCCCTAGAGGAAAGTAGTACTGGTTACTGCTGTCGAGGTTCTTGATATCCAAAATATATTTTCCTAATCATTAATAGCTTACTTCGGCCAATCGGCCACAGCCTTTGCTAATCAATAAACAAAGCAGTTCACGTGTTGAAATGTAGACTTAGAAACCCATCTCTAAAATAGGCACTGAATTCTGAGTTTTTATTCTGCCTTAAAATAGCTTAGACTATGGCTTATTTTTTCTATAGGTCTTCATTTAAGTTTGAGAATGAATCATGGTGCAGCCCCTGAAAGTGAATTATTCTTGGGAGTAGCATATTTTAACGTGCAGTTTATGATTGTCATTACATGATCACGTTAATTGTGCCTACAGTGAGAGTGTCTACATTTCCAGGTAATTTGCGTCCCACCTTAGCCTAGAAATCTAGACCCGCCCCTAGCGCTGCCAGGGCTAGTCTAGCAACTCTCCGTTGACTTGTGAGCTCTAGAAATCGAAACTAAATCTGGCATTGAAATCATGTATAGAGTCGTTTGTTGGGCTTAACATAATGATTGATGGCAGAGTTGCAACGGTTTGGCTTGAATTCCCTGCTACTTGAAAACAAATATCCTATTGCGTCCTATTGCGTGCAGAGGGAATTTGAAAGACAACTGATTATCCCGACCCTCGGACTGAGCACTGCGAACGGTGAGTGCCCAGACCCTACATTATAATGTGGGTCTGGCTCGCCAGGCTAGTCCCACCTGTCTGCGCGCCCGTCATTTTCTGTCAATTGACAATTGCTTGTATAGGCTACTTCAATATGTTGGGCAGCAATCGATTACATGTGTCAAGATAGTCGCCAAATATAGAAGACCGTTGAAAAAACGTGAAAGGTGGGTAAATAATAGGTCACTTGCGTGTCCAACATATCCAATCCTGACCGTTCCCTGCTGACGATGACTCGCTGAGAGGATAAAGTTACTGGAAGACAGATAAGCAACTGCCTCAGTCCAAACTTCCTTCCTGTCCGCATTCAGCGGCATGATGTTGGGATGGGTTATAAAAGGCTGCATCGAGGCTCATAAGACCGCATTCATTCTACTTTCATACTCATGAGAGTCACGGCGCATCATCTCATAAAACTACAGACTAAGTTTCTATTCCCATCCCACCAGATGTCTAAAAGGAGTTTGAGCTTTTCGACGATGGTGGCGACTATGCAAGTGATCCTGACTTTGACGTTCCTCTTGGACGTGGAATCCCTCACTGGTTTCTGTGTAGACAATCAATGCTTTAGTGTACACGAGAACATGGCAGATTTTACTGCCGCAAAAAAGGTTTGTCAAGATTTAAACGGACATTTATTGACAGTGCGATCAAGTGCATCAAGCAGTGCAATCTCAACTTTATTGACCGACTTAAACGGTGACCTCTGGATCGGACTACAGTTTAATGGCAACTGTCCCCAATCCTCTGATTTGAAAGGATACAAATGGATTACGGGACAAGAAGAAGCTCACTTTCGCAACTGGGACAAGGACGACGCTGTTTGCCCTACCTCCGAACAGTGCGTAACGGTGTCCACAGACGACCTAAAGTGGAGGGAGAGATCGTGTACTGATACAGTCGATGGATTTATATGTGAGTTTGGATTTGACTCAGGTTGTCAACCACTTCTGTCGGATTCACAGATCCTAACGTACCGGACACCGTATGGCGTTGAGGGGCCTGAGCTTAGCGTTTTACCGTTTGGAAGTGTGGCGGAGCTCAATGGTGGGACTCACTACATTTGCGCTGAGAACTGGCAGATATCACCGTGGACCTGTGAGGTCTTGAACGGCGGCTGCGAGCAGAAGTGTACCAGGGTTAATGGTAAACATGTATGCACCTGTTCTCCTGGCTACTTGGTTGATGACCGCAACAGTCGGTCTTGCCGTTCAGATCCTTGTAAGGGATCTGGGTGTGAGCAGAGCTGCATTCCACATAATGGAAGTTTCTCCTGCCTTTGCGAACAAGGTTTCTCTCTAGATGCAGACAGCAAGAGCTGCAAAGACATAGATGACTGCGCAGATGAAAGAATTTGCGCGGGGGCTCACACGATGTGCGTAAATACGCACGGAGGTTTCAATTGCACTTGCAAGAAGGGGTTTGAAATGTTGAAAGACATTTGTGTGGATATCGACGAATGCGCTAATGAGCCATGTGAACACAAATGCATTAACACACCTGGCAGCTACAACTGCTCTTGCTATGAGAGACACAAGGTATCAGACGAAGACCGTCACAAATGCATATTGCATTGCCCACACCAGGAATGTCCAGCTCTTTGTGAGAAGCCGACGACGGAAACCGACGGAGAAAAAATACTGAAAAACTGTATATGTCCAGATGGTTACATCCTGGACGACAACTACTTTTGTGTTGATAAAGACGAGTGTGATATGGATTATTGCGATCAGCACTGTGACAACACGTTTGGTGGATACACCTGTTGGTGTGGTGAGGGATATGAGTTGGTGGACGGCCAAGAATGTGTATCAATTGAAGGATCAGGCTCCACGCCATCATACAGCGATGTCACCCCGACCGTCAAGTACACAACAGAGAGCCCATCAGCTGTGACAGCCGGTGGATTCCTTGTAATTGGTGTTGTGTGTGCCTTGCTAGTCCTGTGTTTGCTCGCCTTCCACTGTTTGAAGCGTACAAGTGAATATTCGCTCATCGGTGCGTGTAAAAGCACCTATATGCATGACTTGGAACAAATTACCACTGAAAACTACAAGCCACATTTTAATGTACTGTCACCTTCGCAGTGAGTAGCCTAAAAGACGAGGGATATTTTTTAGGTTTGTGTATATGAATGTAACTAAAATGCTATACATGAATGGTATATTTTTATTACAGTGCATGAAAATGCACTGTTCTGTTATCCAAAGTCTTCTTTTTCTTCTTCTTCTTCTTCTTCTTCTATTTCTTCCCACCAAATTTCTGCGTCTAATTCAGCTTCATTCAGTTAACGTAGAAACTTCGTTCAAACTTTGTAACATAGGTCTTGAAAAGGACACTTGAGGAATGTATTTTTCACTTTTGTAAACTTTATACTTTTTGAGATATTAATGAAAAACAAGCTTATTTTTCCCCATAGACTTTGCATTGGCACTATGACATCACAATGGACTAATTAACTTGATGCACCCATGTATCAACTTCCAGCTGCTTAACTAGGCCAACTCTCTCTGTGTATCTCCATTCTACATATAAGGATAAGGATATAAGGCACATTCCATCCAACTTTCTATCCATTCATCCTCTTCAAACCATTTACTCATCCACCCATTAAACTATCCCATCAACATATATTAAACAATCTGCCTATCAACCTCCATTCAACTTTCTGTCTATCAACATCCATCTACATTTAACTTTTAAACTATATACTCTGTCTCAGGCTTTAAGCATACAATCTGGCTTTCTTAAGACTACAGATCCTGTTCAACTATTTCCTCTGCCCACAACTGTTTCAAAATAAATGTCCTCACTCCAATAATTCACTATTAAATAATTTAACTACTTAAACTACTCAACTATTTAACTGTTCAGCCATTTCAACTGTCAGTTGTTATCAACTATGACTCCTGCCAACTGTTTCCAAGTAAAAGTTTGTTTTGCATTTTATGTTAATATACAGTATGTTTATATTTTCATGCACTGGTAATTTCCTCGAAATTACATTTTCTAGTTTATTTATTTATTTATTTATTTTTTTTTTTGCCAAAAAGCACTTTGAAAGGACATTGCATCTGAAAATATATTGCAGTAAATCCTAATCCAGTGACATGTTTATACATTTACATCGCTCACTGTCCACAGTAAATATACTGTACGATTAGACTAGATTAGATTCAACTTTATTGTCATTGTGCAGAGTACAAGTACGATGCTGTTGTTGTCAATAAAAAATGCCAGTTGTAGAGAATCCAGTGAATTTCAAAAATATGTCATGGTTTAGGCTACTCAGAAATGAATCCCTGCGTGGATTAAATGACTACATATCCAGTGCAAGATGAGTAATGTGTAGGTTGCTCACACACACACACACACACCAACCTCAAGTTTTAATCATCCAATTGGAACGCATGGAACCGGTTAGGTGGTTGCCCTGCAACAACTTGCCTTATGTATCACCTAAAATAACACAATGGGAAAAAATACAATTAATTCATAATTTGCCCAGACTTGTTGTGATCATATTGTGATTCAGGAAGAAGATCCAGTGCAAGATGAGTAACTTGTAGGTTGCTCACACACACAAAACAATACCATACCAACCTCAAGTTTCTTAAGAACTTTAATGGTCCGTTTCTTGAGAACTTTAAATCATCCAATCAGAATACATGGAATCGGTTATGTGCTCATCATTGCTCATGTGCTCAACATCGCTCAATCTGGGCTTGCATTGATGATGTCAGAGACTTGTCAGACATCAGACATTGTCAGAGACCGCTTGACAAGTTCAGTTGTGACTTTTTGAGTGCATCTCATAAACACACAAATAAACACACACACACACACACAGCAGACATGCAGGCATTCGTACACACACACTCACACATACACACACAGACACATACATGCACGCATGTACAAACACACGCACACACACACATGCACGCACACACACACACACTCATAAACACATCCACACACACATGCAGGCAAGCGGGCACACACACACACAAACACATAACACACACACACATGCAGTCTAGCAGTCACATGCACACACAGCATGCACCGCTCTGCAGTACATCTGGTTTATTAAGGTACGGTTCACAGTCTTCTGCTCCATTTTTCTGACCCCATGCTGCGTGTGCACCCAACCTTGTTACTTAGCAACCACAGAGGAGTTCGCTATAATATTGACAAAATATTTTGTCATCTCATAAAATTGATTGGGACTAGTCCTTACTGTAGCGTCCCACCCTAAACCTACGCCCATGCCATACCATACCAACCTCAAGTTTCTTAAGAACTTTAATAATCAGTTTCTTGAGAACTTTAAATCATCCAATCGGAACACATGGAACCGGTTATGTGCTTAACATTGCTCAATCTGGGCATGCATTGATGATCTCAGAGACTTGTCTCCACATTTTGAGTGTATCTCATAAACACATGCATAAACACACACACATACACACACACATAGACACACACATACCCATACACAGACAGCAGACATGCAGGC
This sequence comes from Alosa pseudoharengus, assembly GCF_046254945.1. Taxonomy (NCBI): domain Eukaryota; kingdom Metazoa; phylum Chordata; class Actinopteri; order Clupeiformes; family Clupeidae; genus Alosa; species Alosa pseudoharengus. Next base: position 26,757,342 of record NW_027468859.1, on the reverse strand, counting down.
ATTCGTACATACTAGGGTTGGGTATCGTTTGGGTTTTATCCGATACCGGTGCTAAATCAATACTTTTAAAATGGTGCCGGTGCCGAAACGGTACCTGAACCGGTACTTTGTTTTTACAATGTTACGACCTGGTGGGTCTTTGTGTGGTGGCTTCGCCCCTATTTGTGCTACTGCTATTTCGTCTGTCTCCTACAGGCTGCTGAGTACAGAGGTGACTCCTCCTGAGGTTAATTGTCGTGGCCATAAGAGGGCCGGCTCTGGCATGATGTCGCTCTCTCACTCATTTCTCTGGCCTGCTCTGACGGGAGAGCTCGTTGGGAGCTGCCTTGACTCGCTGCCCTTCTGGGGATCTCGCCTCCTTCTGCGTCTCCGTCATATTATATTTAGTTTATTCATCTACCCCTAGACACACATTGCACAACACTTTACTTTTGTACCTAAACTGACATTCTCTACTTTTATGTTAATAAATATCATTTAAAACGTTACGCTAACGTGTGGTCTCTCCTATGTTGAGTCTGCCTTGAGCCAAGTGGTCTTAACAACAATAAAATGGTCTAAAGCATGAATTGCTTTTTTTTATTGATAAGACAAATTTAAACATGGAATTGAACTGTTATATTCAATTTACTATCAATATCTCATTGCTCCTACGCATAATACATTTAAATGTTAAAACAGCTTGCCATGGATGCACACACAAGTAAGCTTTGCTTTCAAGTTTACCCAGTGTAGGCGGTTTGCCATAAGGCATGTTAAAACCGCTTGCCATAGAACTGCCAGTCATGGACAACGGCATTTGGAAGCAAGCTATTTTAACAGGGATTACTTTCCAGTTAATTCACATATGTGTTCCCAAATGCTTCAAGAAATTTCATGTCTTCCCCCATAACACGCAATAGTTTTGAACATGTTAGGCTACATGTCGGTGTTGAAGTGTTTAGATTCCCAGCGCTATAGGCATTTTAACAGCAACTATGGCTATGCGCCAACACCAGTCAGCTGAGTTTAACTAGCGATAACTTACAGAGATGGTTCCGTAGCAGCCTCTTTGACAGCTCAGTGACATCAGGTATGTAACCTACATATTTCTGTTTTTGCCAGCTAACTTTTAACATGATATTCATATTCATTGTGATGCTATATGGGCCTCATGACATGAAAGATTAATATCATGCCAAATGCGATAATGTTTTTTAAAACACACCGTGAAATAAAGTTTTCACCTTACAACTTTGCTGATAACATTTCAAATAAATGCCAGTTAGCGCATTAGCAAGGATATTGTAGATTTTGACAGGAGCTCGTGATATCGCTTTAAAGTAAGCTACTTGGGCTCACGCAAGCTGCCAAACACTGTCCACTCGCCTATGTGGTGCACCCCTCTGGTTTATACATCCAGTGTTTATGTTAGCTAACTGTATCTGGATGTGCTGCTATCAGAGCAAGATGTTAGAGATGGCGCATGACATGCAGTGATGCCTCGTATGAAAAATAAAAAAACGCGATTTAAGCACCGAAATGAGGCACCGAAATCCACGTTGTTATTCGATGCAGTTACTACCGTTTGCATCGGCACCGGTGCCATATTAGAACCGTGTTTCGGTGCCCAACCCTAGTACATACACACTCACATGCACACACACAGAGACTCACACGCACACATACACATCCGCACACAAGCGCCACGCTCACACACACACATAAACATAAACACAAACACGTACATGCGCGCATGCACAAACATATGCACACTCACACAAACAAACACGCATACACACATAAAAACACAAACATGCAGGCGCGGGCACACACACACACACACACACACACACACACACACACACTAGAGATGCGCGGTTCGCGGTTGCAGCCGCGGACTCCGCGGTTAAACCGCGGATCGGGCGGATGACGTGAAGAAATATAATATTTTAATTAAATTCGGGCGGGTGGCGGTTGAACCAATCAAATTAAAAAAATATAGCCTATACATTGTTAAATTGTGTTACCTACATCCGAAAAAAACGAGCACACTTTGAAATAGTCAAATTTACATCAGGCAGTTTGGCCTAGTTGCTTCTATGCATGCTGCTTTGTTTATCTATCAGAGACGGTGTTGCGGAATTGGTGTATTCCGATGTTTCACTGAGCAACCCCTCACGCACGCACACACACACACACACACACACACACACACACACACACACACACACACACACACACACACACACACACACACTAAAGGTAACAAAGTTTAAATTAAGTAGCCTATCGTAGCCTACCAGCATGTTTTTCTCTCCAGTGTGCAATAATAAAGTAGAATAGGCCAGTGTTTTTCAACCACTGTGCCGGGGCACACTAGTGTGCCGTGAGAGATCATCAGGTGTGCCGCAGAAAATTACCCAAATGAACCCACTGGTTCAGAAAAGCAACTGTTGCATCAAAGAATTTATAACCACATGCTCTCATTGATTGTATGATTGCACTATTTGTGGTATGCAGGCATTGTACAATGGGAGCCCCATATCCAGTATTCACAGAATCATCACATCCAGTTCATAACCGCAATTAAATTAGATATAGTCACCTACAAATGAAACAGAGGGCACTTGTTTTATTGAGCAGGTCTTGCATAGAAGCCATAATAAGGCCATATCTGTGTATTATTTGAAATTTTAGGCTATGGTATGTTTATTTTTTCTTCACACAGAATGTTAGTGTGCCGTGGGACATTTTAAGTGCCAAAAGTGTGCCGTGGCACAAAAAAGGTTGAAAAACACTGGAATAGGCTACAGTGCAAGTTGACCGATGATTCATCTCCCATGTCGCGTCTCGTTGCAGAGCCTTGGTAGGCCACTAAGCAAATCTGCAACCTATGAGCCCAGCTGCCAGTATTGGAGGAGGCCTAAACATCTCGTAGATGAGACTGACTGAGTTATTTTGTTTCGATATTATATATAAAACACATAGTCATTTTAGCCTACCATTCAGGGAATAGGCATTTAAAAGGGAGACAGATTATGGTGTGATATGACTCAGAACTGACATCGGGCAATGGCAGTGCTAGATGTTCAGAACGTAAGAGCTAAAACTTTTACAAGCTCAGTAACATCCACAGCGGAAAAAAGAAGGTAAGAAAAATAGTCGGAAAACTTAGATGTGTAAGGCAAGCAAGCAAGTTGTTACTAAAAATGTAAACATGCACGTTGCACTGCTGTGTGGTGGGTTACAGTGCGTAAAGTAGCCTATAATGTGAATGACTTGTTATTTTATTAAGGATTTCTTTCTTTTTGCAAAAAATAAAGTACAATAGGCATTAATTAGTAGGCTAAATAGCAGAATGTTGAAATGATGTGCTAAATTGCGTTTTTTATTACAATGATACAATTGTAGGCTGCAGGCTGCGTTTTATTTGGAGACTTTTGCAGACTGAGTTTGCTGCTGATATTCTGGGGATAGGCTACAACATAGCCAATGTAGGACTTTAGCCTTTTAATATATTTGCTGCATTGGATCAGTCTTTCTAGAACAGGCAAGAGCTTTCTAGCCTCACGTCAGCAGCACCGCATCACCCATATACATTAAAACAACCAGCGGATGGCGGGCGGGTGCGGATTTGAAAATTGGTCAAAAAACGTTGGTGCGGATGGATGGCGGATGGATGATAAGTTTTGCTATGCGGTTACGGTTGAAATAATAGCCCATCCGCGCATCTCTAACACACACACACACACCTTTACCCCCCCCCCCCCCCACACACTCACAAGTGAAAACACTCACAGAGAGGCATACATATACACAAAAGCAAACACACACATGCACACACTCATTTACATACACAAAAGTTGCAAGAGTAGGGGATGCAGTAGGAGATGGAGACAAATTGGCAAGCGTTATTTATTTTTAACTGGGCATCAGTCTTTGGGTGACAATGACAGTACATACTGTGGTACCTGACATGCAGAATACCTACTCTGACTACGCCACCCCCTAAACCCAGGCGGGAGAAACCTATAAGCTCTCTAACGTGTCTGGTTCTCGGCCTTCCCCACAAAGGAACAGTTAACAAAAGGCATATGCGAAATACTCAAATTTATTACAAATAGTATAAATACAATCCAGAATGTAAGTAAGAAAGACTGCATGGGAGAACTGGCTGAGACTCATTAGGGTAATAAGGTCGGGTCAGCACACACAGCTCCCGTCTTGGAGAGGGGCCCTGGTGAGAGAGGGAGAGAGAGAGACAGCAAACCCAGCACCACAAAAGAATGCAACACGGCAAGCACTGCAAACACAAGAAGTAAATACCACTACAGGATACCACTACAAAATACCACACTGTGTTGTTTACCAGTACACACCGAGAATCTCCCTCCATGTGGCACCCAACCCGAAAGGAGCAGTACTGAGTTGCGGATCCGGCCTTGTACAAAGACAGCCTATATGATAGGACAAAAGAGGAACAGCCAGCTCCCAGCACAAGCAGTTATAGAGAGACAATGCAAACAAACAAAAAGACAAACAAAATGAAAGCAAACAAACAAACCCAAAAACTAACAGTAAAACAGTGGCTGGCCTGGTCCCTTTTAAAAGAAATGGTACATATTAGTTACCATGTACATTCCACAGCACAATTACACAATGGACATATGTAGTAAATATAAGCCTACTTTGCAAGAGCGTTCACTACTCCCCACAGCACAGTGACACAGGAAGAAAGGAACATTCCAGTGCTACAGATTTAAAGAAACATAGTTAATTGATTTATAACTACCAATGTAAACAAACAACTAAGATCATGAATATAAAACAAATTACCAGAGCTTCAGTGTCTGTAGCCCAGCACTCATAAATCTTAAAATCAGGCAGTCACCTCAGTGTCCTCCATGAAGAGTGAAACACATGGTTCTAGCATTCACCCTGATAAGTTAAAACAAGTCATGAGAAGTGAGTTCTACAAACACACACACACACACTGCATGGAACTAGTGATGGGACATTCGACACTGAGCCACCGAAGCTTGTATCACTCCCGTGAAGCAAATTGTTTCGACACGGTGTGTTGGGGCTTGTATCAAATTGGAATAAGCACGTGACTGGTGACGTCCGAAGCTTCGAACGTCACCGAAGGGTTTTGCTGGTTTCAAAAGTTTGCTGCTGCGCTGATACCCAACAGGAGCAACACTGCTGTATTCTCTGTAGCCTACTGCTGTAATTTAACAAAACCTGTGTCACGTGTCTTAGTTACTCAGCAATCATTGTTGCTGAAGAACTTTTTAAAGTTTTTAAGTCAAATTTCAAATATTTTTTGTTATTGCATAAGCCTAATAAAAATTCCTCGTAAAGTGACTCACGAGGATTGAACCCACGTCGCTAGATTTATCGTCCTCATCGCTACCTCTACTCTATCGTAGGCATATGGCAAGAATGGATGTTCATGAACTATTTTATTTCTAACAACGGCCTGTTTAGTTCTAAAACACACTACCTAAATAATGCCTCTTGGTTATGAGTAGGCTATGACAGTTTATTGGATAAGGCCTACACTTTATTTATTTAAAGTAAATTGATATTGCCACAAAGCAGACGGCTGCATTTCATGCTGCAGTTTGTTAAAACCGACTGAACACACATACATTCAAACGCTGAACACACTAGGCTATATTAAAACATTATACCCTAGTTCTAATTAATTTATTTAATTTTCAGTCATCCTAGCTGAACACACTAGGCTATATTCAAACATTATACCCTAGTTCTAATTAATTTATTTAATTTTCAGTCATCTCATGTCATGTGTCCATTCTGTCCTTCATGTTCATGTTGTAAGCTTCGTTCGGGCGTGTCGAATTCATAGCCGCTGTCATTTCTGCTGACCACCAGATGTCACTGTGTTGTCTTCGATGCTTTGATGCTTCGGATCATTTTGCGATACAATCAGGAAGAAGCTTCAAAAGCTTCACAAGGCTTCGTTCGCCCATCACTACATGGAACATCATATTCATTACCTGCATGACAGGGGACCTTAACAGTCACAAAGAGCAAGTGGTGGAAGCAGCAAGAGAATGTGAGCTCTCAACAAACCAAACTTTATAACTTCCTAGTTAGTCATGTGACCTGCCCCATGTGACCACGCTTGCAGTCACACAAGCCACACTGGTTGCCAGTGCAGGTGGGCACATAAACCAGAAATCCCCACATCCCCACATATTGATAGCTCAACATGCAGGTCTATTAGCTGCTCCATTTTTCTGACCCCATGCTGCGCTTGCACCCAATCTAAGCTCTAGATGTTTACAAACATTGAAGGGGTCTATAGGTTTAGTCAGAGTTTTTTTTCTTTCTCTGATTCCTGATAAGTCAAATAGTGTGCATGTCCACATACTACGGGATACTGGGGCAGCTCAATCGGCTCTGTTAGCTGGTGTTTTACCACTTTCAGATTGTACTGCCACAGGAAGTCATGTTTCAGTCTCAGGTTTTGAAATGACTAATGTTCAGTTGCCTCTACACGGATCCACCTGTCTACTATGCTGATCACTGGTGACATTGTTGCTGGAGTGTGTCACTTATGTCACGGACATCTCATTCACAGACCGCAACATAAAGGGAGACGACCACAAATCAAAAAAATCAAACAGATAATGTATTGAAAATAGAGCAAAATGATAAGCAACGAATATCTAGGGGAATATCTATCTATTTGCGAAAACAAAAGACAGAAAGAGTTAGTGAGATAAAAGGAGAGAAAACGGAGAAATGAAGCAATGTGCGTTTGTCAAAAGGAAATCAAGTAAAGTGCCAACGAGGGCCTACAGAGAGAGGGAGAGAGAGAGAAAAAGAAGAGAGAGAGAAGAGAGAGAGAGAGGAGAGAGAGAGAGGGGAGAGAGAGAGAACACCTTTTATAGCCCCACCTTCAAATACAAATGCACCTCATAACGTCATTAGCCCAGGCAGGCCCAGCCCTGCCCGTGCACTGACAGGCCAGGACCTGAAGGGGCACAGGGGGTCGTAACAGACCTAAACATGAAATTTGTTTTTGAGCACGGATGGAACTATGGTGAAAGCCCATTGGTTGTTTGTCACCATCATTGAAGACAAATAATTGGACATTGTGCACTACGCTCTCTATGTTGTAACCTTTACTGTGTAGTAGTAGCATTGCATAATACAAGCCTGTTGCGGCAGTAAATACATCACAGGGTTTTTCTGACCTGGAAATTCCCCTGTTGTGCCACAAGTACACTGAGATATCCGTTGGCTGCTCCTTGCAAGCATAAAAAGCCACGCGACTTCAGTAAGAGTGTTAAAGCGGAACACTGGATCCACCTGAGAGAAGGTGAGTGTCTCATGGAAAACCAACACAGGAAGATACATGCACACTAGAGGCACACTGGAAAAACAGTTATTATGTAGAACAGCAGATACTGTATGCAGCAGATTATTTTAAATGTGTTCAATTGTGGAGTTATAACCTTATTTACATTTTACCATTTAACTGTCCATTTAAATGTCCAAGCAGCTGTTAGGGATGCGTTTTATGTAAGGGATAACGGCCGCCGAGGTGTACTGTTATACGGAATTAATGCGCTCGACACTGCGCTCTGCCCAAGTCCATTAAAACCATTCCGTATAACTGGACACACCTCGAAGGCCGTTATCCCGCTTATCACCCGGTTGCCACTGTAAAGCCAAGGAAACACGCGGTTCCGTTTAAAAAGAAGCTCACTAGTTCAGCTTGTTGTACAACTTTCGTTGGCCCTATAACAGCGATAGCATGGACAGTTAGCTTGTTTAAAGGAATTATCCGGAGTAAAATGCACTTTATATCGATTTCCGGATGATTGGGGGTACATACGTTGAGTTGACATCAAAATTATGTCATTCGGATGTGTTTTGAGAAAGTTCAATTGTACCGTTTTCAGTCACAACTCGTAGCCTGGAAGTGAGCGGGGCATTTCAATTGCGCCGCTACAAAACGCTATTTTTGTACCTCTTCTACAGTTCCAAACAACATAACACTTACGTGGTAGTGAGTAGAGGGTCCCTAAAAAGGCAATGAAGTTGTATGGACTGGACTATGTTTTTTTTTTTTTTAAAACGGCGACGAAATTGTGAATTTCCAGAGCGTGTTACACAGCAATAAGACTCCTACGGACTTTCCCCTCAAGGTGGCGGCAAAGATGGCAACATTCCCGGAAAGGTACTGGCTTGATGAAATTCATTCTGGACTCTCTATTCGACCACATAAAGACCTCGGGATACTTCGGTTTGGCTTTAGGGACCCTCTACTCACTACCACGTAAGTGTTATGTTGTTTGGAACTGTAGAAGAGGTACAAAAATAGCGTTTTGTAGCGGCACAATTGAAATGCCCCGCTCACTTCCAGGCTACGAGTTGTGACTGAAAACGGTACAATCAAACTTTCTCAAAACACATCCGAATGACATAATTTTGATGTCAACTCAACGTATGTACCCCCAATCATCCGGAAATCGATCTAAAGTGCATTTCATTCCGGATAATTCCTTTAAAGTTGATTCCATTGCTGCGAAGCCTGCCTCCAGGCTCAACCGTCGCCCTACTATCGTTGTTATAGTTACCATTCATAAGCATTGATATGGAACGGTGATTAAACTTTTTTTTACCAGATCTACTTCATAGGTGTCCCGTTATTCAGAATTAAAAGCCACCCCACCAGCCAATCAGAAAAGAGTATTTCTTCTCTCCGGGTGATAATGCATTGAATAATATTGATAATATTGCATTGCATTGCATTGCATTGCATTGTAATGTTTTGCCTACACATAGAACACATAGAACACATAGAACTGTTTAGGTCTAAATACAACTCTTTTGGCACATACATAACACCATTCTATCATCTTTTTTATTTCAGGATGACCACCGGAAGGCCAATAACCATCTTATTACTTGGGATTTCTATCAGCCTTCTAGCTGCAAACTGCTCACAGCAATGTAGAATAGAAAATAACTGGGCGTACTGTAGTGGAAGATCTTTAGTACAGGTGCCACCATTGCCCCCCCACATCACCCATGTGGACCTCAGTTTAAACTACTTTCATAATCTCAGTGAAGATTCTTTCATAGGCCTGGAGAGCCTTGTGCATCTCGACCTTGGATCACAGCGTGTCAGAGGTCTCGTCATCAAGAATAACACTTTCCGAGGACTGTACAACCTAACGTTTCTTCACTTGGGGGACAACAGGGGAATGCAGATTGAGACGGATGCATTTCAGGGCCTGTCAAACCTCCGGACTCTTGTTCTGTTGCACTGTGACCTTGATGAGCGCATTCTTTCAGGCAACTATCTGCGGTCTCTGCTCTCCCTTCAGGAGCTGAACGTCTTTGGCAACAACATAAAGCAATTCACACCAGCTATGTTCTTCAGAAATATGACAAATCTCAGTGTTTTAGATCTCTCCATTAACCGAATGAAATCTATATGTGAGAGCGATTTAGTTGCCTTTCAAGGTAAGCACTTCAGGCTGCTCAGTCTGTCCTCCGTTCACCTGACTGACATGAATGCGTGGACTTTTAACTGGACAAAATGTGGAAACCCCTTTAAGAACATGTCATTTGACACTCTCGATTTATCACTTACGGGACTGAGCACCAATAAAGCAAAATGGTTTTTCTCTGCTATTCTGGGCACCAGGATTAACCATCTGATTCTCCGTTCAAATATCATGGGTTCAGGATTTGGGACCAGCAACCTCAAGGATCCAGATAGACTCACATTTGAACCTCTACAATTCAGTGGCATTAAATCCATTGACCTGTCCAAAAACTTTATCAATGTTATAAAGAACTCTGTTTTCACACCGTTGGCTAATTTGACAAGCATAACAATGACAAGTAATAAGATAAACTCTATAGAGAAAAATGCATTTCTTGGCCTGACAGATTTACAAAAGCTAAACCTCTCTCATAACCTCTTAGGAGAAATTTATTCCCATACATTCATGAATCTGCCCAATTTGAGAATTCTAGATTTGTCACAAAACAACATTGGCGTGCTTCAGTATCATTCCTTCCTTGGGCTTTCACATCTACGCTTTTTAAATCTCACAGGAAATTGCCTGTTGTCAGTGTACAATCTCTCCCCCCTGCCCAGTCTGCAAGAGCTGCACCTGGATGATAACAAAATTGCATCAGTGCATGGACTACAGACTACAGTGAACAGTGCAACCACAGTATCTCTCAATAAAAACAGACTGGACAATATGCAGGATTTATTCACCATACTGGCTAATTTCCCCAATATTACACAAATCAGTGTTGGGGACAACTTAATATCCTTTTGTTCCACTAGTTCAAAGAGTTCAATACCATCTAGTAACAGGATGAGAGAGCTTCATCTGCAAAACAATGCTTTGCAGTTAATATGGGAAAGAGGACATTGCCTGCATTTATTTGATCAGCTCAGTGAACTGTTATTTCTGTCTTTAAGTTTTAATTTACTAGAGTCCCTACCAGATGAGCTATTTAAAGGCCTGTCCTCTCTCTACAGTTTGGATTTGTCCCACAACTCTCTAACCCATCTTCCAGAGCGCATATTTCCAGGGAGTCTGAAAGTGCTGGACCTCTCCGACAACTTCCTCAGTAGTCCGGATCCAGGACTCTTTCGTTCTCTCAGTGTCGTTGACCTGAAAAAGAACCGTTTCTCCTGTGACTGTGACCTGAGGGCTTTTCTTGCTTGGGCAAAACAGGCCAAAGCAACTTTGTTCACTCCGATTTCGCAACTGTACTGCGAGTTCCCCAAAGCACAGCGTGGTGTTGCAATCGCAACCTTCACCACCCGCTCATGTGACCAGTGTCCCTGCAACTGTCCCTGAAACAGGATTTGACTTTAGAGGTCACAGAGTCGGGTTGAGCTGTTAGTCCTGCTTTAATGTACAGCATTATCTTGAAGACTATACTGCAGGAAGTCAAAATAATAAGCAAGAAGTACAAAATAGATATCAAGTATTTGTTGTATGTCCTGTGGCAAATGGAGAATCAGGTCAGACAAGTTCATACTGGTGATATCAAAAACAAAGTAAATAACCAGAGGAAATGCACAATGTCTAACAACTATTTATTGATTATTAATGATTTGTATATGTAAATGTAGTCTAGCCCTCCCAAACACATATTTTGTTGAGACTAAATATAATTATAATGTGCAGAAAGATTTTTTTTTTTTATCATAATGGAATTGAGAAACTTTGGAAAGGTGTAGTAAAAAGAATGTTATGTGAAGGATTTTTTGCCTTTATATCACTATATGCTAAAGAATGTTTCTGAAAGGATGTATTGTAACTGCATAACATAGGCCTACTGATGTATTGTAAGTATTTATGTGAGTGTTGGCACCTACCACTAGGTGGTAGTATCTGTAAATTAAAGACTGGCACCATTAAAAAAATAAAACCATGAAATTGCAGAATCTCTTGGGAAGCTATTGCACAATAGTTGTTATGGGAGTGAATGTCTTTTCAAGATTAAATCTGGGGATTTTGTATTACTAAAACAGGAGCCATGAGACCGAACACCAGCATATTTTAGCAACTCATCATCAATCTAATCTGTATCATTCTTTCCCATGCATTTTCCAGTGGGGATTGACATTGTGGAAAATGACAAGTCATACTTTTAAAAAAAATCTATTTTGCAGGCATGCATGCCCTATGACTTTTGCACTATAACAATAGGCCTATATTATGTCAAAAGCTCTCTCTCTCACACACACACACACACACCTTGTTAATAATATTACATTTTTAGATAAGACTTATGTTGGGGACCACTGTATTCAAAGTAGGCCTATTCGAAGTCCAATGTTGGAATTAAAGTTGTCGCACGTTGCCACACTTATTTGAAGACAACTGTGTAAACAGTACATGGAACTTAATTAAAACAGAAAAAATGCGAGAGCGCCATTTTTACAAGGCTATTGTCTAAAAACTCGGTGGTTTGTTTAAACATGGGATACACCTTGTCAGAGAGGAAGTTGCTGGGCTCCAATGGCTGAAGAAGCTTAGCCTACAGTCGCGCTACACGACGTGAGGCAAGGCACCCTGGATTTTCTAAATCCCAAACTGGGACAAAATCGTTCAGGTATGTGTCGATAAAGTGTGTTGAATTTAATATGTGAAGTTTAGTGGTGTAAAATGCATTCGTGGCGTTGTCAAACTTTGTCCATATGAACTGAGGATGAATGCGAAGAACAAACATGACTCAATCGATCGAAGATGTTATTTTTCCGCACGCTTCTGACAGGACCCTTTTGATATGAATGTGCGGAGAATGTAATGCTCCCAAAAGTGTCGTGGAGTAAGCTATCTTTGGTATTTGCTAACTTCGTCATACAGTCCTTGCTAGGCTATTTAATGGCAATTGTCTTTGCCACATTAATTCAGAAACGGAAGTTTGGGTTATTGACATATTGAATATTGAAATGAAGACAACGTCTAATTGGCACAATCTGATAATCTAGGCTGTGTTTGCTGGACGTTTACGCTCTGCCGGGAAGCACGCTTGTAACATCTAACTGCTGTTGAACAGCAAACAGCTATGATCTTAGACCATAATCAGACCATTAACTCCAAATACGTTTTTAAAAATATTCAATATGATGCTTAGATTGAAAATGTAGCATTGCCCATGTCCCTTTGAAATAAAATTATTGGATGGCCACTAAGAACTTAATGTAATATTCTCAGCTCTGCATGATAAATGGACACTGCATGGACATTCTGTTGTGCAATGTTTGAGAAGGTGCCAGCACTACCATACAATTTCACATCATTCTGACTTTTATTTTATTCCAGGATGACCACCAGAAGACCAGCAATAACCATCTTATCACTTGGGTTTTTAATATTTCTTCTACTGGCAAACTGCTCACAGCAATGTAGAATAGAAAATAACTGGGCGTACTGTAGTGGAAGATCTTTAGTACAGGTGCCACCATTGCCCCCCCACATCACCCATGTGGACCTCAGTTTAAACTACTTTCATAATCTCAGTGAAGATTCTTTCATAGGCCTGGAGAGCCTTGTGCATCTCGACCTTGGATCACAGCGTGTCAGAGGTCTCGTCATCAAGAATAACACTTTCCGAGGACTGTACAACCTAACGTTTCTTCACTTGGGGGACAACAGGGGAATGCAGATTGAGACGGATGCATTTCAGGGCCTGTCAAACCTCCGGACTCTTGTTCTGTTGCACTGTGACCTTGATGAGCGCATTCTTTCAGGCAACTATCTGCGGTCTCTGCTCTCCCTTCAGGAGCTGAACCTCTTTGGAAACAACATAAAGCAATTCACACCAGCTATGTTCTTCAGAAATATGACAAATCTCAGTGTTTTGGATCTCTCCATTAACCGAATGAAATCTATATGTGAGAGCGATTTAGTTGCCTTTCAAGGTAAACATTTCCAACATCTAAAATTATCCACTGTCCATCTTGTTGACATGAATCCGTCAGATTTTAACTGGACAAACTGCGGAAACCCCTTTAAGAACATGTTGTTTGACACTCTTGATTTATCTCTTAATGGACTCACAACTGAAGAAGCAACACTGTTCTTCTCTGCCATTATGGGCACAAGGATCAACCATCTGATTTTCTATTCAAATAACATGGGTTCAGGATATGGATTCAACAACTTCAAGAATCCAGACAGATTCACCTTTGACCCTCTAAAATTCAGTGGCATTGAAATCATCGATTTGTCCAAAAACTCTATCAACATTTTAAAGTGGGCGGTGTTCAGATCATTATCTGATGTGCTGATCATGTCTTTGGCAGGCAATAAAATTAATCAGTTTGAGAAGGGTGCGTTTGTTGGACTTACACATTTGCAGAGGCTTAACCTCTCTAATAATCTCATAGGAGAAATTTACGAACATACTTTCCAGAATCTGCCTAACCTAATATTGCTAGATTTGACAAATAATCACATTGGTGTAGTTCAGCATAATTCATTCTCGGGATTGTCCAATCTGCTTGCATTGGATCTCACGGGAAACTCCCTCACCTCAGTCTATACCTTTGCACACTTGCCGAATCTGCAAGAGCTGCACTTGGACGACAATAAAATCGGTTTGTTATACAAACTGGGGGATGTCGCAAGCAGTGCAACCACAATCAGGGTAAATAATAACCGACTCAGGAATATGGAAGACTTGTACATCATATTGGCTACCTTTCCCAATATTGTAGTACTCAATTTCGGCGATAACTTCCTTTCATTTTGTGTCCATAATTCAAACAATTCAATACCATCTAGTAACAAATTGGAAGTACTTTACCTGCACAACAGTGCTTTGCAGTTAATATGGGGAAGTGGACTGTGTCTAGATTTATTTGACCATCTTAATAAAGTACAGAATTTGTACCTTAGTTTTAATCAACTGGAGTCCCTACCAAAGGGCATTTTTAAAGGCCTAACATCTCTTCATTATTTGGACCTGACCCATAACTCTCTGACACATCTTAAACAGGATGTGTTTCCGTTGAGCCTTAAGCTTCTGGACCTCTCCTACAACCTACTCAGTAGTCCGGACCCAGACGTGTTTCGCTCCCTCAGCGCTATCGATCTGAAAGTGAACCGTTTCTACTGTGACTGCAATCTGAGGGACTTTCAGGCTTGGGCCAACACCACCAATGTAACGTTTGCGACCCAACTTTCAGACCTGCAGTGCGAGTTTCCCCAGGAGGTACGAGGCGTGGCCCTCTCCAACTTCACACCTGACCAGTGCGAGGAGAACGACGAGCAGCTGGCGCAAGTGCTGCAGTTCATCCTGTTCGTAAGCTGTTCCACGTTCCTTGCGACCGTCACCCTCGGCTCCATCGGCTATGCCCGATTCCGGGGGCACGCCTTTACCATTTACAAGAAGCTGAAGATGAGAGTCATCGAGGGCCAGCCCCAGGTTCCGCCGCAACTCGACAACCTCCAGTACGACGTCTATCTGTGCTTCGCAGAGAACGATTTTGTCTGGGTGGAGTCGGCTTTGCTGCAGAGATTGGACTCGCAGTTTGCCGAGCACAATCAGCTGCGCTGTTGCTTTGAGGCGCGGGACTTTATCCCCGGCGAGGATCACCTGACCAACATCAGGAGTGCCATATGGGGCAGCCGGAAGACGCTGTGTGTGGTGTCCAAAGAGTTCCTGAAGGACGGCTGGTGCCTAGAGGCCTTCATGCTGGCCCAGAGGAGGATGCTTGAGGAACTGAAAGACGTCTTAGTCATGGTCATCGTTGGTAGCATACCCCATTTCCGACTAATGAAGTACGAGCCAATCAGAGCATTCGTAAAGAATCGAGAATACCTTCAGTGGCCGGACGACACCCAGGACATAGAGTGGTTCTTTGACAGGCTCATAGTGAAGATTTTTAAGGACTCAAAGGTCAAATGCCCCAAGGGACAAAAGGATGGACCAGATATTGAGTTAAATGCAGTCAGACAAGTCGGGACTTGAGACCTTTTTTTGCATAGTTTTTTATTGCCATGAAAGTACATCCCACAAACTCAAACCCTCAAGCATGGCACAGATGATCTGATGATCACAGATGAGACTCTGGAGGCCTTAAAATACCATGGATATTTTCTGCCATAGCTTGTGTTTGTCAAAAGTTGTTCTTGCTTGAATGGCAGCCAGCAACAGAACCAGACAGCAGATATAAAATGGTTTTGGCGTACGTCTGATCCAGATCTGCTTTTGCTGTTGGTTGAGGTTGTATTGCAAGGTACCCCCCTGCAATTTGTATAAATGAGTATTTGTGTCCAAACTTTTGACTGGTAGTGTATATCAATCAAGGGCCTGATTTAGATAGATGCACCAAAGCAATGGGAGAGTGGTTACCCATATCTAGCTCAAAAGATACTACCAGTCTTCTGCTTTAAAAGTCTGTAAGGAAATGGCTAAAGAAGAGGCCCATCCATTCACTCACCTTGCCAATTATACTGCACAAACATTCACTATCAGTTTGCTTCAGTGTGTGGAAGAATGTGGTTCTTTGTGTTTTTTTTGTACTTTTGTTCCCATTTTTCTAAAAATAGATTTTGATGACTAATGTGTGAAAGCAAATCTGTTTTTTTATGAGATTTGTCTTTTGAGAAAAATGAATCTGGTCAACATGCCCAGGAGATCATGTTCATTCCCACAGACTAAAAGAGAATATACACAAGTTTGTTCTGTTTTTCCACCAATAGAGGGTACTATAAGCTTTGGCTGCAGCTTTTCAGCCATAAATAAATTAATAAATAAAACTACTTGGTCATGTTCGAACCTCATACAATAATATATTTCAAAAGACGTGTTAGTAGCATATTTTATTATTAAATAAACATTATTTTAGAAAGTGACTTCAATCTCTAAATCTTATTGGGTGGAAAGACTATTCTTTCAAGGGGTGGTCTTCTAGTTGTCTTGAGCCATGAAGATATTCGTTTGCAATTTGTAATTTCTCTTTTATCGCTCCTTTCGTAATACATCCTGTGCCACTATTAGTATTTTTAAATCAGCACTTCCCATTGTATCTCACTTTCACCATACTTCTCATTGGAGACCACACATTACAAAACAGGATGTCATAAAGGGGAAATTAACTTTGAGAGAGAACACAGATGACAATGCTGTCACTGACTAGCATGATCCAAAGGAAGTTGTCCTGAAAGATGTTTTTTTTTTTTATTATTAAAAATATGTGCATTCACTATTGTATTGGTGCAATGAATGTTACCAAACTGCATAGCCTATGTGTACTCTAGTGGAACTAGAATCCTAGTCAGAGGATGACACAGAAATTTTAAATGTCTCCCACGAGATTAATTTGATCAGTCTTTTGGATATTTGTATGGTAAACAAACCCCTGGTGTTCATTTATTCACGGATACATGATGAAAGACACACAGATGACGTCCTCCTATAGCTGCACCTGAAATGTCCAGGAAGACACAAGCATGATCAATATTGAATGAGAAGTATTAAACCAGCACTAAAGTAAATAGATACAAAGAGCTCCCCCGTCACAAAATATAGATAAAGCAATATTGAGCTGGTTAATAATATCCAGGGACATTGTAAAGTGGCATGAAGATATCCGTTTTTAAACATGTATGATTGCACCATTAACACATCTGTCTCACACACATGGTCAAAAGAACATCTGCATTGCATGTCTACCTTACCTCCATCCAATGTGTTATAGAGAAGTGTATATTGTATTTGATAAAAAATATATATATATGAGTATAAGTATATATACCCTTTTGAGGGAAATCTGTGAATTAGTGAAACACACTCAGCACACAGTGAGCACACAGTGAACACTAAGTGAGGTGAAGCACACACTAATCCCAGCGCAATGAGCTGCCTGTGCTCGGGGAGCAGTGGGGGGTTAGGTGCCTTGCTCAAGGGCAGTTCAGCCGTGCCTACTGGTCGGGGTTCGAACCGGCAACCCTCTGGTTACAAGTCTGAAGCGCACAACCAGTAGGCCACGGCTGCCTTTGTATTTGTATTTTTTTTCTTCTTAAAAATGTTTGCCATGAGGCATAGGCCTGTCATATTACAATAATAATACAATACAATACAAATGTGTTTCTGTGTTTGTGAGATACATGCTTTTTGAGAAGACTTCAAAATGTTTACCTTAAGATGCCAGCGGGTTGAATGTTTGCTGCATGAATAGATGACCCGTTGGAGCTTTCTTTGCTAATTTCCTGTTGAGATTTTTTCATTTCAAAGAGGCTCTTTTTATGGTATAAATGCATGTATTCCAAGCTCAGTCATATCGTATGGTGTATTTACCATGCAATTATTTTCTGAGCGGCTTATCTTTGTAAAAAAAAAAAGCACTAGTATGCATGTCGGTGTACACGCTCTATCATTTTTTTAACACTGACCTCCGTGTGACATTTGGGCTCATTTCCTGTGTGCATCCTGGTAGTGTGTCAATACCCAGCCACCCCCCTAAAAAATAATATAAAAAAGTAAACCCACAACTCCTCCTCCTTACAAATTCACCACCAGGAAGGAAAAAAAAAAACAGAAACTGACTGAGGATTCAGTGATGTTTTCCACACACTGGCAATGGTTCTCTGACTGGAGAAACCCACTCATTACGAAGGGTAAGGAGATCTGTGGAGGCTACATAGACATTCACACCATCAGCCAAAGGTAGAGAGAGAGTATTATTCGATGTTGGGAATGTATTCAGCTGCAAAGATGCAAAGAATTTGCAGGCTTCTTCAAAAACAAAGTAACTTCTATCAGGATGTCCATTAGTAACACAGGTAATAAGTTAGTGCACCCAATAGTGAACAGTAACAGCCCCCCCCCCCCCATTTAATTTTTTTTAACACTATTATGCAATCTGAGCTCAGCAAAATTGTAACCCAGACCAGCTCCTCAACATGTGCTCTGATTCCTCAAACACATATGATAATTTGGCTCCCTTTATTCTCAAGATAATATACCTCATTAGAAACAGGTATACCGGTATTGCTACTGGTTTTAAAACCGCTGTCGTGAAACCTCTACTTAAGTCAAATCTTGACCATACTATCCTGAGTACAGGCTTTTATCACCTTTCCTGAGCAAAGTACTTGAACAAGTTGTCTGTAATCAACTTAATACCTTCTTCAACGTTACCGTTTTCAAATACTATCTTTTTTTTCTTTTTGTATGCATTGTACCTATTTATTATATGTATTTATTCTATGTATGTCTACACTGTCTTAATAGTATGGATCTATTTGGTGTCTGAAATAAAGATTTGATTGAAAACTGTATTCTCGAAAAAAATTCCAATCAGGTTTTAGATCAAATCACAGCACAGAAACGGCCCTAGTAAAAATAGTTAATGATCTTAGACTTGCTACTGACTTAAATAAAGTTTCAATCCTTATTTTTTAGATCTGAGTGTAGCATTCAACACCATTGATCATAACGTTTTAATTCACCGCCTTGCGAAATGGTCTCTCTGATAATGTTTTAAACAGGTTTCAAACCTACATTACTGGCAGAGATTTTTATGTCAGTCTAGGGGATCATGTGTCTGCAAAACATAATTTGCCCTTCGGTGTGGCCTGTTAGGAAACATCATAAGTCAGCATAATGTCAGCAACAATTTCTTAAAGCTAAATGACGATAATCAAAATCAAAACGAGACACCATTCTTAGTAATCTTGGGAACCTGGCACACCAAGTCAAATGAAAAGTAACATCGTAGATACATTACAGAGTTGAGCTTCAAGCCACATATCAGAAAAGTTACCCAGACAGCTTATTTCCACCTGAGAAACATTGCCAAAGTGCAGCCTTTTTTTAACACCACAAGATGCAGAGAAATTAATCCATGGCGTCATCACTAGTAGATTACACTACAATGCACTTTTTACAAAAAAAAACATATAAAGAAATTGGAACTCATACAGAACTCTGCTGCTAGACTTTTAACCACAAATGAATCTTAGATCTTCCATGCTAATCTTTTAATCGTCCCCAAAGTGCTCCACAAGCAAAGCTGAGAAGATGCTTTTGGAACACCCTGCCTCTGTACATCAAACAGGCCAATTCTGTAGACATTTCTGAAAGAGACCTGAAAACATGTACACCTGTATAAGAGAGCTTTTACCCTGTAACCTATTTCTTTACATCAATTCACATTTTACTGATGTTTTTTTAATGCTGCTATTTACAGGGTCCTATTTTCGCGGCATTAATAGTAGTGTATTTGTTGTTGTATCTATCTCTTGTGAAATTGTTTACCTAACTCTAAATCTCTGACGTTTTATTTACTGATTTGCTTGTTTGTTTGTTTGTATTATTACAACTTTTCTTTTTCTTCTTTTCTCTATTATTGGGTCAAATGCTCCAAATGTAAAGCACTTTGAGCTGCATTCTGTGTATGAAAGGTGCTATGCAAATAGAGCTTATTATATTGTAATTGGTTAAGGTTAAGGCATGATTTTGCTTTAGGTCAGTTACATAAACATTAGGAGTAGCCAACTAGCTAACATTATCCAAGGTCTGCGTCCAGTAATTATGGAAGTGCTTCCAACGTTTTTTCTAGTGCAGATGTCACTGGTGTAGTGATAGTGCAGGTTTACAATGACAGGAGGATGATCAGTGTCTGTGTTTATACAAAATTATAGTCCATTAGTTCATTTTTATGTCTTAATGACTCCTCGTTTTCCATGTCTTGGCCTAAAAGCAAAATGCTAGGAGCTGCCAAGTTTTTAGATGAAATAAGCTGGATTCTGACTCAACACTGGTTTATTTTACATTGTGAGTCTACTTCATTTTTTAAAAAGCCTGAGATAATTTTTTCTTTTAGCAGTTTAAAAGTGCAAACTTTGCAATTTAACATAAGGTCACACAAAGACTGATTATTTCAAGGTTTTCAAAGTGATACACAGTAATACAAAGCTTGTGAAAATACCATTTTCAAAATGAAGTGCAGTGTTTCAACATTCACAACATGCTTGAGTGATTAAGGTGGATTGGTGGGATGTGGGGGAACATTATATAAAATGTTGTATATTATTGGAATACGTTGTATTTTTTATTTCATTTTTTCATATGTGAATTATTGACCAGCATGATAAACATGCCTAGGACTTGGCCTGGTTATGTGTGAGCTCACAGGACTAAGATGGGTGCGTTCTGGCTGGCACTGGAAATGGAGTTGGCAGTTCTCTTGCCACATTTCACAGAGATGCCACACACTCACACCACCATCCCCGTCAGCTGCCACTTCCGGTGGAGACTATGGTCTGGCCCATCTGAGTCCGTCAGAAGGCTTATAGTGTTCTACAACCACCCCCGTCCCCTCGTTGCCCTACCCCCAAACATTCTTCAGCACATGGTTGTGGACAGGCCGGGGTGGTGTATGTGGGGTTGAAGGGGGGGGGGGGGTAGGTAAACAAGGGCAAGTTTACACAGGAGACACTGTCCTGGCTGCCCTCCAGCAAGAGGGCCAAGGTGAGAGGTTCCAAAACAATCGCCCTTTTGAGTGACGGCAAAAGCGCAGTCTGTCCGAAACGTACCCCAGGTGATTGGCAAGACTAGACAGAGGGGCTGAGGAGACTGATGCTCCAGACGTAAAGCCCCTCATGCACTGTCATCCCCCCCCCACCCCACCCCTTCACCACCCCCACACACTCTCAACATACTCTCCTGCTCTGACAGCACATCGGTTTATAGAGACAGCAAGGGGTAGGGAGGTGAAGCCACATTCAGACAGGAAGAGACTAGCTGCAATGTTGTGATGTGAGACCGCGGAGAAGGTTAATAAAATTCAGCAACGTGTAGCTTTTACGAGCAGAGTTACCATTGGCAAAGCAAAGCATCACGCGACAAAGTTCAGATAAATCTCAACTTTTAAGGTGCCAAGAGACCAAGGATGACAAGCAAATCGCTTCATGTCTGGATGCGGCTGAAGGGAGGAAGGAGAGGAGCCTGTGAGGGGAAACTAACTGTCCGTGTTTCCCGTGGTCTTCACGACCATGGCAGGATTAAATTGAGCGCGGGCTGGACGACAAGGCCATGGGCACATAGCTGTAACCTGTCCTAGCATGACCACATTCCTGTGTTGTGCTTCCCATTAGACCTGAAGCTCACTACATGCATGACACTGATCACTGTGGTATATATGTGGTAGTGTCAAGTGATCTCTCAGTTTGGGATGTCTACAATGCATCTGAACATTTTTTAAAATGACATCTGCGTCATCACAATGCAACCTTAAAACAGTTAAGTGATGTTTAGTACAATCTACCTCTTTCTGGTGACTTTGACCCATATGTAACAGACTCTTTGTTTAGACTGCTAGTCAGTAAATTGAGTAAATATACAACAGTAATAAACAGAAACAGTAATAATAGAAGTACACACATTCACTAAATAGAGCATTCCCTGCAAATTTTTGATTGACATACATTTGTCATTTGAACTGATTTTGGTTTGTATACCTTTGAGGACCTTGGAGATTAAAAAAGCACAACATAATTTCACTGACGCAAAACTAAATGGCCCTACATCCTGGTTCTAAAGAAAAGTGTTGTTTTAATACACATTTCTGCTTGGTCTTTCTATAATCATTGTAAAACGTACTTCTGATGAGTTGAGACAGAGCTTGTGAAAACCCAGGAAGATGTACAGTAAAGAGATGAGCTATAATTGTGGAAGCGTGCATGTTCTGTTTTGAACTGTTCTATCATACCGTGCATAAAACACAAGGTTTTCCATGGGTGTGGACGGAAAACCAAACACATTAGTGTCCAACGTGTTACTAACCTGCCTGGAATGCAACACTCTCAGATCCTCTGAGGTAAGAGTGCGGCATTCAACATAAAACACCTTTTCATAGCACAAGTCTTACATCCCGAATATGCAGCCACTGCCTGAGGCCTGAGCAGACAAACTTAGAAAAGCTCCGACAGCCCTGCAGACAATGCAACAGGTGTACCACTAGCTTAAACTGCACCCTTTTCAACAGAGGCCTTTGATTCCACACAATTTAATGTGCATGGAAGGAGACAATCAGGAGTCGGTGACTAACAATCATGCACTCAGTCGCCTTTCTGAGGGAAAGGCATGTGGAATCATGAAGGGTCTTTTTGTGAGGGGGAAAAGTTATAGTGGAATAATTTATTGAATAAATCTGTACGGGAACATAGCCAAAACAGAATGACAAAACATCAGAGGAAAGGCATTATGAAAGGATAACCCATAAATTACTGAAAAAACGCAGCACACCAACAAAAAAAAACAAAAAAAACACAAGGCAGCAATTCTGAGGAACCCCAATCATTTAATATTTGAGGAACACAGCACATGGGCATCTCACATGGCAGGATTTATTTGTTAAGATAATTTAATGAGTTGTTTTTCATTTTGTTGCTTTTCATTTTGATGATCAGCATAAACTTTCTGCGGAGGGTTTTGAATTTATGGCAATGACAGGCACGTTGGCTTCTGCTTTTGGCTTGTTATACTCAATAGAATTGCACTTTCCTTTCAAAGTC
Source organism: Alosa pseudoharengus (assembly GCF_046254945.1). Lineage (NCBI taxonomy): Eukaryota > Metazoa > Chordata > Actinopteri > Clupeiformes > Clupeidae > Alosa > Alosa pseudoharengus. The sequence goes on along the minus strand of NW_027468859.1, from coordinate 26,734,300 downwards.
CTGTTAAAACAGTTCAGTTTTTTCGGGGAGGCTGACGCCGCCTCAGCTTTTCTGCCCCTGTGTTTGAGCTTGCACTTTTTCACACTAGCCTCCTGCATGACGACAGGAGCGTCAGGCTTTTCTGCGTCGCCTTGCGTCTTACGACAAGCGTCCATTGGCATTGCCTGTTTTGCTACACTTGCGCCCACGTGAGCGCATGTTTCGTTTGGAGGGTTCGGACTGCCTTGGGCTTTCCCCCCAAGCCGCTGAAGTTCGTGGCTCGCCGCGCAGGCTGTGTGCGTGTGAACTAACGGAGTGTTCTGAGCAAGTGCGGAGAGGGGGCAGGGCACGTGCGGCATACCGCATGTCCCCACCTGCGGCGTGTCCTCCCCAGCCAGGGTCTCCGGCAGGCCCTGTACCTGCTGCTGCTGGAGGTGCACGGGGTGTACGCAATAGCCCCGCAGGTGACACCCATTGTGGCCTGGCCTAGGGAGTCGCACCTGGGAGCAGGGGTGGAAGTGGGCGGCAGGGGAGCAGTGCATGTAGTGCATGCGGCACTCCATAGGCTGGTACATGGCCTCCAATGAGGGCAGGAGGGTCTGTCCGCCAGGGGTGCCATGGGGGACAGCCAGGGTGTACTGAGGGATGGGGCATGGGGCGTCACCTGAACAGTGGATGGGGCATGGGGCGTCACCTGTGCAGTGGGGGTGGGGGTGGGCGGTCCGCTGTGCTCCCATTGGTTGCGGGAGATGAGGGTCCCCACAGGAGCAGCTGGTGCTGTGTGGGCCGTGGGCGCTCCGCTGGCTAAGCTCCGTCCCGGGGACGCCAAGGCCGTTCTCGGGGCTGGAGCACATGTTGGACGCCGCCACCACCACCCCACCTCTGCTGGGGTCTGGTGTGCCCTTGAAGGGGATGTGGGGGGAGCGAGGGGCAGGGTGGCGCGGGGCAATGCCATTACAGAGCTGCGCGTGTGGCTCGGCGCCGTCCGCCGGGATCTTGTCCAGGTTCCTTCCGTTTGAGGCCAGCGGCTCGAGCTCGTAGTGTTCGTGCTCAACGTCCCCGGCCCGGGAGTCCAGCTGATACTTGCCCACGTGGCAGTGCTTGCCCTGGCCACGGCTGGTTGGGCCGGGGTTCAAGCTCTCGGCGTAGGCTTGGCACTGGAGCTTCTTGGGCAGGGGGATCTGCCCGCAGGTGCCCTGTGGGCCGAGGCAGCGACACATGCACTGGAAGAAGAAGGTGGCGAAGGTCCAGCTGACGCACATGATCAGCATGAGGAAGGTGCCAAGCTGCGTGTATGCCAGGACCGTGGAGGGCATCATCATCGCCCCGGCAACGAAGGTTGTGAGGGCCGCCATGAAGATGGCGGAGCCCATTCGACTTAGGGAGAACACAACCTTGCCCTCCCTGTCAGGCTCAGGGGCTAGGCGGTATGCCACACCATAGTGCACCGCAAAGTCTACAGAAAGTCCAACAGCCACAGATATCGTGACAGACTCCAGCACGTTCAGCTCCCATCCAAGAAGCACCAGCGAGCCCACCGTGACGAAGATGGTCCCAGCGATGGAGATGATGGCGTAGAGGCTGATGATGATGTTCCAGGTGGTCAGGAGCATCACACTGAACGCAACCACCACAGACAGAGCCATGGCGATCAGCGTCCCATTGGACAGGCTGTCCTGCAGGTCGTAGAACTCCAGGTTGCTGACCAACCAGCCATAGTTCAGACCCTTGGGGGCGTTCTTCAACTCCTCCTGGATCCAAGTGTCCACCTCTCGGTAGAACTGGTGCATCTTCTCGTAGGCCAGGGTGAAGAGGTAGGTGCTCTGAAACTCCAGCACGATGGCTCGGATGGTGTCGTTAATGTCAAACCTGGGCCCTGGAGTCTTGCTGTCTAGGTGGTATATCGTGCTGCGGTCCAGCTCCATGATGGCCCTTTTGATGCACAGCTCGAACACTTCCTGCTTGTAGGGGAAGGTGGACTGGCTGCAGCAGGGATAGACAGGTGCCTCTTCACAGTCCTGGTTTTCCATCCACTGCTTAAAGGTCTCCATGAAACAGCTGGTGAAATCCTGCTCCTCTGACTGGAACACAAAGCTCTGGTTGCGCAGTTTTTGGCAGAAGTGAAGGATCCACTCCTGGCTAGCGGGGCTAGAGATGTTAAAGGTTGTGTCGAGTGTCAACTTGCCTTTGTTTTTGGGGTTCAGGGGGTCACCGTTGTCCAAGGGCGTCACGCCCCAGATGATGGTGATGGGCATGTGGAGGTCTTCGCCGTGATGGACACGCTCAAACATGAAGAGCTTTTTGTACTCCGAGTCGTAGCGCTCAAAAGGGTGCGAGGAACGGAACACCTGAAACTCGGAGAGCTCCAGCGAGGGCAACTTCATCTTGGGGTTCACGCACACCACGTACGCCCCACCGATGGTAAAGGCCAGGAACCAGAAGAGCCAGAGGTAGCGGAGCTTGATCACGATGCACGGCAGGACCTTCTCGAAAAATATCCTCGAGGCCTCCGACACGGTGAACAAACACTTATTGGCTCTCTGGCACAGGCCGACCCAGAACGTAGTGGTGTTACAGGGACGATGGTGTGGTGACCTGAGGCACGGAAAGATGTTCAGCAGGTATCGCTCGTGAAGAACCACCACCGCCGGCAGCCACGTGACCATCAAGATGTAATTGACCAGAATGGCGGTGCCGGCATAGACCCCGAAGCAGCGGATGGCGGTAATGTTGCTCACGTAGTTGGCGTAGAAGGCAGCCGCGGTGGTGAAGCTGGTGACGAACATGGAGAGGGCCGCGTGTTGCAGCGTCACGCTCACCGTCTCTGACAGTTCCGAGTTGGGCTTGTCGAACTTGGTGTAGTTCCACACGTCACAGAGTACAAAAGCGTCGTCTGCCCCGATGCCCACGAGGATGATGAGTGCGGTGAGATTCATGAAAGGGAAGAACTCGAAGCTGAACACCACCCGATACAGGAAGTAGGAGACGATAAGGGAGCTGATGATGGCAATCATGGTCATGAGGGTGATGAACACCGACCGGGTGTACATGCACATGACGACCAGCACAATCGCGATCGCTATGGCTGGGTACACCGTGTCGGTCAGGAGGTAGTCCTGGAATAGGCTGTGTTTGATACCGAACTCGATACCCGTTATGGTTGTGACGCCATCTGACGCGTTCCAGTTCTCAAAATTGTCCAGGTAGATATTCATCATGGTCTCCCCCTTTTCCGTCGGCGAGAACAGCATGCTGTACTTTAGTGCCGGTGGCTGGTAGTCGGTGCTCTTTGGGTTCAGGAAGTCCTTGTCCACCAGGAAGTGGAGGATCTGGTAGACGGCGTTGTATTTGGTGCACTTGCGTGGCACGTTGGCACACTTCAGCTGATCCTTCCTACGAGTCGACATGTCCCAGCACTCGGGGCCAAGGGTGCCATTATGGTAGTACTTGGCACACGAGCGCAGAATCTTTAGAGTGTGGGAGACGTCCCTCTCGGTGATCTTCTGACAGGACGACTTATTGGTCAGAACGGCGATGTAGTTTCCCAGGGTCCAACTTGGGCAGCAGGAGGCCGCGTTGGTCCGCTGGCACAGGCTCCAGTACTCGTGGTGGGATCGCACCTGTACAAGGATAAAACAGGCAGCTGTTACGTCATAATCCATTAGTTCTAAAGACTTTTTTAAATTAGTTAACCTAAAAACTTCATTTTATTATATAGTTTACTAAACATGTGATTTGGACATTTTAAATATTAAAAAAAAAAAACTAAAACAAGAAGTCTTGATTCTAAATTAATAATATAAAACTCAATGAATATTTCATATTTCATATCATATTTCAACACTTCACATACCTTTATATTGTCAAGATTGCACATAGATTTGATTGCTTGTATGCTCCATAAATTCTTTCCTTCTGCAGAGGCAAACACCAGTCTTGAATACCTGTCACCTGATGGTGCAGACATCAGCAAGTTAACACAAGTTAAAATGTACCAGCAGCCAATAGAAATATAATCCATGACCAGATATGTATGTAGGCATACCTGGCACGTCGCAGAAGAAGTTATCTTTGCTGAAGTCCCACTCTGCTTGCCTCTTGTCTCTCTCATACTGGTCGTCTGACCATCGGTCCTCTTGGTGGCTGTTTAAATTACACAAAGCCTACATTTAGCCACGGGACTGTGCATCTCCATTCAGTTCAATTACATACTACAGTAGCCTTCTTTAATGGCAATGATTAGGAAATGTGGTAGCATGTAAAGTTCTTGAAACAAGTTACATGCTTTGACAACCCCTTCATATTGTAGTGACATTCAGTAGTGAAGTATTTATTTTTGATCTTTCTTTACAGAAGTGTTTCTTTTCTGCTTTTCCATAGGGCAACATTTATCACCGAACTATGGATACATTTATGATGAAGCAGTAAAACACATTTAATATAAAACTACAACAAAACTAAAGCAAACATGAAATGATGACTTTAACTGAACTGACTCTCTGCCTATGACTGGCACACAACTATGACATGACACAATTAAAGACATTCAGTCTGCTGGAAAAAAAAAAAATATGTCTTAAAATGGGAGGCCCTGGCAGGCTCGCCATGACAAAAGACTTGATTCTAGGTTAGAGGTGGAGGAATCCTTGGTCATATTGTTATTATTAGTCATCTCAATTATTCTGACCACTGCCATTATCAGTGACGGGAGCCAGGAGTGGTGCCGACAGAGGTTCAGAGGCGGCCACATCCTGTCCCGGAGACAGGAAGTGCCTTTAATCAGTGCCCTCCCTTCAGGGAAGATGGAGAGAGTGAGCCAGGATAACTCCGCGACCTGCTGACAGGCCGCGCTACAGAGAGACACGCTGATTCTCGCCCCAGATACAGAGAGGATTACCATTCAGCTGCCAGGCGAATGATCCAAGATCAGAGTGGGAAGATGAGCCGCGGAGAAAAGAGCACTGTTTTTTCTTCATGAGAGCGAATCAAGTTGTTTTTTTCGCTCCCAAGTCTATCAACATCATCAATCAATTATTCCCCCCGTCTTGGCCTGAGGCCTAATCCTAATTTGCCTTCATCAGGGATTTACATGAATGTGAGGTAGAGACTAGAGAGGACTTTTCGAATACAAAGAGTGGCCTTTGTTTGTGAGTTTCATTCACCTCTTGGCCTGCTCATCCGCATACTTGAAGGGATAGTTAGCCAGCGTCGCTTTGTATCCAGTGTTCTTCACCATATTGTTCCACGTCACCAGGCGCTGGCCAATTGTGGTGCCCCTTGGCTCAAAGCCCTGTGTAGCATTGTGCGATAATGAATTTACATTAGAGGAATTAAGGACATTACAAAGAGAGTTTAATTGAAGCAGAAACCAAGCTGGCACACGGACATGGGATTCTGGCACTTACAAGTAAGGGGTCGGAGAAGTCGGGCGGATCTGGCACCAGCATGCTAACGAGGGCACAGACTACTATGAGGACTGTGCAGACCCCCAGCACAACCACCGGCCAATCAGCGATGAGCTCTGCATAGCTGGATAAAAAGAAGTGAAGTACTTGGGTTATTTTCTTTCTCTAAATACATGCCCTAAGGGTTCATATATATTTAGCAAGAATCCAGAAGAAAGGGTAATAAAAGTTTGTACACCTAACATAACTTTTACTGCTATATAGAGGCTTAAAAGGTTAACAGTAAAATCTGCTACAGTGAGGAGAAGGAAGACCATGTTCATAATAAACAAAGTAGACTGAGTGTCTTTGGTAACAACACTAACACTATTACTAACAATAGTGATGATTATATATTTGTTCACTGTCAGGATTGGGATGAGAAAAGCAACAGTCAGTCAATCTTTTAGAAGGAGCAATAATGTCGAACTGAGGAGCGGAGATTTATCATGGGGCAGATGGAGTCCAGGTACAAGCCGTTATTTTTCACTTCGATAACTCAGCTGACTCATGACAGGGGAATGATTACTTGGCTCAGAGTGGGTATGATGGGGCCAGACATCAGATTTTGTAACGGGAAAAAAGAGTGGGTGTGAGAGAACGAATGAGAAAGATTGAAAGTGAGAAAGATTGAAAGTGAGCAAGAGAAGGCAAGATTTAGGCATGTCCTACCTTCTGGGGAAGCGAAAAGGCCTTGAAGGGCTGAAAAAGAAGAAAAAATAAAGATCAATCAGGTTTACATTTAGAAGTCAAAGCAACATCCAATCAAAACCAGATTCACTTTCAGGCTTTATGGGAGAAATATGTTTTTTTTTTCATGACATGCTTTCACTCTGCACAACCCCCCCCTTACACACCTTGTGTAGAACAACTCACTCTATTCAAAATGACTTACCCTAGGGGCATCATGATCTTTTTCCCCACTTTCTTTTTTTATTTGGTTAACTCCTTTAAATCAGTATCAGACCTTGTTCTTTTGCTTGACATTTGCCTGGAAGATTTGTTGGGTTATGAAATCGGGAAGAGAAGTAAATAAATAGTCTGGGAATAATTCCGGAAAGGCAGAAACACAAAACAGTTTGCATGGCCTAACCCAAGTTGGGCACAGGTGCAAGACACAGAAACCCAATGACTACAAACAAGAGAGATGTTCAAGTGCAGCTTAGGCTTTATTAACCCAATGGCCCAATGATGACCGGATAGGTCAAGATGTTACAATAAACGGGAGCTTCGGCATATGCTGCATGGACAATAACTCAAGAGAGCTTGTCTTACTGGGCTGCGGGAACAGTCGTGTATTTTTTTTTTTTTTTTTTTAAGATGCGACAGTTTGGCCATAAACGCAGATGTCAGGGATATGCAGTAGGCTTCCCTGATGCCATATGAAGCTTTCAGCTGCGGCAAATTTGTCTGGACTTCCCATCAGAGGCGTCCCCGAGCAGTGGGAAGCCTCCGGGCCAACACGAGAGAGGGAGTAGGAGTCGCCACGAATCAAAAACGCCAACAGATCCTCAGGCAAATGAAAACTATTAAAGAAGGGGGAAGATGAATCTGCCATGCCCCACTAGAGCTCACTAAGAAATGCATACATACATAGATCCACACAGACGAGACTAGGAGCATGATAATAATGAACAAATAGTTTTATGCCCAATACATACATACTGTACACACAGACATACAAAAGTTCTGTTGCTGCAGGCTTGAAATGCCATGCAATGCTTTTTACCAAATGATTATTCTTTTCAGTAAAATATATTCTAGACCACAAGGACAAGGACATCAACAAAGCAGAATTAGGCAAACAATGCGTAAACTGTACTAAACTCAACTATTGATGCATTTTCATACCTAGATCTCCAATGATTGCCCCCTATTCTTGACTAGTTAATTTCAATTGCAATACAAGTCAAAATGCCAACAAGCAAAGGGCTTAGGAGTTTATAAACGCATAATGCACAACGACCGGAAATTAGTCTACCAAACAGGAAGTGAGCTACAAGGATTCCTTGAGGCAGCCAATAGAATGAAACCTACTATGAAACAACTGCATAGCAATATGCCTATAGGGCCAAGAGGTGGCTGCCGTTCACCTCCTTTCCCATTTTTAAAGAGAATCCATGGAATGCTATAATTAGTGGTTGCCATGGCACCGCGCAGCACAGATGAACAAAAGCTATTGGCAGGAATTTTTCACCACAGGGTAACTTCTAGGGAGGCAATAAATCCCTTTAAAGTTCGCTAGACATGTTAATACGCCTACCAGATGTTGTGACTGCATGGTCTTTGAAGAATCTGCATATTCTCTCTCCCTCTACAAGGTGAGTCCCATTAAGTCTTGTTAACAAGAGGCAAAGTACGCCTCCTTTTCGGTGCAATCAGGAGAAAAGTACACAAAGCCAGAGACTGACCTTTTAAAAAGAAATCTCGTGGCCTGATAGGAACCAATGACAGCTAATGAAGACCACATTTTCCTCCCTCGAAGCTAAAACCGCCGAGGCTCGCCAAAAGAAAATCGGTCAGTTAATTTATAACCGTTTCAGCATTGTCAGTTGCTTTTCCATGTATGGGCCTTGAACTGTGGCATTTGAGGCCATGACAGCGCATGATGGTCCAAACCCAGAGAGGAGTTAATGGAAAAATAGTTGGACCAAAAATCACGCAAATAAAACATCTTCACTCCAAGGGCCATCAAAGGGAGCTTGGGAGACTGACTGCATCCCCAGAGATCTGTTTCGCGTTTTGTTGCCTTCGGTTTAATGACAGCCGGGTCTGTTTCAGCATGTCAGGATTTATGACAAATATCAAAACAGACACACTGTGCTGGTCAAGCATTTTTTTGTGTTTTTTTTTTTGTGGAGATCCCGTGTTAATGTATGGGTTACAGGCTTTTTATTGGTCTTGCAAGCAAAGGGATGCAAGGGTTCAACTGAACGGTGATGAGAAAGAAAAAAACACGCCTGAACGGCAGACCAATTTTCACTCTGTTCTAACTGAGCCTGTGGGAAACAGGAGCTGCAATGTGAGGAGACAGAATTATGTCCTCAATACTCCCTGTGAAGGGTTGAGAAGTATGTGTAGAAAGGGGTTGGAGATGGGGGTGAAGAAAGTAGTTCAGCAAGTTTTTTAGATACGGATGGTCTCTAGTGAATGAATGATCACACAGCCTCTAAATCCATTGGGACACTGCACGCTACGGTCATACCCCCACCCCAACCCCCGACCCCACCCCCTCCTCGATATGCCTCGGAAGCTGGTTTCCATGTTATTCCAACATGTAGGGGAACCATCCCCTTTCCCCCCAAATCCCTCTGTTGCCTTTTTTTGTGTCAAGTAGCTGTAGAAAATGTTATTCTACTTTCCAACGAGGAAATGTTTGTGGATCAGTGGGGTTAATTAATAAAGCAAATACGATGCTGGCAGGTCAGGCGTGCGGGCGATGATGAGCGTTGAAACACTATGCGAGAAGCCTGGGTCAAAGGTCAAAATGGGGCCACAAGGGAGTTGGAGAGGGAGGGAGGGGTGTTAACAGACGCACAGATATTTTAGGGGGAAAGGGAGGGGGGGACGTTCAAGTTGGGGCAAGACCAATTACTGTCAACTGTGTCAATTATTTGCCTGCCTGATCAAAACACGTCAGGGCCAACTACTTACAATTACAGATGTTTTGAAGCAATTACGAAACAAATGGAGGGAGAGGATGACAGATATGGAAAAGAAAATCGCGGGCAGGGAAATTCTCAGAGATGTCCAAAAATAGAGGTTGAACTGCCTCTTTCTGAACATGAGAAAGTGTAAGGCAGTTTTGGAGGGGAAAAAAACATTGAAAAATCTGAGGACATTTCCTAAGCTCTTGCTTTCATCATTGAAAAAAAAAAAAAAGTCACTTCAATTGCCACATCTGCTCTGGAGCTGGAGTGCAATTACAGCCCATACGGCTTGTTTAGGATACTTTAGTTCCACGTTAAACAAAAACAGAGAAGCTGTTTTGCTGGTGTTGAGAAGGATACATCATACAGACCCTTTCAATCTGTTCCAAGAGGATTTCCGGTTGAAATGTTCAAAACTAATGCAGATACTAGATACTAACCCAAATGAATCGGACTTTAGCGTAACACTCTACATAATGTCGACCTTAAAGCTTGTTTTTTTGTTGTCGTTTGTCGCCAAGTAACAAAATGCCTTAGAAACGCAAATGTTTGTTTATGCTGTTGAAAGGTCTATAGGGTTGTACCATGGCACTGCACAGGTTAACCTATAGAACCCTACATGAACTGGTAAGAGTTAAGCCTTTTACACACATGCAGCCTATGAATGGCGTATGCACGACGCCTGCACAGCTGCTTGCTGTGGCCATCTTAAACAGGTACTTCATATAGCCCAGATAGTATGTGTGACTGAACATCAGCAGAGCATTCTTGTATATTTTTCCGAGATCCTCACATCATCCAGAGAAAATAGCTCAATGCCAAAACACTTATGTGCTAACTCATACATGCTCAACAGTCTATGTCCATGCAAAATCCATACATTTTATTTGATCACGTTGTTGTAACTTCTTTGGACTTCATCAACTCATGAGGACTTGGACTTGAATTTTCTGACCCCTAAAATATAAGCTCAACTGACCGATGATATGAGTGAACCATCTGAAGGCCAAAAAAACCAGCAAAGGTTTTAAAAAAGAGATCAATGCATTTCCACGTTGAGAAATGCTTGCTAATTGTGAAATTCAAGAGACCGAGAATACTTTCAAACGAAACTCCATGTCGGGTGGCCAGGAGGACTCCTCATATGATTCCAAAGGCCTGCAGAAGATTTATCTAACACAGGTGTGTTGCACCATTCAATTATGCAAAGCAGCTAGCGCAACCTACCTAGAAAGCCAATTATCTTGGGAAATCTTACAAATTATCTAATCATAAATGCTACTGTCTCAGTATGCAAAGCAACATCTAGATATGCCATGGTCACTCTGGAAATAAGTGCTTTGAGTAGATGACATAATAAAGTATAGATAAAATAGTGTTATTAGGCCATAATTACTTTGTCTTACCCTTTCGCCCTGTTTTTAGGATTAGAGTTAAGTTACAGAGATGGCCTTTTACACCATAGTAGAACCCAGCATGGTCTCATTGGCTCTCATATCATGAACAGTTCAGGAGGGAAAGCACATGCCTCCTCCCATGGAAATGTGTGCTGCTTCCTTCCCATATTTACTATTAGCAAAATGTTTCAAGATAAACATAAAAACCTCTTTAGTAAGTACCTTAACGACCGGATAATTATCAGTACTAGAAAGTAATGTTGTAAAAGTTGAGCAAGTTATTTTATGTGTTTTATTTATGCTCATTGGTCACTGTTTCAAAAGGGGTTAAATTTATGGTGATGTCTAAGCATTTTGATTGTTATCCTTATAAAACGTTCAACGGTGCTAATAAATATTTTGCAGTGTTTTAATTCCAGCTTTAAAAATGCAGTCCTTGACCTACCTAATTTTGTTTTCGAGTCTTTCTGCTCTAGTAGGCATGCAACACATATACCACGTTTGTGTGAATGTGTGTGTGTGGGTGTACAGGTCTTTTTTTCACAGAGATTCCACAATAACCCCAAGAAGAAGAGACGTTATCAGCCGCGTTCCCTTGTCTAAACAGAGGCGGCAGAATGCCTCCCTAGCGCATGCATTCAGATAGCCTGCTGTTTGTGTGAGCGAGACGGCGCTTAGTGAGTGTGTGTGTGTGTGTGTGTGTGTGTGTGTGTGTGTGTGTGTGTGTGTGTGTGTGTGTGTGTGTGTGTGTGTGTGTCTGTTGGAGGGACACACAGAGGGCAACATCCATCAGGGTTCGGGGTCTGGAGGCCACACCTGCCATCTCCACATTCTTGCTGTTGAAATATGGGCGTGTGTGGATTCCAGGCATACAGGCTGGATTTCAACACTGTAGCCAATAGTTACAAGCTGTCCATGAGATGTCTTTATTATCCCCCGGTCCTGTCCCTCTGCTACGGCCCAACAGAAGCTCCCCCTAAACCCCAAGACTCAGGTGGGGGGTTAAGAAATTACAAAGTTGCATAATTCACCACGTAGAATGTCTACTGCAAGTGAACCGAGTCAAAACCGAGTTTGTTTGTTTTTAAAGTCAGCTGTGTACTTGACTTATGTGTCCTTAAAGAACTTCTGGAGGGCTACAATAGGAATGGGTGTGACAAGAGCCTGCCTGGAAGCAGAACATCCCAAACGAACTGGCCTATTTAGTTAAAATTTAACGTCAACTAACAACTTTTCACGCCCAGAGGCGGAGGTTTGTTTTAGCACGCAAACAAGTCTCTGTCGCGATGAAAGGTGTCTTGAGACTCGAACACTTGAACGACTTTCTGTGGCACTCTCTAGCTTTCACTGACACCCGTTGGGTAGACCTGGTTTCCAAGCAGCGTGACACCATGGAAACTGGAAACAATCCATCATGGAGAGACTGATGCAGGGCAGACGCAGAGACCTCCCGAGTCCCCGAGTCCAAACAGCGCAGCCGCACCTGCGTGTCACCAGACCGCTATGAGGCAAAGCAGGCAGTCCTTGCAAATACACATCTCTGCTACTCACAGACAACGCAACAGACGGCAAAAATACACATACAAAAAACACACACCAGACCGTTGTGAGGCAAAGCAGGCAGTCCTTGCAAATACACAACTCTGCTACTTACAGACAACGCAACAGACGGCAAAAATACACACACACAAAAACACACACCTGCTCAACCAATCAGCTACATGCGGATGGGCTGACAACGGAAAGATCCTGCATAAACCTAGAGACAAAGAGCTATCGACCATCGCCCAATGTTGCATGAATGTGCTATTTCAAATAAAATATTTACAGCCCCTAAACATCACTTAGTCCACAACTAGGTGTAATTCCTGACTGGGAAACTAGCCCAGAAATATGGTGGAGGAAAGTTAGATTGAGGAAGTTTATGAAAATTCGATTTAGGGCTAAATGCAACTATTATTTTCATAGTTTATTGATCTGTCGATTCCCTTCTTGATTAACCAAATAGTTGTTAAATCGATAAAATGTCAGTAAATTGTGAAAATATGTTGATCAGTATTCCCCAAAGCCCAAGATCTGGTCCTCAAATGCTGTTAGTCCACACGCCAAATCTATTTAGTTTACGGTCATAGAGGAATAAGTAAAGCAGAAAATATTAAAAAGTTTAAGAAGATGTAATCAGTAAATTCTAACAAAATTGATGAACCGATTGCTAAAAAAGTTGTTAACAATAGGTGATAACTAATCAATTAATTGTTGCAGCCCTCGTTAGCACCATGCAGTAGACACACACACACTGACAAATGTATAGCAAGCCCCGAAGGCCAGAGGTGGACATATCCTCCCTTCAATGCAACTGGGTCAACTTCAAGGTCCCCCTCCCCATCCCTAGCCCCTTAAGCTGGGCCTCCCGCTTCAACCACTGTGATAAGGTGCATGTCTAGACAGACAGCAGACTTCCTTCAGTAAGCTTGTCCAGGTAGGGCCAGGTCGCTTTGTTTACACACAATATCCAGTTGCAGTTTCTTCTGGGGCGTTACTTCCCAGATTCTGCCCTGGTAGATATACTTAAGGAAGTCACGGTGTTACTGGTGCGATACGGTTTCAGATAAAAAACCTGTGCTGCAGAAAGTCCTTTTTGCCCACACTCTCTGGGTTAACTGGATCAATGAATCATGAATCTGCATTTGTGACTGAGATGATGAGAGCATAATCCGGTAATTATCAGAAAATAAGTCCCGACAAGGAGAACAGAACCTTGATGCGCAGCAGAGAATACATTATCCCGCTTATTATACGGCTACTTGCCAAAACGACAAAAAGAAACACAATGGGTCTTTAAAAATAATTGTGCTACCGTTTCGTGGCTTCCGCTGACAAAATAAATAGTTCGCCACACAGATAGAACTTGACAGTTTCAGATGTTACGTGGCAATGTGTTACTAGCTGACTTTCACTTTCAATGAGACGATGAGAGCATAATCTGGTAGGAGGAGATAATGGCCAGTGGATATTATATTATTGGTTTCCGTTTTGCCCAAATTCAAGGGAGGAGGAGTTCTAGCTATTCTGGAAGATAACCATTGAAAAAAAAAAAAGATTTCCACTGAGGTGAAAGACGGTAGGAGAAAAGCAGGACAAATGTGTGTTTGAGTGTGTGGGTGTGTGTGTGTGTGTGTGTGTGAAGGAGAGAGACAGAGAAGAGGGAGGGATAGAAAGAGTAAGTGAGTGGGTGGAAAATTCCTACCTGCAGTTCACCAAGTGCACGAAACAGGCAATCAGTAAAAAAGGGAAAAACTATCTAAAAAATAACATTTACCTCAAACTTGTCTTACTGGGATTTATCAAGTGAAGCTTACAAAATTATGAAGAACACATGAAAAGTAACATACACCCACAGTCTGGTCTCTCTCAGTGATCCGTTGCTAAGCTAACCTATAGTCAACAACACCACACGCTTAAAGCTCCAGCTATGAAGCCATGCATCCGTAATAATCCTGTAGGGAGAACTTTATCATATCCTTCTAAGCAAAACTTTTTACAGTCCTGGAGTGCTGAGCTGCGGGCTCTTCCTGAGGTGTCCCTCGGAGTCTGCAGGCAGCTCCATCCTCCGAGGGTCATCCGTAGTAGAGGTGGAGGTAGGGTGGAGGTGGAGGTGGAGACACCAAACACCCGTCCTGAACTTAAGCTTCACTAACAGCACAGCACGCACAGAATAAGAGCGACTGAGCGTAAAAGAGAGAATGAGGGAGAGAGAGAGAGAGAATATGAGCATGCTTGTGTGTGTGTGCATCTGTGTGTGTGTGTGTGTGTGTGTGAGAGAGAGAGAGAGTGAGAGAGAGAGAGAATATGAGCATGCTTGTGTGTGTGTGCATCTGTGTGTGTGTGTGTGTGTGTGTGTGAGAGAGAGAGAGAGTGAGAGAGAGAGAGAATATGAGCATGCTTGTGTGTGTGTGCATCTGTGTGTGTGTGTGTGTGTGTGTGTGTGTGTGAGAGAGAGAGTGAGTGAGAGAGAGAGAGAATATGAGCATGCTTGTGTGTGTGTGTGCATGTGTGTGTGTGTGTGTGTGTGTGTGTGTGTGTGTGTGTGTGTGTGTGAGAGAGAGAGAGATAGAGTGAGAGAGAAAGAGAGAGAGAGAGTGAGTGAGCGAGAGAGAGAGATCTCAAATCAGACACAAAAAAACTCCTTCAAAGCTAATTTGAGAGTTATGACAGTATGTGGGGCAGACAGACACTTTGATCCCAGTTTACGGGGCACTGCGTGGGCTTTGATCTGCGGTGGGCACCTTTATGGGCTGTGCCTTCTGCTTGGGGGCCGTACTGTACTGTACGATACCATACGGGGGCCAGCGAGCTGTGCCGTGGCTGGGACCCAGGTTCTATGACCGCTGGGCAGAGCTCTTCAAACACCCCGCTCCCACACACACTCCCACCCAGCCTCATGGTACTGATCAGTCAACTGTGTGTGTGTGTGTGTGTGTGTGTGTGTGTGTGTGTGTGTGTGTGTGTGTGTGTGTGTGTGTGTGTGTGTGTGTGTGTGTGTAACGCTATACAGACACACGTCTGCCTTCAGTAAACCTTAATTTCATGGCAGCAGGACAGAGGACTGGAAAAGAAAACGTGAGCAATTAGAATTGCATGGGGATGGACCAGGGGGTGGGACGATGCTGATGGATGACCCTGGGAAAAAAGTATAGTATAGTATATATACTCTTTTGATCCCGTGAGGGAAATTTGGTCTCTGCATTTATCCCAATCCGTGAATTAGTGAAACACACTCAGCACACAGTGAACACACAGTGAGGTGAAGCGTACACTAATCCCGGCGCAGTGAGCTGCCTGCTACAACAGCGGCGCTTGGGGAGCTGTGAGGGGTTAGGCGCTTTGCTCAAGGGCACTTCAGCCGCGCCTACTGGTCGGGGTTGGAACCGGCAACCCTCCGATTACAAGTCCGAAGCGCTAACCAGTAGGCCACGGCTGCCCAAATAATCAGGCACCTGAGGGGTGGAAGGGGTGAGGGCTGGAACGTTTTTGCAGTAAATAACCACTGTTACCACACAACACAGAGTGGCAGATGCTGTGACTTCTTCTACCACGCTCCCTATTCGAGAGTTATGAACCAAAATGAACCGACTGAATGAATATGACCTCCAGGGTCCAGTAGTATGTTTCTGTACATGTCTATTACAGATGACTTACTGTGATTACCCTGACACGAGCTGCCAGTGATTTATTCACAAGGTCATGCTGGGCCACTGCGCTTCTGATATACTTGCTTCCAAAAAGGGCCTACAAATCATTAAACAGGAGATTCGACAGCAGTTTCGACTCTACGTGCCACAGCAGACATGGACAACCAGTTGTTATTGTAGATAATGCGCAAAGCCTTCTCAAACTGACACCCTGAAATCGATAGCGCCTAGATCATTTTCAGACAGCCTTGCTGGTTGGGGCATGCAGCTGTCAAGACAAACCATTCTTCTATATTTATTTAATATTTGCTTAGAAAGGCTTCCGCTGTGAAACCTCAAATCCGTGGCTCTAACAAATGGAATTAGCAAGATCAAAATGAGTCTCTTGGCAAGAGAAAGTTTGGAAGACTATTCAATGTCCATGAGCTCCGGTGATCAAATACACAAGTACTAGACAAAGTCGAGGTCTGACACTCACAGACAGATGGTCCAAGGTACTTGTCTTACTTGGCTCCATGGTAACATGACGGTACTCGCATTTGGATTTGGATGATTGCATTATGCAACAAATCAGAGTCAACAGCCGCACTCCTCAACACTTGCTATTCTAAACACGGGGCAACAACTCCCAACCTGTTAGTTCAAACCAAACTAAAGGCTAGACACGTTTGTGTGTGCCTCTGCATGAGTGTTTGTGCATTTGCATGTGCGTGTGTGCCTGTGTGTGTCGGAGATGAAAAAAAAAAAAAAAACAGGAATGTGGCATGAAGAAAACGAGAAGACGGGTGAATGGAATGTGAGGACAGAGGTCAAGAAGGCCTCGTGACCTGAGCAGAGCTCCAATCATCCCCCTCTGTCAGTACAGCTCATAGTTGGCCTTTCAGCCACAGCAGCAGCAGCAACAGGTAGGCAGGCAGGCTGACTGACTGACTGTCTGACTGTAGGCCATAGAGCCTGGTCTGAAACGTCTCTGCCTCAACACGTCCTGTCCTCTGACACTCATGTGAATGAAGAGAGAAGGTCTTATCAACGAGGCACTTGGGGTAATGAATTTCCCTGAACAAGAACCTTGCGATTACCGCGCCGACAGTGGTAAAGAACTGGACGCGACAGGGTAGGATTCAAGGTCGAAGTTGCCGGCGCCTCTAGAACATTCTTCGTGCAAGCAGGGTTCTGTTTCGTCGGCCACAGGAGCTTGAAAAGCCATTTGAGACCCCCCCTGCCAAACAGCTGACTGCTCAAGGACACCGATTCAACTCTCCGACTGTTCCTTCGCTCAAACTATTTATGCGTATACATATAAAAGAAACATAAAAATCACGGTGATGGATAATCTTACCAGTCAGACATTGACTACTTCTAATGCATTTCCCAGCCCCTAAAGGAAAGTCCTTCGGACAAAACGGATAGGCCGGTTTTTCTTTTAGGCCCATGCAAGGCCACTATTTTTCATTTCAAAACTGTGTTTTAACTTGCAAGTGTCTCAATTACAGGGAAACTCTATTCACAACAGAGACAGAACACCTCAAAGTTGACAAAAGCCTTGTGCAAATGTACTTTCAACCACATGTACTTGAGCCACCTTTTGGCCTATCTAAGGGGGCCTTCACAAAACACCACAGTGCACAGGGCTAAGGGCGCTCTCTGGTCTAGACTGCCTCTCGATCTGAGAGTAACACATAGTAAAGTCGTTCAGGGGCCTCCCGTCCGAACATCAGGAAAGATCCATTCCTCGCCCCAGCCCGGGGCCTTATCACTCCGTCTCCAGTCACTGCGGCTTTCCTGTCACCTCTGGGGCCCCAGGACGCATGGCACCGACGTACCAAAGCGCTGAGGGTAACGAAACGCGAGCGGTAATTCAAACCTGTCATCGCCCGCACAAGAGCGACCTGTTTGGTAAACAGAGCCCGTTCAACACAGGAGGCACACAGCGAGGGCCACATCTGCACCTCATTGCCGAGAAGCGGAGGAAAGGGCTTGGGGGGGCGGGGGGGTACCAAAAGTGGTGGAGATGAAGAGTGGAGGTGAGGCTGGGGGTTTTGGGGAGACACGGATAGCAGCAAATGCACCCAAATGATTGCAATGTTATCCTCATCGAACATGACCACCCATTGGGAAAACGCAACCTGATGGGGTCCTCTGTACACATTCGATGTGGAGGCATAAATCTAATCTGCCGAAGCCACCCACAAAGATAGAGAACATCACTGTAATGAGAGGAATAGGGGGGTGGGGGGGTAGGGGGGGTGGGAGTGGGGGTTCTAATTCGATTGGGGAGGGAAATTTCCATGCATTTGGCCGAGCTAAACTATAGTCTTACATGAGCATGAAACCTCGAACTACTGGCTACCACCACGAGGCAACTGACCTAAGTAAATAATTACACCCTGGTCTAGTTTTTTTTTCCGCTGTCAAATATAGGACTGCTCGACTAAAAAAAAAAAAAGGCATGTAAGTCGCCCTGCTTTAAAAAAACTGAACTAGAACTTGAGAAGATCGAAGGCTGCTGCTGCTAAAATTGGCAACAAAAAAAAAAACAAAAGCAAATGTTTGCTGACTAATGAGTTCAATATTCTACCACCACAGGCTGAGAAGCAAGCCATATGTGCATGTGTCTATGGATCGCAGATGAGGAACAGACTAGAAGCGCCTAGAAACACCACCGTTAAAAGACAGTAAATAAATGTCATCCTGAAACGTTGAAGTTTACCAATATGAGTTTGGTTATACTCTACAGCCCGATACACTCGCTTTCAGAGATCATTTGGCTTGTGTGATCTCTATGGCGATACTGTGTGTGTGTGTACATGTGTGGTGTCTGTGTGTGTGTGTGTGTGTGTGTGTGTGTGTGTGTGTGTGTGTTGGGAAATAAGACAGGCAGATCTAGAGACCCTCTCAGCTGATGACTTGAGGTACTCCACTGGGCCTAAAAGCCCTTAGATCTGCAGACTTGTGATCTCTCTACTTGCTGTCAGTTAAGGTCAATTTGGCGAATAGATCAACTGACTTTAACGCACAGTCATACTGTATACAGGAGGTGTTCAGCATTATCTCTTCCAAAGCAATAACACCTTTACTGATGCATGTGGAATCAAATAAAACAACAAAAATGAAATGCTAGAGAGGATTTTTTTATTTATTCCTCCAAATAGAAAAAAATTAAGAAAAAAATACAGTCTGAATGTTTGGACAGCGCAGAGAGCGTGTGTGTGAGTGTGTTCTGAGCGTGAGTGTTCTGAATGTTTGTGTGTGGGACAGCCTACCTGAGGGCGGCCATATTGGGCTGGTTCTGGAAATGCTCCCGCCAGCGTTGCTGCATGCAGAAGGCTGCTGAGCCCTGGATGCAGCAGGCACCCCCATGGAGCCCGGCCGCCGCCGGATGGTTCTGGAAGAGGTGGCACTCCTGCTGGCTCCTATGGCAACAGAGTGCGGGCGGGTGGTAGGGGCAGCGGAGGCAGCACGGCGGTGGCAGCGGAGGAGGAGTGGTCAGCGTTGGCGAGAGGAGCCTCTGCGCTGCAGAGGATGCGGAGGAAGAGGAGGAGGTGGAGGAGGAAGGTGGCCGGAGGGAGCCGTTGGGCTTGACGCCGCCGTTCGACCTCTGGGCACCTCCGGCGAGCTGCCGGGCGTCTTTGGGTGGTGCAGTGGGTGCTGGCTTTGTCACAGGGGGGTCCCGCTCCTCCTCCTCGCCGTCTGTGCCCAGGGCCGAGGGAATGGCATCTTGGCTGGCGGAGCCTCCACTGGAAGCTGATCTGGAGGTGGTGGGTGCATTGCTGGCGCTAGTTGAGGGGGGGCTGCTGCTGTTGCTGAGGGACTGGAGGTCACTGGTCCCTTCACTCAGGGCCATGGTCCCCTCCCCAAAGGCTTTCTGCTGGTCTCACCACTCTTCTGGGGGTCAGGGAAAAGTGAGAGAGACAGAGAGAGAGAGAGAGAGAAAGAGAGAGAGAGAGAGAGAGAGAGAATTTCATCAACATTCCATGGAATTTCATCAGCATCACTGCTAACCCTTTTTTAGTTTGAATGAGTCTTAAGTCACCCATGGAAGCAATGGCAAAACATCTAACACGTTGTTTGCTCTGGAAACTACAGCGAGAGAGCTGTAGCTGCGAGATGTTCTTTAAAACATTCTCTTCTTCTTCCATTCCATTACAGTTAAGCATTTCAGAGGAGCATCAAGAATGGCCCAGAATGGTCAAAGCAAGCTCTACAGTAAAGGGTACTCTTAAAACACAAACAGTCCAAAAGCGCCATCAAAATGCAACTTCATCCTGTACATTTGGCCAATTCAAACACATGACACAGTCACAGATGAAGGCAACATAAGTGGCAGTGCACCCACGTCGGGTCCTGACCTCCTCAGCCCACACTGCACTTGTGCACAAGTGTTCTCGAGAGATGATCTCAGCGAACAGACAAGAACCATACAAGCAGGTGAGTAACAAGGGCCAAACATTACAGTGCTCCATCAACAGGCGGAGCCCAGGTCCTGTGGGTAAAGGTGTGCAGACGGTGACTACGTTACCAGCCGGGTCCTGAGACTGAACAGAGGTCTGTAGGTTCGCCCGGAGCACCGGAGGGGTTTGAGCCCTCAGCTGGATCCGATTACAGGCAATGGATGGGGGCTGTGTCATATCAAACAGAAACCCTCGAAGAGAGAAGTGATCGTCTCGGGGCCGGTGTCGTGATACGCTCTGCGTGCACTTCAAAAAGTCCCGGCGAAGCGCACTTCACAGGGTAATGCATGGTTGTAATGTTGGCACAAAGCCTGACTGCCGTACCATTATGTAAAAGACAATAATCAAATCCAGAGTTAATTACCTTACTTGAGTTATAACCTGAAGAAGGTCTTTGACAGAGACATGGTGCATACACACTGTTATAGTTCATATCATATTTATGCAAACCAAAATCTTCCATGAGTGGCAATAAACCAAGAAACCTATTTATGGGATGCTTTTCAGGGGGATCTTGACAGGACTGTACACACTCTCAAGCTCCTATTTAAACCACTTGTAAAAAGCCAAAGACCATCTTTCACACAACTGGCTTGTTGCTGGCAAGTTACTGTCCCAAATAAGCAACAGGCTAGTGAAAGAGACAAGTGTGTCTTTGGGGGCAAAGCTCGCAAACAGCTTTTCCACACACAGGGCCACCTCTTGCGTGTGGAGTGCGTGTGCATAGCGCTAAACACTCTGAAATATCTCGCCCACACCAACAGAACTGGTGGTGTTCACGTTTGACCCGCATCCATTTAAAAAAAAAAAAAGTATCAAATAGAAAGCCCCTTTCTGCATGGGCGAACCCGGCAGGGAAATGGAGGGAAAATTACAAGGGCGACGCCAGCGTGAATGTGACCAATGTGCTCAGTGATGGTGCTGTGTCTGCACACAGGGGAAGGGAAGAAACCTGAGAATGACAGCCGTTAAAGCGTCCCAGTTGGAGGAGAGGAGGGAAGAGACAGTAGAGAGAGAGAGAGAGAGAGAGAGAGAGAGAGAGAGAGAGAGAGAGAGAGAGAGAGAGACAGAGACAGAGAGAGACAGAGACAGACAGACAATGATGATGTCTCACTTGGCGGGGGTCGGGTTGGACAGCAGGGTGTTTGAAAACAGGCAGATGGTTTCCCCCCCACCAAAACAAAAATCCCAGACAGGGTTTAGCAGGAGAGTAAACAGAGGACTAAATAACTTTGCTGACCCTCATTCAAAATGCCATTTTCAGTGATCCTTGATAACCCTAATATATGGGTCAGGAGTTATGTGCCTTACCAAGCAATACACTCTGAAGGCATATGCTTTTCATATTCCCCAGCTTAGTGAGTTTGTTTGTGATGAATAAAAATTAGGACATTTCCTCAATAAGACGCACATCTCTTGTTTGTGGGTCTTAATTGTCTTTGACAATCCCTTGAGTCGGCCACCTTGTAACCAAAACTTTGTGTTTTAATGCTTACACAACAACATACGCGAGAAAAACATTTCAAGTGGGGATACCTCAACTGCATTCGACAAAATCATGTTGCTCAAACTGGAAACATCTGCCAGAAAAACCCACAAATACACACACCCACAAACACACACACACACACACACACACACACGCACGCACCCACACATACACCACCCTGCTGCTAAAGGAATTCAGCAGGAGCCTGAGTGTCCCATTGCAGGACGTTGACAAGCAGGTGAGACATCCACAGCGGTCTACACGAACAACACAGAAAGGTCTGTGCAGCCGAGGCAGGGAATGGCAATGACGACTAGGCCGCATTTTCGGAAGGGCTGGATACTGTGGAGCGGTTTGGAAGAGCTCTCGCTCACTTTCGGCAAAATTCTCCCCCCTCTGAGTGAGACTGGAAGTCTTCGGCGAGTACCACTGGTGCACACTGCCAGAGATACAGTTACAGAGCTTCCCAGCCCTTTAATTAGGGCTAGTAGATGCCAATTACAAAAAGAAAGTCAGAATACTAACTGCCTTCAGGGGAACTGAAAAAAAGAAGAGATAGCCTATTTCGGTAAACATGAGGCGGTATTGACATTGTGGGCCTAATTCAGAGACATCTCAACAGAACTTTCTCCTGGGGTTCCCTATTCAAGTGGCAAACCTCTCTAAAGCCATTTGAGGTAAATGTATTCTCCCAAAACTAAACAGAGCATCAAAGCTGTTCTGGCATTCCCACTAAGCTCTCACCTTGCCCCCACCTCTCAACCTAAAACTCACGTGTCATAATATCCAGAAGAACACCAGAGGCAGTCAAGAAATATTTAGGTGATGTCAGGAGAACGTACCTCCAGGCTGTCTTGTTTAGAACATCAAAGTACACACATTTGACATGAAATTTGATTTATTGTTTGTGACGTTTTAAAGTTAGTCATTTTAATGAACTACTTTGAAAGAGGATTCCAAGTGTACAGTGCTCCTGTGTGACACTGCGTTGATTTATTTTAGCAGTGACAATATGTTAAAGTTGTTTGGTCATTTTGGTTAAAAATTTGTGAAAGGCCATTCCTAAAGGGTGTCCGGGATACCACACTGCGAATGTATACATGCTGCTCAATGCAAATACCAGCTTTGACAGATACAATACGGACGGGAATTTGATTTGTTTGAGAAGTTCTCCATCCAGCATAGTCAGGACAGGGTTCGTTACACTTTAGGCTAAACATAATAAGAATTTCCTTTTTAATGCACGTCAATGCTGTCCTCATGATAAATCAGTAATCTAGCCAATTCAACCGCCTATTTACTCAGCTATCCGAAGAGTTTTTTTTTTCTGAATCCAGTGACATCTAAAATAGCACACATACCGATACATCAACAGCATATCGATGAAAACAAATCGTTTAGTGAAAACCTTGTCGTTATTTGAGCACTACTAACTTCATTATACATTCGCATCTGCATTTTCATCTCGAGCGATTGACATAGCTTACACTGCTAACGTTACATTTCCCGAAAAAAAATAAAAACATAGGCTACAAAGGGTTGTCAACTCGTTACCTTGTGTATTGCGTCTCCCACGTCCAAGCCTCCCGTATTTCCAATTATCCTCCTACCGCTGCTTTGCAGCCGCTTTTCTTGGATCAAAAATCCGTTGATGCTCAATCAAATCCCAAACGAAGCAACAAGTCGCGGCGAGACGGCTTCTGTCTGATATATGAAAGCGTACAGCCAGAGGGACAAACACATGCAGTCGGCTTGGGAAAGACTAGGCAGTGGGCTGGAGCTTCACGCCAGCGCTCTGATAGGGCGCCTGTGATCACTCAGGACATTAACCCGCTCGCCGCAGAACGAAAGCAAACGAGTGACAGCATTTCCCCTGGCAGTGCGCTACACTAAGACCGGGGTGATTATAAAAAAAAAATAAAGTGACCTCATCTCGTGAACACTCCGACAGTTTTGTGGACTTTTTTGGATGCTGATGACAAATACGAACGTTTTTATTAAATGCAATAATATATGAGCAGTGAACACGTCATGTTCAAGCGTTGTCTTGAGTTATAGGCGTATTTATTACACGTTATAATAAGCTATTCCTGTCAAAATAAACACATTCCCTATGGATATTAAACAAGTCGTCTATGTTTGTTATTTTGCCAACAGTCATGATGTGATCAGCGCCAAAGTGGCACAGCCTGGCTTACTAATTAATAGCCTAGCCTACATATAAGCAATGTCTGCCTTCCTTTGGTCTGCTAGATCTAGGCCTATTTTTTCAATGACTAGTCTACCGGCACTGACAAAAGTTGCCGTAAATAACTCGTAGGCAAAATGTTGTTTTAAGGCTAAAAATGTTTGAGTGTACTTATTTTTATTTTTGCAACACTCAAAAAACGAAACATCTTTTCCAGATTGTGAATTGGAATTGGAAAACAAGCCCTTCCGGCCACATCCTTGGGAAACTCGCTGGACGAATTCTCCACAGCGCATTCCGCTCAGCGGGAGCGGGCCGGGTCGCACAGCATCATGGAAAGGCAGAGGGAGAGGCTGTACCTGGCTTTCATTTCGCCTGTCTATTATCGTCAGCGCACAGTTCATATAGCAGCGCCATAATGCGCAATAAGGCTTTTTAGCCCGGGGGGACAAGCCCAGCCGCATTTTCTGATGATTGTACTCAGAAAGCACGCAAATGGCTCCACGGGGTTAGTGGGCCTCTCCACTATATAAAAAAACTGGTGCTGTGATATAGTCCTGGGCTAGAAAGATGCACAACGTTTAAAAAAAAAACATAAATGCTGAAGATATTAGGCTTAGTGTTCATTCAGTTTTCCCTTTAGTTTAAGCATTACCACAGACCATTAACTGACAGCATAATAAATATACAGTGACATAAGATAAAGGCATTATTTCAAATGGATAAATTATTTTTATCCTGTCCTCACTAGAGAAATCCTAAATTGAAAAAAGTGGAGAGAAAACAACAAAAAAACTTTCAAGATGGTTTGAAGATACCCTCCCAAGTGCCCAGATTCTATAACCGGCATCTACAGATGAGATTAAGGAATAGAATATGAGATAGAGACGAGATGAGATTAGAGAATATGAGATGAGATCCACCATAACGTGATCATGTAACAACCCCTGACACATCAATACACACACACACAGCTCTTGTGTTAAGCCCTGTCAGACTGTAAGGTTGCCACCCTCTCAGTCAGGCAACAGGATGACTCCAGGCGGCCAGGACGCAGGCCAGCACATCAAAGACCAAAAGTTCCTGGATGCGGTTCTAATCAAAGCACACAGCGCCCATCACTGATCACCCTCCGTTCATCAAACCGACAGGGTCGGCCAACAACATTACAGGGCCGAGCGCGCACGGGGAGTGGAGGCGAGGTGTGCAAACAGAGACAAAAGGTGAGGATGTGTGTCTGTCAACTTCACTTTCTTTTACTTTCTCTGCTGTCGTTTCATTTTCTTTTCTTTTGGTCCTGAGAAATACATTAAATGTGCAGCTTTGAAAGCTGGCCTGCCTGACATATCCAATGGCCTCTGAATGTCAGCACGAGAACTCTCAGGGAACACTCAGCCCTAGAGCACCAAACTCTTAACAGCTGCGGAAAACAAAAACCGAGGTTCTCGCAAAAACAACGGTTTAATCTTACCATAAAAGACATCATTGGGCTATCTGCTGACGCCAAAATGTAAGTTGTTTCCTGTAAGCTATGGCAGACCGGGGTAAAACATTTATGCTTGAGCAAAATGCAGCGCAAACGCTGGAGGTAGCGAGCCAAAAGCCTCTCCCTCTTATGCATTCCAAAGACATAAAACATCAAACAGCAGAGAGAGAAAGAGAGAGGGAGAGAGAGAGAGAGAGACTAAGAAGTAAAAAGAAAACATTCATACAGAATTTTTTTAATCAAGAAATTGAATACGATCCAACTAGATTTGATTTGAGAGTACATTTATGATGAGCTAATAGGCTATGGCAGCGCTGAGGTCTGAAAGGAAGGATCAGATAATCTGATAACCCCAAGAGTACACTCTGTGGCAACCCAGCATTAAACAGGTTGATGGTTGACAAAATGTCAGTATAAGTGTATGAGTGTGTGAGAGAGTGTGTGTGTGTGTGTGTGTGTGTGTGTGTGTGTGTGTGAGAGAGGGGGGGGGGGGGAGTGTGAGTGAGAGAGGGGGTGGGGGCAGCCGGGCTGGCTGTGATAAGGGGGGCGGGGGGTGGGGGGGTACACCTCCATGCAGCATTGGTCGGATAGCTGCCCAGCTTCTGTGCGTCTGCGTTTTCGGAAACGGTGGGAAACCGAATCCCATTGACGCCTCTCTGGGGTGAGGACTGACATCTCCCAGCTGATCAGAGTTCCTCTCAAATCCACCCCCGACTCGGCCCCCACTAAAGGCTCACTAGGAATGCCCCATGCTTAGCGGGGCCAGCTCCTTACAAAAACTGAGCTAGAGTGCAGACGTTCGGATGACTGGCTACAAAACGGCTTGCTATTTCTCTCACAGAGACCATAGCGAAGTTGTACACTGTCGTCATACCAAGTTGAGGCACAAGAATTAGAAACTCTTACTTATCAATTCAAATCAAGAGAAAATGCATATTTTTTTCAAAAAGATCTTATCTACAAAAAGCATGCGACAGACATGGTCCATTTGGAGATTTGGAAAGAGATCACCACGCAGCTGTATGCTAAAAACACAAAGGCTGCACATTTTTAATGGGCGCCGAGCCGAACCTTCGCGCCCTCACAATAGAGTGCTCTCCACAACCAATCTAAAGATATATCACGCAGGGGTTGTGTGCTGGGTCGATTTCTGCACTTAAAATAATTTAAGGAAGAAATAGCAAGCACAGGTGCAGGGCGAAAGTCATGCTGGCACACTGGAATACAACCATATGCTGAGGCCACATGACGTGTATGGTTTCCATCATATTCCAGAGACAAGAATTTAGACCCATTAAAAAATCTTGGCTTTAAATAAAAACAGTATGAGTGAGCTGGTCGAGGGGCGGTGTACTTCAATCCTGCCCCAAACCTGGACTGATACTGTGAATCAGTCAGACAGATTTACTTCCAGATGTCGTCAGACATAGATGAGGACTGCGTTTGCCATTTTTCAATGATCTAAATCCGGACTACAAGACAGAGAAGCAAGTCGAGTAGTAGACTTAAGCAAGAAGACTTAAGTAATCGAAAAGGATAGCGTCTGTATTCTGAAAATATATTTGTACTTCTGTTAATTTCTGTACCGCCTGGAGTCATCCTGTTGCCTGACTGAGAGGGTGGCAACCTTACAGTCTGACAGGGCTTAACACAAGAATTAATTAATTCAGACTGTTTGGTACACAGCAACTATTGTATGAGACCATATGAAAACCCCCTTACAGGTTATCTTTATAGCAGGACAGACTTGAAACAGTTCACAGTTGTGCAGGGGGGGGGGGGGGTTGTCTTTCCATATCTTTATTTGCACAAGGGGAAGAATGCTACTTTGAGTCTCTGTCCCAGCATGACTGGTTTTCAATTCAACATTCAGTAAACACAGGTCCTTATTAAATGGTGCGACACAAGACGAAAGGGGAGTACTTTTCGAGGTTTAGTCTAAGAGGCTCTGTTTGGGATCCCTTCACAACAAAGGCTGGATTCATCCTCTAATGATGGTTGGTTTTTTTCCGAGAGGTTTCATGTGGTAACAGGACAAAAGAGTGATGCTGCTCGGAATAATACTTGCGCTTTTGTCACCTCCCCCCCAAATATCTGACACAAAGCTCATTCTTTTTACTTATGCATCCAGTTTTCCACCCAGAAACACCTCTTCCTACCTTCTAGCATGCTCTTTCCATTTTCTTTCATGATGTGCCATTAAATACGCTTTTCTTCATGCCTTGTGGTGCTCACTTTCACTTGACCGAGAGAAAGACTGAGACCTGCAGAAGGTCTTAGGGGGAAGTGATGGCATTCCATGGTCCTCAGAAACGTGCAAAATGAGCAAAATTGTTTGGAGGTCAGCGTCGGTCACCACTCAAAGAATCTTGGGGTCTTCCTCTTGGATGCTAATGAGGGTAGACAGACACTGGTGAATTGGGGAAGGGGGGTGGTGGTGGAGGGGGGGGGGGGGGGGGGGTAGGAGGGGACAGCTTAAGGTCCCTCTTTGACGCCCAAATTTAGCGTTTGTTCAGCAGATCGGAAAGGGCTTTGAGGAGCTGCCCAAACACAGTGCTGGCTGCCCAGAGTCAATCTTATCCCTGCCCAGGGTTCTCAACAAACACTCGGAGGCTGGGAATCTCAGACTCTTCCCGTCTGAGAGGGGGGTGGGTAGGTGGGGTGGGGGGCTTTAGATTTTCTGGACAAGGGGATTGTCTGTCACCCTCCAAACCACAGAGATTCTGCCTCTGCCTTTTGGAGTGAGGATGTCAAATTTCCCCATGCACTCTCAGACTCCCAAGTGTGAATCAGATAGACAGAGGAACCGGCAGAGACGTTTGCCTCCTGGTTTCTGATCCAGATATTGTAAGGGTATGGAAACACTGGAATGCCCTGGACCTGTTTAATGTCACAACTATCGTCATTAAGAGCTAAGTGTCTGTTGTGAATGGACTATCCCAGAGAATCAGATTAAAGCAGTGACCGTGGATGAGGTTCCTTTTTCATGTCTTTATATTAGAGTTCCCTTAAAAAAATGAAAATATTAAATATTCTCAAAACAGAACATAGAATGAAATATTCCTATTAAATGATCCTCAAAAATGTAGCTCAACAAAACATGTACTACGTCCAAAGCCATATTTCCTGATATCCTTTTAATTAAACTCAACAAGCCTGGGAGAGAGGGTGAGAAATGTAACGAGGGAAATTGAGTGAAGAGGAGATTTCAGGACTCAGTGAACATGTGAAAAAGAAATATTAGAGGGACAGAGGAGGAAGATAAAGAGAGAGAAAGAGAGAGAGGAGGAGGAAGAGTGAAAGAGAGAGACAGACAGAGAGGGAGGAAGGTAGAAAAGAAAGTGAGAGGAGGAAGAAAGAGAGAAAGAGAGAAAGAGAGAGAGAGAAAGAGAAAGAGAAAGAGAGAGAGAGAAAGAGAGAGAGAGAGAGAGAGAGAGGAGAAAGAGAAAGAGAGAGAGAGAGAGAGAGAGAGAATGAGACAAGTATCCGTGAGGAGAGCTTGGCGCCTGCTGCCTGCCTGGCGCCTGTGCCAGCTCCAACTGTGCGACTTCACTCTGTGGCGGCTCACTCAGCGGCCCGCGGGGCGGGTGGACAGGCGGGCGGGAGGGGATCAGGGCCCTCGAGGGTGCTGAGAGGCGGCGGGGGCCGGCGGGGGCAGGCCTCGGCGCTCGCTAATGGGCCCTCGGCTACAGGCCGCGGGGGAGCGGAGCGGAGCGGAGCGGCTGCCATTTCGTGTCTGGTGTCACGGTCCCTTGTGGAGGCCGCCGGGCGCGCCGATGGGATGAGGTTAGGCCTCCACAGCTGCTCCTCATGCCAGAGAGCAAGCGAAGAATGAGCAAATGAGGAAGACACACACACACACACACCAAAATAATGGTGTTGACATTTTTGCACAATGAGCATTCCACATCTCTTGCGCTTGCTCCTTGCTGAGTTTTTTTTGTTGTTGTTAAGTGGAAGCTCTGGTTATTGGATCTGTTGGCGACAAAGCTCTCATACTAATACGCACCTTAAGACTGGTACACAGCAGTGCATTAGGGTCCTCGGAGCACGACAGAGAAATGGTCCTCAGGAAGCCCTCATTTTCATCAGAGGGTCGTTGGCGTTTGCTCCGAGACTTGGCAGGGCACCAGCCATGAGCTGTACTGTGTTCGCTTAATAGCAATGCAACCAGCGTCTGAGGCTGCTGCAATTAGGCTGTTTTATGGGAGGACAGTTCTGAGCGGTTATATCGTTGGCCACCGACCAAGTGGCTATTTAGTGTTCTTCCCCCCCGCCCCCGCCCCCCCAAAAAAAAAACATTGGTGCAGGTGAATTTTCTGAAGTGGAACACAAGGCGAACCCCCCTCCTCAAAAAAAGAAAATAGAAAAAACCCTTTGGGCAAGGTTCCTACCTCTTGTTTACAACATCACAGCATGGCTGCCCAGATGTGGCTATTCCAACCACACTGTGGTTGCACAAGATTCATTAAAAAGAAAAAACTCAAGATTCAAGGAAGAAAAAGTCAAATGAAAACAATAAGCCAAAGTCATGCAACAAGGGCCCGCCAGATTTTTCTGCAATAATGATTTTCTGGTCCACTTAACTGATATTTTAATTGTTATCAATTCTGCAGTAATCGAAAAAATAAACTGCTTTTAAATATAGGTGCAAGCATGATCACACAGTGAGCAGTAGTGAACTGAGATACAGTAGGCCTGCCAAAGGGTCGCCCCAAATACACAAGAGATAGGCCTGCCAAAGGGTCGCCCCAAATACACAAGAGATAGGCCTGCCAATGGGTTGCCCCAAATACACAAGAGGCCTGCTGCTCAATGAGCCAGAGAAGGGACAAGTGTTCTAATGCCAAGATAAACACAGATAGGAAGCGTAAATGTGGTATGTCTCTGTGTGTATTTGTTTGTGTGTGTGTGTGTGTGTGTGCGCGAGAGAGAGAGAGACTATTTGAGAATTAAACTAGGTTACTGGGAAGCAAACTGGGCGAAGGAAATGTCTCAGGCGTGACATTTGTTGCAGACAGTGGGCACGGCACCCACTGCTTGAGCTCGCAAACATATCATCAAATTCCGTCCTTATTCCGGATACAGACCCTTCTTTTCCCTCCTCTCTGCAACCCAATACAGTGTCTCTAAAAGGGTCTTGCCAAAAGGGAGAGGAAGGATGCTGATGCAACCCCCATAGCCAAGACCACAGGAAGAAAGGTCAACGTTTTCGCTCTTCAAAAAAAAAAAAAAAGGATATCTTACTCTTTAAAAAGTGGGGTGTCAACAGCAAGGCCTCTTTCCCAGCCTCCTTCAAACGCCCCCCCTCTCACCCCGCGCTGCATCCATCAGAGTGACAACAGGAGGCTGGTCAGGTGCGTCGTGGTGGGGGGCTGCCCGGCGGGGTGGAGTGTACCAGCAGCACCGTGAGAAACAGGAGACGAGGGTGCCACTCGATCGCTCTCTCTTGCTCGCACTCGCGCCGGTCGAGCCCCGATGATGAATGAGAGCTTTGACAAACATGTCCTGAAAAGCACGAGCATCTGTGGACAACTGTCTGTCACAAGACACAGTGTCCTGGAACTCTGACTCCAGAGTGTGTGCCTGTCTGACTGCAAAATTCCAGAATTGAATTGAAACTGGCTCTTAAATTCCAATTCAATTCTTGAATTTCACTTGCATTTCAATTGCATTTCAATTGATGTAGCAAACAGGAAGCAGAATTGCAATTCGAATTGTGCACAACCCTGGTCTGAATGTGTGCTTACCGGTATGTGTGTGTGTATATGTCTGTGTGTGTATATGTCTTTGTGTGAATGTGTAGTGTGTGTGTGTGTGTGTGTGTGTGCGCGCATCTATGTCAATTGCGAATGAAGTTGTATTTCTTGTAAATGGGACATCCGACACATTAGCGCGGAGCTGCCCACTCGTCTCCATCCAGAGCAGTATCAGCTCATATAAGAGACATCAAGAAAGACGCCATTGGCTGAGGAATGCTCTCCATCCCGTCTACTTACCCCCACCCATCACCCACTTAACACCTCATTTGAAATGCTCAAGCGCCGGGCCCCTTTCAGCCAACAACAAATCATATATCAAAAGGAAGGGGATACTGTAGCAACCTCAGACCAGACAGTCATTTCGAGGTTCCAGGTGTCTCTTCACATCCGTCTGTTTATTTATCTTGCGGTCATCCAGCTTGCTCCGTGTTTCAAAACACGCTATCTGGTCCAGGCAACACAAATACGGGAGGGGAGAGGGATAGTTTGTCCTGTCCTTTAACCTTGGTTTATTAATATACTTTTTTTGGAATGCCAAAGTAGATTTAGACCCGTGAGGCCCGATCATCTAGACAATGCTACAACTCTGTTTCCAAAACAGTTGTAACAAATTGTAAAATGTAGATTGAAACATGTAGATGATTTGCAAAACATGCTAAATACTCAACCCCATTGTCATCAAGTTCAAAATGAGCATGTAGTTTTTATAAAATAGTGAAATTTGTAAGTTTTAGCATTTGATATGTTGATATTCTTTTAGTTAATAGATATGGGTTTACGTGATGTGCATAACGTCACAATTTGTTTTTTTTGTACATTTTACACACCGTCCCAAATTTTTTAGAAAAGGAGTTATATGAAGAAAGGACCTTTTAATACAGTTCTGAACTTGACTTGTGCTTCATGTTGGGTCTAACTATGTGTTTTACCATGGCTTATATCCGTAATAAAGCCCCGTCTCTCGGGCCTTATTGCTTATGTAATGCGAGTTTAAGAGTAATGCTTGTAGTAATCCACCATGTTATTTGTTTGGAGTTTCGTCCAGTTCACAGCATTCAATTTTCAGACGTCCTCTCCCAGAAGCAACATGGGGGCAGTAGTAATTACTATTCCCCAAATTAACTGAGACTGAATCACATCAGAGAGGATTCTTGGGAACTGAACTACCTTGGGAATGTTGGGACCGCAATAAATCAATAAATCAGTCCCCAATACGCAGTCATCTTGACATGAGGGTTGATTTTTGTCTGCAGCTCAGAAAATATGAATTCGGTGTGTGTGTGTCTGTCTCTGTGTGTGTGTGTGTGTGTGTGTGTGTGTGTGTGTGTGTGTGTGTGTGTGTGTGTGTGTGTGTGCGCGCGTGTGTGTGTGTGCAGTATTTTGGCAACATACTGTCAACATGTCATATCTGAGGCATAAACAAACCCCGGAGTGACGTCCATGTTCTCGTAAGGCAGGCTTTTTATGGGATGCCTGTATGTGTGCATAAATATTTATAAACATAAAATAGGTTATAAAATTAAACAAGGTGAACAAAAACTCCCCCAATACCCCCCCCCCCCCAACACACACACACATTAGCCCCGATCCCTGAAAAAAGGAAAACAAGCTCTATACAAGAATCTGGATCGATCCCACACTCCATATTAGCGCCGGGTTATTATTAGTGACGGGCTTACAGAATGACATCATGGGTAGGGTCAACGGGCCGTCCCGAAAGGCATTATAATGAGGGAGTACTGCTGCACGCACCCAGTTTTAAATGATGCAGGTGGTGCACGCCTCAGCCCTGGCTGCAAGAGCCAGGGCACAACACAGCCAGAGTACTGGCCAGCTTAACAGAAAGTCTTGGCACATTTTTGGCATCCACCATATAAATTGCAAAGTTTCTTTTTTTAGGGTTGAGGGGCTGAGCAGAACCCTAACAGAATGAACTAACAAAGCAGTATAGAAACAGCATTTTGAAAGTTCTACCACCTAGAATAAAAGGTTTACTGAAGCAGAGCGTTTCTCCACCATGCTGATGATCTATTCCCTCTCTCCGTTTCAAAACAGTAGCCTCTGTAAATCTCATATATCCTAAGATAATTTCCATGTGTGCTTAATTGAGAAATATGTCTCAGAGCGCTCTCATAACTCGCTGATCTGTCACACAGTTTGTTCATCCGCGAGGCCCTTCAGGCTTTCCGTTCCCTTATGTCAGCGAGTGTGTGAGCCATAAATGTGCCAGGCGGAATAATCTGGAAGGGGGAAGCAGGAACCAAGTTGAGGGTGGGGTGGGATTGGGAAGTTTGAGGGGGGGGCGGTGGATAGGGGGATTGGTCGGGGGTGGATGAAGTCTTTAGGTCAGCCAGCCATTCATTCCCCACTGCACAAAGTGCTTTGTTGGAGAATTCGCACCTTACGAGGAGTAATTATGGCAGTGAGTTATGGGGATTTATAAGTTACAGTAAATCAGCACCGTTGGATGTGGCTAACGAGTCTCAGATTCGGCCGATCGGGGGTGGGTGGGTGGGTGGGGAAGTATCCTCGCCGCGGGCCAGCTTGCTAACGCCATTCACCGAACGGCAGAGTGTGGAGAAGAACAACGAAACGCTCGTTTACGCACAAACCCTCACACAACGTGCGTCATTCTGAATATATGTGTGCAGTATTGTACAAAGGTTTACGAGTGACAAATCTTACGCTAGAATGAAAGAAAGTAAGAGTGGGAGACAGAGAACGACAGAGAGAGGGAGAGAGTGGAGAGGTTTGTTCAAAAAACAAGTCTTTGACACAAACGTTCAAAAAACGAGTCTCTGACACAAACGTTCAAAAAACGAGTCTTTGACACAAACGTGGCACTGTGGAGGTGGGGAAGTAAGGGAAGAAAGAGAGAATGATTTGTGTCATGATGGAGTTTAAGTGGTTTTCCACAGAGCTCAACTCCGAGTGGGGAAAAAAGATTTAACAATGGTCTCGTAATGTGCAAGATCCTTTAAACAAACACATAAAACTCGATCTAAATTTTGCCACATTTATGGAGAGCTAATACTTGACCACGTATAAAACTGCTAATTGGTTCTTTTCTGTAAGTCTATCTTCTGGATATTTTTTTCTTCTTTGTGGGGAGGGTTCCCCCTCCTACCACCACCACCACCACCACCACCACCACTCTCTGCTCTCGCCAAATGAGATCTGGTGCGAGTGCCATTCATCCACTGGTCAGCCATTGTTGCAAAGCCAGATAAATATTTGCACTTCCCAGCTTTCCATGGACGCCATGAGGAGACCTCTTTGTACTGAAGGGGTCACAGACGTACCGCATCTTCCTACCATCAAGCCCAGGGTCTTTGCATCTTCAATCATCAATTACCCCTTTCAAAGTAAAGTAGTTTTGTGAAGGGGGGTGGGGGGGTGGGGGGGGGCAGTTGTATGGACCACCAGCAGACACCCATGACAAAAGAGCAAAATCACTTCAAAACAGCACTGTGGACAATTGAGGTCTTCCCATCCCTTTACCCTCACCCAACAGATAGATACACTGGAATGCACTGGACTTAATTTCATCCGGATACGTTTGGAGAACGGGTGGCAATGAGATGGCCAACAGTTCACTCTTTCACACACTTAACGAGTATATAAAAAAAAACTGAAATAACAGGGTTGAAAATAAAATGTATTGACGCAGGAAGCTGTTCAAGCACACTTGATGCCAAAGGAACCGAAAGACCCTGACAGACGAATGAGGAAGAGATGTTCTTGTGCGGACTCTCTTCATGTTCTCCGTGCTCTATAGAGTCCAGCATTGTGTTACAGTCCTTCACATGCCTCACGTCTGATGACTGAAAACCCCCCTCACACACACGGGGCCTCCAGACGCAAGAAGGCCGTCTCTGCTGAGCAAACACACCCGCACGCACGCACGCACGCACACACGCACGCACGCACGCACGCACGCACGCACGCACACACACGGAAGTGTTCTTCCACAGGCTTGGTGCATGGGTGCCAAACACAGATGGGACCCTTCAGTCACTCCATCAAAATGTTTTTGTGATTTCCATTCATGCTTGGTGATACAGGGGGTGGAGGGGGGGCTGGAATGAAGTGGTGGGAGAGAGGAGGGAACAGAAAGAAACAAAGATCCATGTGTGACTAACGTTACTAATTAGCCCCAGCAGAGAAGTCACGATAACAGGTGCTATTGGAAGAGCAACAACAACACTAACAAACAACAGCAGTGTTAGCATCTCTCTCTCCCTTTCACGGGACTCAACTGAATCGAGACCCTGTGCCAAAAAAACCACAAGAAAAAAGGCTGCGAGAGAAGCGCTCGGAGCGCGTCGTAGATAAACATTTCAACCCACTCATTAAGCCAATAAAACGGGCCACATTATCTGAAGCCCTAGGTGATCGCGCCATTTACAACGCCGCATGATCAAAGCCAAGTCGGCTTGAAGAACACGCCGGCCTGCCTGCCTGTGAGTTGTAGTTTATAATCATTTGCCTGAGACTAGACAGTCAACACAGCTGTTTGGTTCCCTTGCAGCGATATTTAGACTCTGGGAGGCAGCACTGCCCCCCCCCCCCCCCACACCCACCCACCCACCCACCGTGCTTCATCCTGAGTCCCCTCCAGCCAGTCCTTTCTTATGAGGGCCTCATTAAAAACAAAATCGCTGCAGCTGGCCTGTAAAGGTGTGCTACAGGGCTTTTGTCTCAGTCGGTCACCTCTGACCTCTGGAGGCGGCCAGAATGTGACACAAGACGCAGCTGAACTTGACTAATCAGAATAGTCGCCGTCGCCGGCCGCCACCACTACTACCACCACCACCACCACCACCACAGCACACACATTTGTGGTCAAAGCACCTGAAATCAGATTGTGTGTTGTGTTTACCTCTCATTTTCTTCTTTCTTTTCATTGATACAGACACACAAAGTGGACCTCAACCGGACAAAACATTCCTGTTTGTTTTCTCTTTCACAAATACAGACATGCACACAGGCAGGTTTTTTTCTTTTCTTCTGCCCGTGAACCCAGAGACCTCAGGTAAAAAACGTTGGCACAAGGATCTGTTTGACGTGTGGGCTGGTGTGCTCAGTCGCTCGGTCGTGTTTGTCGCTGTGTTTATCGTGAGTGCGGAGTGACTTGGTGGACCTGTGGGAAAGTCCGCAGGTGCAGCAGGCCAGTGAGAGAGAGAGAGAGAGACAGAGAGAGAGAGAGAGCAGGAGAGTGTGAGAGAAAGATAGAGTGAGAGAGAGAGATAGAGAGAGAGGGAGGAAGGGAGAGAGAGAGCAGGAGAGAGAGTGAGAGAGAATGAGAGAGAGTGTGAGTGAATGAGTGAGAAAGTGAGTGATCGAGAGAGAGCAGGAGAGAGAGTAAGTGAGAGAGAGAGAGGGAGGAAGGGAGAGAGAGAGAGGGAGGAAGGGAGAGGGAGTCGGCACTAAGTTTATAGGTCACACTTCAGCTCACTGCTCCGACTGACCCCGTCACAGTGAAAGGAAAACAAAAAGGCTTAGCTTTTTACAGCGCCTGTTTGAACACGTTTAAGACACGAGCAAAGGATGGGGGCTGGAAACAGGGGAGATGAGGGCATGGAGGAGATCAAGTATCAGAATAATAACTAGTGTGTCAAAAAATGTTTTGGGTGAACTACAGAGTGGTTGGAAAGCGGCATACCGTTGTTTAGCAACTATTGCTAATTTCTGGCAAAATTTCCTGTGTACTGTTTGAGTTGATAATACTAGAACTTAACACTTCCTGAATGGCTTGTGTGCAATGCCTTCAGGCAGTGGAGCGTGTATTGTTTTGTGTATCTGACTGAATTCCACGTTTCATTCAGGGTTTCTTTTTTTTTTTTAAGTTTTTTATATTGCCTGTGTTGCAACAGTTTAACCTTAGCCAAGCATATTTTGATACATGTTTGTCATTCATGGAAGGATTATGTTTCTTCAAAGGTAAACTCTCTTTATCGCAGATCCATCTTGCTGTGTTCTTGTGCTCGGCAACTTTGTGGCATTTCTGTTTTGTTAAATACCTGCATCAAAGGCACATTATGTGTTCACTACACTTTTTTCACATTGCATTTGTAAGATGTTACAAAATGGCCTGATTTGGTCACATTTTCTGTCCATAGTATACTTCTGCTAATATGAGTTGTGGAAGTGGTTTAGATTTAAAATGAAACACCAATTTGTGGATAAAAATGACTAAAAGGTGCATTTTGTGCCAAGAAAGTATTTTTACAGTTCTTTTTTCTTTTTTTCCAGTTGTCAAGGTGCTCCTAAGTCTAGCCATTAATAATAACATATAATGTTGGAAAATTGACATATTTTGGAATACACAGGCCTGTGTGTGAAAAATGCCAAGCGCTCACCATGATTGTGAAACTACACATTTCTGTTTTTGTTAAATACCTGCATCAAAGGCTTATCTTGTGTCACTATGCTGAGAAAAGAAATTACATCATGCATCACATTGATGCATCATCCCTGTAAATAGATTTAACTAAAAAGTACATGTATGTCATGTCCTATATTGTGCCTTATTGGCTTTCCTATGACTGATGGAATGTGTAACATTGTCCTTGATCAATTGTTCTGCTGGAACAGTATGGTGGGGAAGGCATGCCCCATACAGACAGCACTCTGGGGTCTTCTGGCCGTCACAGGCTGGTTGACTGGGGTCAAAAAAGAGGCCCTGACCACGGAAGGTTGTGCAATTGTGTTGCACAATGCACTGATACTAGAAAGGTATTGTGATACCCTGAAATTAAACATGGTACTTTAAGAACGGTGCTTTAATCAGGTCTAAATAAAAGCCATAGAATTTTTAAAAAGTTCCATGTTCTATCGTCGAGGCCTATTCTATTACTTTCTATTAATGATGTTTGAAGTTTTTTTTTTTTAGCATGGTATTGTTTCAGTATTGGTATCGAGATACATAGGCAAGGTACTGTGTCAAAGTCATAATTTTGGTATTGTGACAACACCATGACACTGAAGTCCAGGCCAAGTGCCGTGAGCCTGACTGTCTACCACAGCTGTATGGAATCCCAGCTATGTTTACCAGCGAGTCCGCCACAAGTATGACAACTTTGTTCCCTCACACTCCCCCTCCCTCACACTCACCCCCCCCCCCCTTCCACTGTCTGTTCGGTCCCATCCCAATGAGGTCCACTTTGAACAGACACTCCAAATTTACCAGGAAATGGTCCAAAATGACTTACTCGAAATGGTCTCATCCTGAGTGGCATATGTGTATTTGAACTAGTGACAGTAAATGTCTGGAAGACAGAGAGAGGGAGTGTGTGTGAGAGAGAGAGAGAAAGACAGGAGAAAGAGAGAGACATACGGAGGGAGTGTGGACGACCAAGACAGGCGTTTCATGACTGATCTGCACTGGAAAGTGTTTGAGAAGAAGAAAATAAAGTGTGTTTGACAAACACGTTGAGAAAAATCCACGCCTCGGCTCAGACATAAGTATGTCAAAGCAAACATATTTAAGCTAGCGCGGTGCTTTATGTCTCGCTAGCGTGTGACAGAGATGAATGGAAACGGAGCACTTACCAGTGGAATCTCTGGCCAGATGAGCAGTGCTATTCATGCGCTCCAATTGCCAAAGTCTTCAACAAATCAGCTGTACAGGGAAGAAAGAGAGAGAAATACCAGCATTTAACATCCATCACAGAAAAAAAGATGTTTACACAAACCTGTACCAGTGTGTGTGTCTGTGTCTGTGCGTCTGTAGCTGCTTTCAGACTTAGGTGTAAGACTGCATGTTCTGCGGATCATAAAGCGGTTGGGCCGTATATCTGAACAACATATGTCCCCACATTTGGAACTCCAAACTTCCCCTCCTAGCATTTCGGACAGACATTATGTAAATGAGCTCATGTCTGAATGAAGCGAAGAACATGCAGAGATTCTGTTCATGTGCGTCGGTGTCGTTCACACATCATGTCCGCATAATGTCCGCATGTAAGCATCATATCTGAATCATCTGAAAGGGTCGGACATCCGTTTGACAAAGATCCGCATATAGTGCGGAGGACATGTCTGAAAACAGTTATTGTCTCTCTGTGTGTGTGTATGTGTGAGAGTGAGTGTGTTGTTCGGCATGCATGAATCCACAAGTGAAATTACATGAGCACCTTACTCTGGTAAACTGATCATTCCTCAGGGTTGCCTCTTCGGATAATAAACTAGTCTGCCCTCTAAACTTGGCAGCACAGAAAGTTTACGACTCCTTAAGTGAAGTGTTGGTGAACCCATGCTGTCTTACTCTTTGACTCGCCGTGCTATTTGCCTCCATGCAAGTGACATGGAAAAGCCACAAGAAGAATAAACGTAAACAGCAGTCGCCCACAACGTGTCATTCCACATGACAAGAGGGCCAGGACAAACAAACCAGCCGACCAAAATACACAAACGTTCACACATACACGCGTGCACAGACTAATGCACACACACACACACACACACACACACACACACACACACACACACACACACACACACACACACACACACACACACACACACACACACACACACACACACACACACACACACACACACACACACACACACACACACACACACACACACACACACACACACACACACACACACACACGCTCAGAAAATGCTTGTCTTTATGAATACTGGGCCCAGTGTTGCCGTGCCAGTCGTCACCTTAATTGGGGGAGAAAGGAGAGAGGAAGGAGAGGGCGTCTGTGACATGCTTCCTAGGGTTTTCAAAAGCCACCTCTCAGGACGTCCCGTACCTAATGGTTGCACCCCAGCCTCAGTCACCTTGACCCCCCTACATCCCCATCCCTCGACTACCCCACCACTGCCAGTCCATATTGACCCCCCCTGCACCCCCTCCCCGGCTCAGGTCACTGGAGACCCCGAAGCGACTCTATCACTGTTAATAAGGTCACAAGGGGTCGACATGAAGATTGCAGACACTGGCAGGGGTGCTCAAAGCCCCCTTTCAAAAAACTGTGTGTGTGTGTGTGGGGGGGGGGGGGGGGGGCAAGATTGGCAGAGGCTCTAACAGCTGGCAAGTTCCCCAATAGCGATGTGGTCGCTGGGCACTGGGTCACCGGCGGGCGTCGCAGGGGGCTGCCGAAACAGGAGTTTGTTGAGTGCCATGGGAACATATGGTTCGCATCGCCAATTAATGGAGGTGTGGGGAGGTGATGACAAGAGGAGTGGACTGGCGGAAGGCTTCATGGTGAGAGTGAAGTGGACACTTCCATCATTAGCCACAGAACTCGCTTTGAGAAACACAGGGTCAGTGTGGAAAGAAATATATAACTTCTGAAATGAGAGTATAAAATAAAGATTTATTTTAGGTAACAGCCATTGGAAAGTTTTTTTTCTGGTTGGTGAATTTTGTTACCGATTTTTCTTTAATGTACTTGCAAATGAACACTGAACAGCCTATTTTATGGCCATCTTTTTTTTTTTTTAAACACACACACTCAAGAAATGTGGTCATTTGCTATATCCTCTGGCAATAATCCTAAAAACAACGGCCTGACTGCCAGAGAGGCTATAGTTTAACTCAACACTGACCACAGCCACGGCGTCAACGTTTCCTTCAAACCTCCACGCCGAGGGGATTAAAGAGTGATGTAAGGTAAGAATCCATAATCCTGTGACACTGTGTATCAACATCACTTTTTTATGGAGGCCTCTTGCTCTCTCCTGCACTCCTCCTTCTCCTCCCCCCTTCTTTCTCTCTCTGTGCATTCAAGATATGTACGTATGTAACCATTTACCACAGGAAGCATGTGGTCCGTATTAGAGAGAGGGGAAAGGAGCATCATTAGCATTTGACAAGAAAATAAATCCCGCCTCACCGTGCTGTTTAGGTTTTTTTCCTCTTTCAGAAGGAACAAATAATTACGATATGATTATGTTTTACACGTGACTAGTAAAAATGGTTCAGGAAATCCTCTAGATGGTCGTTACATGAAGCAAGCTACACATTTTGCCAAGCGAGTGAGAGAGGGAAAACAAGTCTGTCTTAAAACAAGAAGAAAGTCATTCATTAATTCATGTGCAAATGTGATATCAACACTCAAGAGAACTATTTAAAATATGAAAAGAAAGAAATGCACTCTGATATCTTTCCAAGGAATGCTCCCTCTCAATTTACATGAGGCCCTATTCTCCATGATCATTCGGCCCAAGGAATTCACATTTCGTTTGCCCGCTCACTAACCAGGTCATCGTCTTCACAAGGCCAGACTTTCAGACCCAGCGTGGGTCCAGCGGGCCCCATTACTGCAATCAGGTTTGGTCAGAGTGGTGGTCAACACACACTTCACAAGGAGTCAGTCCACCTCAGTGAACCCACTCATGCTGCTGCAGCAGCAGTCTATCAGTGCAGCCAGGAGAGGCGTTATCTAACAGTGGTAAATTACATGAAACTGCCCCTGCCCCTGTTAAATATTACGCTAAACGTACTTCTCTACACATCTATGTGTTTGCGTTTTCCTCACCATGATTACTTCAACGACAGCACTTTCATCTGAACGTTTCGTACAGGTGAATTGAGGATATGGTGAAGATAATCGCTTGAATTCATCACGTGAATCTGGCTGGGTGCATCCCAAGTAGGAATCTCTCCACATTCTACTCCCTCCCTCTCTCTCTCTGTATGTCTGTCTCTTTCTTTCTATCATGTAGGCCAGACATGTGTACACACACACACACACACACACACACACACACACACACACACACACACACACACACACACACACACACACACACACACACACACACACACACACACACACACACACACACACACACACACACACACACACACACACACACACACACACACACACACACTCTCCTTCTCATCGCGCCGAGCCCAGTAGCTGACTGGCTGGGCTCAGCCTTGTAAACAGACACATTCCACAGAAGGTGCGCAGCGGATTCCTCTCCTCACACGGTCCCCACTATCTCCCAGGCCAAATAGCTTTTCCCATCACTACGGCAACACAATCCCGGGAGAAGAGGAGATTAACACACGGCACACGCGCACACACACACACACACACACACATGCCACACACACACTTAGGAATAACTCATGTGACATGATAATAAGGAGAGTTTTGCACTGCCTCTTCATATTCTTGGGCAGAGGGTGGAATCCTTGGTTTGCTGCCACAAGAAAGCGATGCCCTTTCCAATCGCTTCAAACATGCCCTTGTTTTATGTTTGGAAAATGTCAAACAACTTTTGCTCGGGACGGGGTCTACTCAGGCCAGCTACAGATCCCCAGATAACCACAAAGCCAACCGAGCTATCTGAGCGAAATCATGGTGTGCCTTTCCCTCGACTTAAACATGATATTTAACGACTCAAGGTCGAGGATTCTCTGTGGCTCAGGGTTGACTCGAATGGAAGTCTTGCTGACTTCTTCCGCCAACTGCAAGGCATCAAAGAAATCAAAGAGGCCCTTTCAAGACCCCCGAGAAACTCGAAGGGGAAAAAAAAAAAAAAAAAGTCATGGTGTGCCATGCCAGGCAGCAGGATAAACCAAATCGGGCAAGGGCCTTATGAAAACCTTTACTTTACACAGCCCAGGGATGAATGCCAAAACATACTCTGGCTGGATTTAATCCCCACCCCCC
The DNA here is from genome assembly GCF_046254945.1 of Alosa pseudoharengus. Lineage (NCBI taxonomy): Eukaryota > Metazoa > Chordata > Actinopteri > Clupeiformes > Clupeidae > Alosa > Alosa pseudoharengus. Next base: position 26,691,608 of record NW_027468859.1, on the reverse strand, counting down.
AAAACACACTTAAAAAAAAAAAAAAAGGTTGATATTTCTTTGTGACCTCCCAACTGTATACATGCACGACACCAAAACTGCCGAGGCGTGCATCGGTGGGTGTCCGAGGCGTGGGTGGGTGTCTGTCTGTGGGTGTCTGGAAGGGGTGACTTGAAAGAACACTTAAGATGCGTGTTCCTGAAGCGCTTAACAGCCAAGGACAGCAACAAAAAAAGCATAGTGGAGAAAGTAGATTAGTAACTGCCTCTGTGGCTGGGACCTTGCCAGAAGCTTGCTCTTTCCATCTCTCTCTCTCTCTTTCTCTCTTTCTTTCTCACTCTCTCCCTCCATCTCATTACTTCATGTTCTCCCTTTTTTCGGTCTCTGCCCTGCTTGTCTTATTTCAGCTGTTTGATTTCATGCTAGATATGTAAATTGCTTCTGAAACTAACACTATACTCCACGCGGGCCTAGGGTTTTAGGACCGGGGGGGGGGGGGGGGGGGAGAGCGTTTCGGATGACACGGGGATATCAACATGGGAAATCTTTGGTGATGAAAGCCAAGGAACAGGGAGGGAGACGGGGAGGGGGCCGACTAATGGCAAAGCCAAATGCGACTGGAGTAATCCTCTCTAAACAAATTAAAGAATGGGGGGAAAAGAAAGAGCAAAGAAAAGAAAAAAATCAATGGATGAAGGAAGAAAGAAAAAAAGAAGAAAAAAAATCCTATGCCCCTTGAAATGAAATCCACTGCCGAAAGCCCAGAGCAGACTGAGGACTAGAACTCACGATGCTTGTCTGAGTAACGTCAGAACCTCAGGCTACAAAACTTAGGCTGCAAAAAAAAAAAAAAAACTCCAGACTTGTCACTTTCACACACCTGTTGCCATCACTCTTGCGTGGGCGGCAGGCTGCCAGGACACAAGAGTAACAACCGGAGGCGACCTCACCTCTCTTCCCATCACATCTCCCAGAGCTAACTTTGTAAGAGACGCATCAATACTGAGCCAGGAAATGCGTGTCTTACAGGAACCAGTATCATCAGCTCTTTGTTGCACTGCGACCCCCTCAAGCTGGACGTTACACAGAACAAACAGTAATCAGTCATCGAGATTTCAAACAAACATGTTGCCGACACGAATAACACCCCAGAAAGTTATGGTGACGACGTTATGATGTTTTTTTCTTCTGTGCAGCCAATGTGGTTCATATTAGAATGAGCACATGATTCCTATCTGCCTTGATAGTGCCAAGTCACGTTTCGCAAACGTAGAAGTATTCTCCCCAATCGATCCCTCCCGTGATTATCCACCCATATTTCTGGGAAGGCTGCGGAGCTCTGAGGATTGCCAGAGATGGCGAGGGGCGACGCCACACCTGTTCCAGGACGTAGCTCTGGATTTCAGGGTTCCCAGGAGGAACCGGGAGAACGGAAAACAAAACTTCCAGGTTTAATTAAGAGGGGTCACCAGATCTAAGCCTACCACCGACCTGCTTCTGTTCCCAAGCGTCTTCCTCCCACGGGGAAATTACTTGGATGACAACTTCCAAATGTGATTTATGCATTGTGTTTGGATGAAAGCCGCAAAATGCAGTTTGTGCATATTTGGTTGACTGTGTAATTGCCATCAAGTCAGAACTCAATCTTTAGAATATAAAAGATCAGTCGCATGCATTTTCATCACCTCCATTTAAAACAATAAATTATTACTTCCACCCTCAAGGCCGCTTCGCTTGAATGGTAAATGGCAATTTTGCATTGAGAATGATGGGACGTGACTCTGTTTTCATCACATCATAACTTTTTCAATCAAATCATCATTCCATTAACCAAACTATTTCATAATTTAACACTATTTGTAATTTCACATCCATCTCTAACCATCTACTTTTCAATTCCCATTAAATGGCATTTAAATCAAAATGCTTTTACTGCTTCCACCGCTCAGAGATGAATGTCAAAATGTGGATTTAGCACCAATTAAACACAATTGTTAAAATGTTAAGTATGTGTTGCACATTTAGACCATGGTTGTACACTACACAACATTTCTGCAGATCTCCCATATTTGGGCACTAGTTATCTGTAAAATCAACTGCCTTTAAGTGGCAGGCACTATTCAACAACAACTACAGTAGTTAACAGATATTGCCGGTAGATAGTTAATCTTTTTTTCACATGAAGTGTTAGTTCTGTCAAGTTTAAATACTGCGGACATTTACAAGGCAAATCAATAACAGACAGAAACAACAAACCTCCCACAACATTCAATGGACAAATCAGGCTGTAAACTCTGAGGCAAGAATACATTACAGTCCTTATTTACCAAGTATCACCTTAAAATTGAGTGTTAGTTATTATTATTATAATGCATTATTGATACATTACAGTTTTATTATGAAATGTTGAGTAGATTAGTATTTTATCATCTACTCAAAGGGAAATGATTAAACATGTTGTGTGTGCATGTTTTGTGTGCCTGTACAAAAAACACCCAAAGCACTACACAACTCTGAACCATAAATACTTTGGAACTTAAAAATGTGGAAACTTAATGCCAGAATAATGACTAATGACAGCAGTTAAAGCAATGTTGAAGAACTTACCTGAGCATTTTAAGTGTACTTATTTTATGATTTAAGTTGACTTTAGATGGGTGCACTGAACAGACCAGGTCTTCATGATGAAGATGAAATGAATGCAGAGGCCACTGACGACAGAAAGAGAGTGAAACACAGAGGGCAGAATGATAGAGCTACGGAATTTTTAAACTCTTTTTTATTTTTAAAAGAGAGACCACTCAGCTTCGACTGTGTTAAGTGCAGTCGACCCGTGCTGTACTGTCTGCAGGGCTGCAACACCAGGCCCGCACTGTCATGGTGCTTTCAGGGTTATGGACACAGGGAAGGGAAGCCAACATCTGCTTTCTGTAGTCCACGCCTCCGGACTGACAATGTCTCTCAATCAAGGGAGAGGAACGGTCTCCCCCACACCCACACACACACACACACACCAAAACATGGAAATGGGCCTTTGTTTCG